>NC_044276.1:15845488-16145424 GCF_003957555.1 Calypte anna
TATTGCAAGGGTCCAATTATCCTCTATAACAAGGGGATGAAGTCATCAAGAGCAAGAAAGGTAAAAAGTTCAACCCTGAGGAAGACTTCGTTACTTCATCTGAAGACCCCCAAAGACCCCCGAACACATCCCCAAAAAGACAACTCCGCCCAGACTCCACCTGTTATGAATATGTATGTAAGGATGATGTGACCTACCCTTTTACTGTATAAATATCCTAACCCTTTCCCTTAACCCTTGGAACTCCTTGTCCAGCGCTAGCTGGGGGTTTCCCCGGATCCGAAAATAAATACCTTTGCTGTTTAAAGACTCAAACTCTGTCTCTAAACAGTTTTGCTTGGCCTTTTTCGGCTTCAATGCCGTCCACTGGACTGTCAGACAAAAACCTACATGACTCCTACTGCATGTTAGATAAAAGTGGTAACAAGCGATATGAGGGGTAAGAATTCGTTATTTCCCTGCCAAACTGTGCCAAGGCTATTTGCAGGTCCGTTGAAGTTCGCAGTAGCCAAACCAAATAGCCCTGCATAAGGGGCAAAATGATCTGTCCCAGGTCCACTCCAGCAATGTCTTGACATTGCGCTCTGCCCTTTATAAGAATTTGAGATAAGACTGCAACCCTTGTTGTGATTGTTTTGCGTAAGCAGATTGACAAAAAGATCCATTCTAAAATTCTTAAAGCTTGTGTTTTCTTGGCATCCCATTGAACTAATAACCCAAAAGGATGAACTCGATCTTGACCTGAATTTATTACCATTAACGTTATCGGCAACTCGGCTACAAAGCGAGATGCATGACACGTTAAAATTTTCTCCTGAATAACAGTCAAGGCCTTTTGATGTATGGGTTGTAACTCTCTTTTATCGGTCACATTAGACGTGGTACCCAAAAGATCAATCAAAGGCTGTAAATCATCATTAGTAATCCCACAAAGTGACCTCACCCATTGGATATCACCCGCAAGTTTCCGTACATCACTTAAGGTATTAATTTCTGTTTTAAAAGCAACCTTCTGTGGCCATACTGCACTCCCTGTGATTGTCCACCCCAGATATTTCCAAGGCTCATGCTTCTGTACCTTTTCTGGAGCAATTTTTAAACCACGTTGTTCTACAATCTGTGTTAAATGAGCTAAAACATCGTTGTGATTGAGTGTTCTCCCTGCAATTAAAATGTCATAGATAATCAACTCAGGAAATTGCGACAGTAAAGGCTGCAGGGCCCAGGCAACATAATTTTGACACATTGTTGGGGAGTTTCTCATTCCCTGCGGTAATACAATCCAGTGATATCTTTGTGCTGTCTCAGCCTTATTAACAGAAGGAACTGAAAAAGCAAAACGTTCAGCATCATCTGGATGTAAAGAAATCGTAAAGAAACAATCTTTTAAATCTATTACCAATAGATCCCAATTTTCTGGTAACATTACCGGGGACGGTAGTCCAGGCTGTAATGCTCCCATATCCTCCATGACTGCATTGATAGCACGCAAGTCATGCAGTAAACTCCACTTTCCAGATTTTTTAGGAATTGTAAATATAGGCGTATTCCATGGTGATGTAGACGGTACAATATGTCCAGCCATGAGTTGTTCTTGTACCAATTCCTTCACATGCTGCAGCCGTTCGTTAGTTAGCGGCCACTGATCTATCCAGACAGGATCGTTGGTAGACCACTTGATTTTTAGGATAGGCTGCCCCTCAGTGACCGCTACTAAAAAGGCTGTGTTACAAGTCTAGCATTCAGTTGACTGAGTACGTCTCTCCCTATTAACATAATAGGTGCATGCATGACATAGGGTCTAACTGACACTTGAGACCCGTCAGTAAATTGCAAAGCAACTGGATCTTTACTAATCCTAGTCGCTTGCGTTCCTCCCACCCCCATAATACTTGCGGGGGATGGTACGGTGGGCCATGTTAAGGGCCAATGTTGCTGAGAAATTATTGTGACATCTGCTCCTGTATCAATCATCATTGTCAGTGTAATAGTCTCATTCCATTTAGATCTGAGAAGTACTTCTACCTCAGGTTTCCCTTTCATTATATCCATTGCAAAATAAACCTGTGGTGCTCCAGTGGAGCCAAAACCTCCACTTCCTCTATCCCTGTCACCTTTACATGGTACCTGTGACACAAATGGTACTAATTGTGCTATCCTACTGCCTTTTGGAATGGATACCGGTGGAGTAATAGTATAAACCATAATTTTTACCAACCCAGTAGAATCAGCATCAATCACACCAGGGACTACAAAAATACCTTGCCTAGAAGTAGATGACCGTCCTAAAAGTAAAGCACACAAATTATGTCCCAAGGGTCCCTGAATATTCGATTCCACTAAATGCACATCAGTGATTAACAATGTTACATCTACTGCGGTTTCCACGTCAACTCCGGCACTCCCGTACGTGGCGGAGCTGATGGTATCCAGGGCCCCTGAGGTCCCTGAACTCCCTGACCAGCGGACCAGGCTCCCCGAATTTGTGTCTTGGCACGCGGGTAATTTGTGCTCCGCAGCCAGTTTCCCGATTGTCGGCACTCAGATGTATTGTGATTATCTCTATTGCAATTCGAGCACCATTTCCGTCTGGGTCCTGCACCTCTGCATTGCGATTTAAAATGACCCGCTTTACCACAATTAAAACATTTTCTATCATTCGGCAACCTGCCTTTTGGCGCTGTTGACACCACATCTTTTAGCACCGCAGCCATAAAGGCGGCTTTTTCCGATTGCCGAGTGCATTCTACGAGCTCAATCATATCTGCAACCTCAGCTGTTCGAGGCAATGGTCCTAAAATTTGCCTTGTTTTATCATTTGCATTATCAAAAGCTAAAACCCTAAACGTACGCTGTCTGGAAACTTCATCCAAATCAGGGTGGTTTTGGATCGCCCTGAACAGTTTATCAACAAAGTCAGGAAAAGACTCATTTAAACCCTGTCTAATATGAGCGAAAACATGCGGTCGGCCAGGTTCCTGGATCGATGTCAGCGCCTGTAAAGCAAGTTTTTGAGTTAATTGCAACACCTGTGTCGCAAACCGAATTTGCAAATTGCTACCGGGGAAAGGACCTTGACCCATTAGCATTTGCACCTGAATACCATACAATGAATGGGTCATCTTGTTGTTGTGGCTGAGATGCTTCGGCACTGCATAATTTCTGCCATTCCCTAGAAAACAATAGTAATTGAGAGGGGGGAAAGCAAAATGTCAGTTAATTGAGATATATCTTGCGGTATCAACAAATCACATGTAAAAATGTATCTCAACATTTGTTGTACCATAGGAGACTTAATGCCATTTTGACTTATTGCCGCTCTAGCCTTTTCTAATATTTTCCAATCAAAAGGCTCCCATTTTCGTGTCCCATCCGCTTGCATCGTCACGGGGAACGCCGACAAGTTAGGTACAAACTGTCCCTCCATTATTGCATCGCATACGACCCCTCTCCACCTTTGTCCAGATCCTGATTCTCCTGGAAGCTCAGGAACCGGATTCCGCAAATTAGGTGGAATAATTGCTTCCGCACACGGAGGAGTCTGTGGAGAGTTAAGCAGTACCAGGGCCGAAGACTCTAAACCCGAGCGCTCTCCTGCTGGTTTAGCTGTAAGATCCCCCAGTTTTTGAATAAGGCTGTTTAACAACTTTTCAACAGACCCTTCTCGTTCTGAGCTGATAAGAGGATTATCTGACAACGGTGGACACTCTGTGCTCTGTAGGGCTTCCGATCGGTTAGTATGCTGGGCTTCAGATAAAGTACCAGACTCATTATTTAAAAAAAATTGTCTTAACTCATCCTCGCTCGGAGGAGGCGGCAAATCGGGTTCGTAAGATGTACTTTCTCCTGCACCCGCATATTCCAGCTGTCCACGCGATGTTGTGGTGCCGAGAAGTCCCGGTAAGGGTGGCAACGGGCTACTGGCAAAAGGATTCAGTGGAGGCGCCGGCGGCATTTCGCTAGCAGGAGCCGCAGCGGCTGAGCTACCAGTCTTAATGCTTTTACTGGTCTTTTCGGGAACTGGCGCAGCGAAAACAGAGGCGGCTGCCGCTCTTTCACTTTCCATCTCTTTTAAAGTTTCTTTAAACAATTTCCAAAGTAATGCTAAGCGTCCTGCCTCCTTATCTCCTTCGCTAATTTTCTTCCATAGGGCAGTACCTATGGCTTCCCAAGTAGGTAATTCAAAAAAGGTACCCATCGAGGAGATCAAGTCTCTATCCCGTGCCCATTTCAGCAATTCTCGTAAGGATTTGCCATCATATGATAAATCTCTCTTAAAGAGAATATATTGGAGGAGCTTAACTACTGCCTCTTCTTCTTTAGAGAGCGTAGACCCCATCTCCTCCCCAGCCGCTCACCTGATCAGGGCAAGATTCTTCAATTCCGATCTCGTTTATTCCGTAGCCGGGCACTAGCTACATAGACTGCCGGGGCAGCAATCTTCTTTCAACTGGCTTCTTCGCTACCCTCTCATTCCAGCTGTCTTCATCGCTCCTGGAAGCAATAGCATGAGAGTCCCTGGTCTGGGCCACCCTTAGTCCCTGTTCGGGCGCCATTTGTGGGAAAAAAGTTCGCGGAGGCTTAAGGATTCCATGTACCCATCAATATGATCGTATGAAATCGTTTATTAATAATTTGCACTCACTTATATAGAGAACCCTTGTTTACACCATCATATCATGCAGGTGGCTTTGTATTCCAATTACACATTCCATTCTCATGGAACCACTCTTCTCACATAAATATTTTTCTCTTCCGCTGCCAATTAGTTATCTCTTTCCCATTAGCTCATTTTTAGAAACCTGTAACTAGGCCTCAATAACCATTAACCCACTGCAGCCTAAGATGAAGTAAGTCAAGATTGTTCACAATCTGTATATTTCTGAACTGTTTCCCCAACATGGAACCATTCCAGGTCAGGTTGGACGGGGCTCTGAGCAACCTGATCCAGTTGCATATGGCCCTGCTGACTGCAGAGCTTGGTCTGGATGGCCTTGAAAGGTCCCTTCCCACCCAAATTATTCTGTGATTCTGTGTCACATACAGTATTTCAGTCTGAGCAGCATTTCAGAGCTGGTCTCATCCCTCATATAAAGATGAAGAAAAGGCTGAGGTATTTAACACCTTCTTTACCTCAGTTTTCAACAGAAAGACAGGTTACCCCGAAGACAGATGGCTTCTGGAGCTTATAGAAGGTGACAAGAATCTGAACAGCCCCCCTGTAATCCTGAAGGACACAGTCAGTGACCTACTGAGATGCTTGGATCCCCACAAGTCTATGGGACCAGATGGGATCCACCCAAGGGTGATGAGGGAGCTGGCAGAAGAGCTCGCCAGGCCTCTCTCTATCATCTACCAACAGTCCTGGCTCACTGGGGACATCCCAGATGATTGGAAGTTGGCGAATGTCACGCCAATCCACAAAAAGGGCCGGAAAGAGGAACCAGGAAACTACAGGCCCGTCAGCCTGACCTCAGTGCCTGGCAGGGTCATGGAACAGATCATCCTCAGTGCAATCACACAGCACCTGCAGGATGGGCAAGGGATTAGACCCAGCCAACACGGGTTTAGAAAGGGAAGGTCATGCCTGACCAACCTGATCTCCTTTTATGATCAGGTGACCCACCTGGTGGATGAGGGGAAGGCTGTGGATGTGGTCTACCTGGACTTCAGCAAGGCCTTTGACACTGTCTCCCACAGCATACTCCTGAAAAAGCTGGCAGCCCGCAGCTTTGACAAGAGCACCCTCTGCTGGGTTAGGAACTGGCTGGAGGACTGGGCCCAGAGAGTGGTGCTGAATGGGGCTGCATCCAGTTGGCGGCCGGTCACTAGTGGTGTCCCCCAGGGATCAGTATTGGGCCCAGTTCTGTTTAATATCTTCATTGATGATTTAGATGAGGGGATTGAGTCCATCATCAGCAAATTCGCAGACGACACTAAGCTGGGGGGAAGTGTCGATCAGCTGGAAGGCAGGAGGGCTCTGCAGAGGGACCTGGACAGACTGGAGAGTTGGGCTGATTCCAATGGGATGAGGTTCAACACGGCCAAGTGCCGGGTCCTGCACTTTGGCCACAACAACCCCATGCAGTGCTACAGGCTGGGGACAGAGTGGCTAGAGAGCAGCCAGGCAGAAAGGGACCTGGGAGTCTGGATCGACAGGAAGCTGAACATGAGCCAGCAGTGTGCCCAGGTGGCCAAGAAGGCCAATGGCATCCTGGCCTGTATCCGGAACAGCGTCGCCAGCAGGTCCAAGGAAGTGATTCTGCCCCTGTACTCAGCGCTGATGAGGCCACACCTCGAGTACTGTGTCCAGTTCTGGGCCCCTCAGTTTAGGAAGGATATTGAGGTCCTGGAGCAGGTCCAAAGGAGGGCAACCAGGCTGGTGAAGGGACTTGAGCACAGACCCTATGAGGAGAGGCTGAGGGAGCTGGGGCTGTTCAGCCTAAAGAAAAGGCGGCTCAGGGGAGACCTCATCACTCTCTACAACTACCTGAAAGGAGGTTGGAGCCAGGTGGGGGTTGGTCTCTTTTGCCAGACGACTTTCAACAAGACAAGAGGGCATGGTCTTAAGTTGTGCCAGGGGAAGTTTAGGTTGGATATTAGAAAGAATTTCTTTACGGAGAGGGTGATCAAGCATTGGAATGGGCTGCCCAGGGAAGTAGTGGATTCTCCATCCCTGGAGATATTTAAAAAGACACTGGACGTGGCACTCAGTGCCATAGTCTAGCAACCGCAACGGTGGTTCAAGGGTTGGACTCGATGATCTCTGAGGTCCCTTCCAACCCAGCCAATTCTATGATTCTATGAGTGTGGGTTTGGCTTGGCTATTTTCCTATGGGATTGTTTTTTCTTCAGTCATTCACTTTTTTCTTATGCAACCTGTGGCCACAAAGACTCTTGCCAATAATTCCATTTTAAGCTTATTGACACAAAGAGACTAGAATTTAAAGTGCAATATCTCAGACCTCAGATACAAGCTCCTTTGATACCTGAGAACATACTGGCAGGCAGTTTCTTCTTGCATTTATTAACTGGATGGCACCAGGTTATATATCTCATGATTCCACATTGCATTTTTCTGCTGGAGAGAATAAAATAAGGATTGGACATCTGCATGTCACACGTGCAATCTGGAAATGCGTGTGTGCTTGTCTGTGTGTTTGTGTGGCAGTATTAGCACAAGGTGATACCTCAACCTGACTCAAGCACTTGTTTTTTATCCATTATACTTCCCAGTAATAAGACATGTCCTAATTTTTAGCTTTTACAAGTGGAATTGTATCATGGGGAAGGCATAAAGTCAAGAGGCAGGAGATCTGCTCGAAATTCAAACATAAATAGCAAATGTTAGCCTCAGTTTCCCTCTCTCAACAATAGGTTAATGATCCAGCCCTGCCTCACAGGCTTGTTGTGAAGAAAACTTCACCCGTCCTTTAGAGAATCTCAGTGATGGGTTGAGGGTTTTGTTGTTATTTGCCACAAAGCAAGAAACTTTATTTTGGGCCCCATGTTATTTTTCCATCTCATTGTTGGTCATTCCTAGTTATTTTTCGTATGTGATGGCTGAGCTTTCTTTTTTATTTTTTTATTTTTTTTTTAGAGGAGGTAAACACTCCACTTCTGGAGACAATAAAAGAAAATATTTAAACCAGGTTTAAGAATCTGGGACTCTGTTACCTTTTCTGCTAAATTCTCCCTCTGTGTCCTGGGACAAATTGGCTGAGATTAGATAAAAATGTGTACTGAGAGTGTGATGCCAGGGTCCCTGCCAAGAATAGATGCTGCAGACAAACCTGAAGTCAAACTCAAGGTACCTGGGGAAGTTCATTGTTTTAAGACAAACATCCAGGGTTTTGATGTCAGATTCAATTCTGCATTTTGTGTCTGTCTCATCTGCCTTTGATTCCCCTCCTCCCCCAAGTCTGCAAAGTGGTGAGAGAGCAGAATCCGTCTCAGGAGGAAGTTGTAAAGATAATTTGATAAGATGGTGAAATGCTCAGATTGAGTATTTATGCCTCGGTCATAAACTGATCTAAAATAAATGTGCTGATTTTGATTAAACTGCCATCTGAATGTCTGCTGGCTTTGATTTTCAGAAGGTTTCCACAATCCGTTGGTTTCCAAGGAAGAAGGTGGTTTACTTTCCTATTTCTTAGCTTTTTACATCTGTTTCGCAGTGTTTTATTCATATTTATTTACTCCTGAGAGGTGCCAGGCAATAGGAGTCTTATCAAGTATGTAAGGTAGCAGGTAAAGAGTCTTGAATGGGCTCAGAAAAGTATGAATTAATCAGCCACGTTAGACACATTTCTGTTGGGGTTTTAGAGGGGGAAGAATGGTGGAAACAAAATGAGATCTTGCAGTAGAAGAGACTTGGGGAGCAGGATAGACAGGGGACATAAATCCCATTTTGCTCCATTAAGTTTGGAATTAAACCCAAGAGCCCAAAAAGATGGAGACTGAAATTTATATGGGTGGAAGTGAATGGAAAGTGCTGGCTTGAGAGGTGGTAGGATTTGGGATCCTGCCATGGATTTACTGTGAATAGGTGGTTAATGTGAAATAACTTTGTGGTCTAACAGTGCCAGGTGGACTTGTCCACCCAGAGATCCATGAGGCTGGGGTTTGGCCCAGCAAAGCTTTGTACTTTGGAAGGTAAAGACCCATGAATTAATAAACTGAGCTGTGAGATGTTTGAAGAAAAAGGAGTTTCCCAGGAGCACCTTCCTAAGGCAGAGCTGGTCACCCCCCTCCATGCACAGCTGGCAGCAGGACAATCAGCAGTGCAGCATGTCACAACCATTTCACAAAGACCTTCATGTCTTAAAGCCATTTGCTGGCAAAACTCACCTGTGATTTCCATACTCTCTTCAAGGTTCACCACCATCTACTTATGAAATTGTCATGGTGTCTCTCAGTGGAAGCCTCTTGCTGTTGGTTGCCATCACCATAGCAATAAGTGTTCTCTGGAGGTGAGTAACCCAGGGAAGTGAGAGCAGCAATTACTTCTTCCAGAAGCCAAATGTGATCAGGGAGTGCAGGGGAAGAGCCTGCAAAATGCTAAGTGCTTCTTGGGGTCCTTCTTGATGCAGGCTCTTTCTCCATCAGCCGGCAGCATGGCTCATTAATGGTGGTTGGGTGCTTGGGTAATATCAATTTAGGCTCAGAGAATCAGAGAATGGAATCAGTTGGATAAAACCTTGAAGATCATCAGGACCAACCCTTAACCCACCACTGCCAAGGCCACCACTGCCCCATGGCCCTCAGCACCACATCTCCACAGCTTTGAAAGCCCTCCAGGGATGGGGACTCCTCCCCTACCCTGGGCAGCCTGGGCCAGGCCCTGACAACCCTTTCGTTAGAAACGCTGACTCGATGTATCAACAATAAAACTTTTTATTGAGAGAAATATAAGTAAAGCAGCGCACTGCAGCGTGCTGGGTGGCCGGGGAGTCGCAGCTCTACCAACCGGCTCACAAGTTCAATAATGTAAAACCGGTTCTTTTATACTTTTCGTAAACCCCTTCCCCTTAGTCTCTTATCAGTTTATCATTGGTTTTCGTTTCACGGGCTCTCCCAGCATTGGTTCTTGTTTCGCGGGTTTTGTTCTGTTGCTGAGGGAATTCTTCGCAGGCTTTGTCCTGTTGCTGAGGGAATTTTTTGCGGGAATTTTCATGGGCTTTTGCAGTCAGCCCCCTCTTCTTATTTTTCTGACTTTTCTTCCTTATAAGTACGCTTAAACATACACTTTAAAATAACAGGATATAACATGCTATTTCAACAAACAGCCTAAGTGAAACAGAGAAAGACCCTGACAGGGTTAACTCCTGACGGGATTAATTCCTGTAACTTTCCACTAAAGCAGTGTGAACATCTTCTGTCTTGTAAGTACAGATCTTGCTTTTAAAAACAAGACACTGCCAAGGCCAACTAGGCAGCGAAGGGATTCACTTCTGTAAAAGTGTAGGTCTTGTTCTCAAAACAAGGCATTGCCAAGGCTAACTAGGCAGCAAAGGAATGCAAACACCTGCACAAAGACAAGATAAAAATGCCACAACCAGCAGATAAGGGAAAAAATTATCGCAAGGGTCCAATTTTGCTCTGTAACAAGAGGATGAAGTCATCGAAAACAAGAGAGATAAAGAGTTCAAGTTTTGAGAAAGATTTCTTACTTCATCCAAAGACCCCCCCGACATCTCCCAGGAGAGGACTCCGCCTATCATGAATATTATAATTATATGTTGCAAACTTATGAATATGTATGTAACCTCCCCTGTAACTGTATAAATAGCCTAATCCTTTCCCTCGGGGGGCGGAACTCTTTGTCCAGCGCGAGCTGGGAGTTCCCCGGATCCGAAAATAAATACCTTTGCTGTTTAAAGGCTCAAAACTCTGTCTCTAAACAGTTTTGCTGGCCTTTTTGGGCTTCATAAGCAACCATTATTAAATTGAAAGATACACTCAACAAAACAATAAATTACAATTTTAAACCTCTATTTTTTACACTTTCTAGGGAGAAATTGTTCCCAAGCTCCAATCTAAACCTCCAGGTCAATTCCTCTTGCCCCATCCCTTGTTCCTTAGGAGCAGAGCCCAACCCCCCCTGGCTCCAACCTCCTCTCAGGGGGTTGCAGAGAGCCAGAAGGTCTCCCCTCAGCCTCCTTTGCTCAAGGATCAACACCCCCAGCTCCCTCAGCTGCTCCTGGGCAGACTCCTGCTCCAGACCCTTCCCCGGCTCCGTTGCCCTTCTCTGGACACACTCCAACCCCTCAATGTCCTTCTTGTCCTGAGGAAAGAGGGGAAAGAAAACCTCCCTCTTCTCCTGAGGGAAGAACCTCGCAGGGAGGGGGGGAGGGGGCGGGGTTCTCCTCCTCCCCTCCCTTGTCGCTCGCCACGTCCCGCTCCCGCCCTGTGGTCTGATGGCGGCGTGGGGCAATGGCGTTCTCTCTGTACTCTTTGCTTCAGGCAGCCCTCCTCATCATCAATGCCATCGCTGTCTTACACGAGGAGCGGTTCCTCCGCCACGGTATGAGACGGATCGGTGAAGGGGGGGAGAAAGGAAATCCTGGGGCAGACCCGGTCCTGGCCCTGCCGCTTCCTCCCCTCACAGGCCGGCCCGGGGGGGCCTGGTGAAGGGAAGGAACCGCCCCGGGACGCTGTAGCGGGAAGGTAACGGGGGGGGTTGGTGGGTTGAATATCAAAGAATTGTTTTGATGTTTTCAGGCTGGAAGTCAGGTTTTCTCCCTGTGTGGTTTCATTCCATAATTTATCCTTTTTTTTCCTTTCTTTCTTTCTTTTTTCTTTTTTTTTTTTTTTTTTTTTTTTTTCCCCCTCCCCCCTGTTTCCTCTCCATTTGAGGCCGTGTTGTCACAGCTTGAGGTGATTTCTTTCGTCTTGTGCCTTTTTCTCACTGAGGTTTCTCAGCTTTTACACCGGCATTTCTGCGGTGCTGAAGGGAGATCCCCCAGGTCGGGCATCCTCGGCCATTAAAAGAAGACAAAACCCCACAAAACACAGAAAAGACACCGACACAAAGAGCTCCAAAGCCCCAGGGAAAAAAAAAAAAAAAAAAAAAAAGAAAAAAAGAAAAGAAAAAGAAAGATTGATCCATTGTCTGAGCTTACCCAATATCCTCATCCAGGGAGTCCTGACATCTCGAGGTCATGCTGAGCTTGGAATTTTTGGCTGGAGTGCTGATGGTTATCCCAGTAGGATTCACTGTGAGGAATTTGGTTTGGGGTTGTCTTTTGCTTCCTCGATGAGCAAGCAGCTGGAGGAAAAGGGAGATTTGGAGAAAACCAGGATGGGTTAATAAGCCACTTTAGACTCAGGAGAGGGGAATAACTCCCAAGTTCATCCAAGTGGGAAGCAGAAGCTGGTAAGGGAGAGGACTCATCTGCCCCCAGCAGAGTGAGGGAGATAAGGAAGGGGAAAAAAATAATCCCTTTAAAGTTGTCCCTGGAAAAGAGAAACTTAGAAGTTGCACAGTCCAGTTTGGAATACCAACAGCCACTCCCTTCCCTGCTCCACCCATCCCCAAACAGGTCAGGGCTGTGACCAGCAAGACTCAAAAAGTCCCTGGTCCTGTCACTGGGTCCAGGTGTTCTGCCTCAGTTATATTGCTTTAAAATCTGACTGTGACATAAAGTGAGTCGGTGTGTAGTTTGTCTTTCTGATGTTAGTTCTGGTTAAACTCACTGATCTTAAATATCTTTTCCAACCAGAACGATTCTGTGACATGAGGAAACAGCTTCAAGCTGTGCCAGGGGAGGTTTAGGTTGGAGCTTGGGAAGAATTTCTCCCTGGAAAGGGTTGTCAGGGTCTGGCCCAGGCTGCCCAGGGCAGGGGTGGAGTCCCCATCCCTGGAGGGATTTAGTGACAATATTGCTGATAGCATTTGTTGCATGGTTTTTTTTTGGTTTTCCTAACATTTCTGACTGTTTTTATGTGACACAGTTGGCTGGGGAAGTGATCAAGGGATCGGAGGATTTGGAGAGGAACCTGGAATTAAAGCACAGCTAACAAACCTCATCCGATCTGTGCGGACTGTCATGAGAGGTGTGGTGACAATCTTTTGTTTAAACAACTTCTTTAAACTTTTGTTTAAACAACTTTAAACTTTTGTTTAAACTGTTAAACTAATGAAGTTTAATTTGTTACTTTAATGAAGTACCATCAGCCTTTTGACTCTTTTCCTTTGACCAAACAGCTGTGATTTCTTCTCATCATCTCCACTCTCTCCTTCCTTCACGCCTGTGGAGGAGGGCCCAGGTCCCAGCTAAGCTGCCCTAAGTTTGAGGCAAAGTGTAAAACATTCCCTGACTCTCAAGTTGTGGTTCTGCTGCTGGGTCTTGTCTGTCCTCCAAGTTTAGGAGGTGGGGGGGGAGCTCAGTGATCAGTTGGAGTGTGCAGGTAGCTTCACCTTGGCTAAATTCAATTTTATGGGGTGTACCTGCTGAGGGAAATATAATTCCTGGGGTTCTTAAAGGTACGTCAGCCTTACGTGCCTCAAAGGATAGGGAAGGAAAGACAGACTTAAAATTATAAATTACTGATAATTTTCTTCACTATAAAATTTCTTCTATAGGTGATGATAATGAGGAAGTAACAAATGTTACCTCTCTTGCCCACTGCAGAATTAAAACTGGTACATTCATTCTAAAACACAGCAAACCCAAGGATAGAAACTGACTTTGGGTTCATTTGGAGAAAATTAGGTTAAAGTTAAAACATGATGGGTGACAGAAAAATACTTATGCTCTTGCTTGCTACTCATTTTTAGTATCCTAGGCTTTGATCCTGGCTCCTTCCACTAATCCTGATTTTTGCATAAGAAAATGAAGTGTCTTGTGTTTTTTTTTTTAATTTCATTAGATTCCACTCCTTAAAAAATAGTACAAAACTCTGCTGCCCTGTGATATGGAAAAGAAACTTTTCACAGTTACTCTTCTTTCTCCACAGTGCCGTTAATAGCAGTGAACTCAGTTACAATCATTCTCCTCCTGTTGTTTGGGTGAAGAGACCCTGAGCCAAATCTGGTGGACATCCAAAGATGCACATTGCTGACCATCACTGCTCTTGAGTTTTCTGGGATCCAGCACGATTTAGCTGTCAAAATTGACAAATTCAAGATAAAACAATAAAGACACTATTTCTATTTATCCCATTTCCTCATGCTCACTTGCAGTCTCATTAAACAAGATACTGGGATCAATGCAACAACGCAAGAACGTGTTGGACTGTGAGCAGTTCTGTTGCTGCCTGTTAAATACTGTCAGCTGCCTCATAACACATTGCAGTTTTTGTCAGCAGGATGCAGTTTCTAAATGTCTCGTTACTCAGGGATGAATTTCCTTCAGTACACTTCCCAGTTTCTTTTGAAATTAAGGGAAAACAGTGATGGTTTTTGTTTTTAATTTCAATTGCTACTGCAGTACAGTTTAAGAGAAGTCAAATTAGGCTCTGCAAACATGTTAAAAAATTATTGAAGTACAGTTGGGATATTGAAGGAGATAAAACTAACTGGGTTGAGTCCTGACTCAGTTCACATTGGAAGTTGGTTGTTCCTGGTTTGATTGAGACCAGGATTTTTCTCTTGGTGTTTAATGGACTTTTTCAAGAATGTGTCACTCTGATGGTGAAGAGAATTGAAAATAGGTGGAATTGCTATGCAAAATCTGAAAAAGCTATACCTAAACCTGGTTGACTCTGTTAATGTAGACTAGCAGGTAATATTAGTAATTAGCATTTGTCACTGTTCTGTCAAGGATTATTATACTAAAATACATGTTAAACTTCTGTGTGGTGATCAGTGTGTTGTACTCTGAGCTTGGGTAGTGTGGGAGGGGAAATCTTTGTTAAAAAAACAGTGAATTTGCAACCTCTTCTGTTACTGCTGTTTCATCTGCCTTCCATCTCCCTGTGTTGAATTCAAAGCTTCTGAATTTGAAACTGGGCATGGTCTGGCAGTTCTGTCTCAGAGCATATTGCTAATTAATCTTGGCTCAATTAAGACTTTTTGGGTTAGGTCTGTTGTTATGTACCAAGTCTGAATTGCAGGAGGCTGATGCTCATGTACCCTTCAAGAAAATTAAGTAAAGTCTTATGTCTGTTCCTCTGCTTAAGTATTTTAGCTTCTGTTTTAAAGTGGGGAAGGCCAAAGGAAGCCTGGCCCTTACATTACTTGAAAACAGCTTAGTTTATCATCTCTTCTTCTGATGTCTTAATGACTAAAGCATACGCTGTTGCATACAAAAATAAATCTGTAAAATGTGTAAATGGACTTAATGATTGTCAGTTGCAGTGCTTAGCAGAGTAATGTGTATCCAGGAGGAGAGTTTGATGTTATTTCCTTTTGGTTTTTTTAGTGAAAACTTGTAAATAAATTTTGCATTTCTAAGTTAAGCACTCTCTTTTGTAACTTGCTCTATACCTGGGTGCAGTGGGAGCATCCCAGAACTCGGCTTCATCCTGTTCCAGGTAACAGTTATTGTTCCTACATGAAATACTTTTCCATCCCTGTGGCACCTGTGAGTACCATCTCTCTGCTAAGGAGCTGCATTTTGGTTTATGTAGCAAACCTAATGAGCCATAGGAACATGAGCCAAAGGCAGAATAGGATCCTGTTAGCTTTAAAATTCCAAAGTAGATCCATTGTAAAAGAATTCCTTAAAATAATCTTTGTGTGAGGTGACAAGGGAGCAGCCTGGATCAGTTATTTTCATGGATATATCTTGCATGGAAGCCTGACAGCACGGATGGGGAAGGAGATAAAACATGGAATGTGAACAGGCCTTTTTTGTAAAATGTTTGTTATGAAAGCAGTGGTAGAGATTTCTGTTCCAAAACTACTTTAGGCAGATGCAGTACAAAGGAGCAGTGGTTCTGTGCAGCAGGAATCTTACATTTGAGGCAAAACTGGGATGTGTTTTACCTGGCAGACACAAAGGAGGGATTC
Organism: Calypte anna; assembly: GCF_003957555.1. Taxonomy (NCBI): domain Eukaryota; kingdom Metazoa; phylum Chordata; class Aves; order Apodiformes; family Trochilidae; genus Calypte; species Calypte anna. Next base: position 15,860,946 of record NC_044276.1, read on the forward strand.
AAAGTGAGGCAGCAGCTGAAGATGAGGTCTCCCGGGGAATGAGCAGGGACGGACGAGGGCAAAAGGGTAGGAAGCAAAACAGGAGGAGGAGAAGGAAGGAGGGTAGAGAGAAGCACCAAGGGAGTAATTACACTGTCACCATCTCCTTGTGTGGCTTTGAGCACTTCTGCTGTCACCAAGGGGGGGACCTAAGGGTGCTGGTTGAAAGCTGGCTGAATATGAGCCCATGGGTGCCCAAGTGGCCAAAAGGCCACCAGCATCCTGGCTTGTGTCAGCACTGTGTGGGCAGCAGGAGCAGGGCAGGGATTGTCCCCCTGTGCTGGACACTGGGGAGGCTGCACCTGGAATCCTGGGCTCAGTTCTGGGCCCCTCAGGACAAGAAGGACATTGAGGGGTTGGAGTGTGTCCAGAGAAGGGCAACGGAGCCGGGGAAGGGTCTGGAGCAGGAGTCTTCCCAGGAGCAGCTGAGGGAGCTGGGGGTGTTGATCCTTGAGCAAAGGAGGCTGAGGGGAGACCTTCTAGCTCTCTGCAACCCCCTGAGAGGAGGTTGGATCCAAGGGGGGTCGGGCTCTGCTCCCAAGGAACAAGGGATGGGACAAGAGGAATTGACCTGGAGGTTTAGATTGGAGCTTGGGAACAATTAGATTGGAGCTTGGGAACAATTTCTCCCTGGAAAGGGTTGTCAGGGCCTGGCCCAGGCTGCCCAGGGCAGGGGTGGAGTCCCCATCCCTGGAGGGCTTTCAAAGCTGTGGAGATGTGGTGCTGAGGGCCATGGGTGGCTTTGGCAGTGATGGGTGAACAGTTGGACCTGATGGTCTTAAAGGTCTTTTCCAACCAAAACAACTTCATGGTTCTGGTCTATGATTCTCTGAAACTGATCTTGGGGGACACTCTAGGAGTGCTCTGAAGTAGGAGAAGTGATAAAAATATAATTCAGAGAGTTTGTAGGGTATTTGCAGAGGCTCTGGCTGTTCTTTGTCTGAAAGGGCAGTTCAGAGTACCTGTGTGGGCATCTCTAAACCCTGAGAATTTTTGCCCCATTTATACAGAGGATGAGAATATGGGTAAGTAACAGCCAAAGGCTTGGTCAGGCAGGAAGCACTTTTTTCCAGCCAAGCAAAGCAGTTTTGAGAAGTTCAGTTGAAAAAATACATTTGGAAGGAGAGCATGGATTAATGTGGTTCTGGGTGGGCCCCTGTGCAAGAGGCATTGCACTGAATGTTGAATGGAATCTTAAAATAGCCTAAAAATATCATTAATAGTATTGATACACACACAGCCATTGATTGGATAATCCTGAGCTACTGACTTCTGAGCCCTTGATCAGAAGTAATGGGGTGGATATGAGTGAATTCCTCTTGTCTTCTGAGTTCCTACTGATCTGGTTTTCTAATCTTTGCTTCCATTGTCCTTGGCTCACTGCATGTGGAACAAGCTCTCCCAAACCAAGAGGTCCTCTCTGGGGAGAGGGACACTTCTATTCCCTCATAGCTGACAGCCAGGAGTGTTCAGGTCTGTGGAAAACCTAAGCAGGTACCTAGGTGGGGATTTGGGAGCCCATTTTTGGTTTTCTTTATTATGTGCTATGCGGGTAGAAAATTTTGGCTACTGAAAAATAAGGACAGTCTGTAAGGATGAAAGAAATAAGAGACACAGAATCATGGAATGTTTTGAGTTGGAAGGGACCTGAAAGATCATCTACTCCCAAACCCCTGCCATGGGCAGGGACACCTCCCACCAGCCCAGGTTGCTCCAAGCCCCATCCAACCTGACCTGAGACACTGTCAGGGATGGGGCAGCCACAGCTTCTCTGGGTAACCTGGGACAGGGGCTCAGCACCCTCACACCAAAGAATTTCTTCCTAATTTCTCATTTCAATCTCCCCTCTTTCAATTTGAAACCATGCCCCCTCATCCCATCCCTCCATGCCCTTGTCCAAAGTCCCTCTCCAGCTTTCCTGGAGCCCCTTCAGGCACTGGAAGGTGCTCTAAGGTCTCCCTGGAGCCTTCTCTTCTCCAGGCTGAACAACTCCAACTCTCTCAGCCTGGCTCCAGAGCTGCTCCAGCCCTCCCAGCATCTTCGTGGTCTCCTCTGGACTTGGTCCAACAGTTGAGCTGCCTTTGAGCTCCCTGTGAATTAAAGAAGAGTTTTATACAAGCAGTGGTTCTTGAATGTTGACTTTGCTGGTGAAAGGATTTCACCCAGGGAATCAGGAAAGGTAGAAGCAGGTTTATTTCAGTGTTCCTACAGTCCCAGATCAGGGGTGCAGACCTCCAAGAGCTGGCTTAGCCAACAAGGGTGGCAACAGTGCTCAGGGCTCCCACTTTTCTCTCTGCACAAGACACAGTGGAGTGAGTTTCCCCTTGATGAGAGTTTCCTGGCAGGTGTGAGGACTGCAATATATTTTCAACCGAAATATCAAGTCTGTGACTGAATGGGGCCAGTAGAGAAAGACTGCTACAGCACTTGGAAGGATAATAGCTCAGAGAAGCTCCTGGAAGGCACTAGACTCCTAAGAGTAAATATATTGTAGCATAGTAGTACTATATATTGTACTTCTTTAAAACTGTGTGGATGACTGGAGTACTTGTAGACTTGTTCCCTTTCCATGAGGATTAACTGGAGTGGGAATTTGTATCCGTTGTGTTACCCTTAGATGCAAACAACTGAGCACTTGGGGGAAAAAACTAAATTAAAATGAACTTGTTGGATGCATGTCTTAGAGGAGCTGGAGTTACCTGGGCTCCTGATGGTTGACTGGATCAGTGGTACTGGCAATAAGGGCTATTTCTAGATGGTGATGAAATGTGTTGAGAAAGGAACAGGTAGAAACATCCCTTTTTTTTTTTCAGGTTTCCTTTGTGCACCACAAGCAAGTAAAAATGAAGAGTAGTTCCCATTATTTTTGTGGTTTACCTCCCTTTTTCCTTTCCTTCCCTTCCCTTTTCCTTTCTCTCCTCTCCTCTCCTCTCCTCTCCTCTCCTCTCCTCTCCTCTCCTCTCCTCTCCTCTCCTCTCCTCTCCTCTCCTCTCCTCCTCAAAACACCTTTATCTGTGCTGATGTTGACAGGTTTTTGGCTCATTGACAAATCCAGCCTGTCCATTCTTCATGTGATCCTTCTTCTTTTTATAAGGATACTCTCTTAAGGATATCTCAAATGATAACTCTTTGGGGCTGTCTTATTTATAATTTGTATTACGAGAGCAGTCTCAGATCAACATCTTGTTCTGCCATAAACATGGCCCTGGCATCCAAGACCTTCAGGCTGTGTTTTATACCTACTAAACATCCGTCCTTACAAAGCAGCAATTAATTAGTCCTGGCAGAGCCCCAGACAGGCAATTTTAACAGGAAAGGGCAAAAAGGAAAGGTTGTTACTGATGAGACATCCTGCAGAAGAGTATCAGAGCCAGGGAAGAACATAGCTATAGCTTCTGGTGGTTACTGTGAAGCCTCTTTGTCACAACCCAGCAAAACACTAGCACACTGAATGGGAATACATGGGAAATTAATCTTTTTTTTTTTTTTGTCAAAACCAGGATGCCAGTTACAGGTGGGATTCTAAAATGTCAGTGCCTGCAGCCAGGCTTGCTGTCCACACCAGGTCTCTGCAATGAGGCAGGAAGAGAGAGTTCTTCTTGCCTTTTGCTTGCAGGGAGTTGGATTCTGCCATGCTGAGGCAGTTGGAAAAGAGGATTTTGGTGGACCTGCCAAATAAAGAGGCACGGCGGGTGATGATCCAGAACTGGCTGCCCCCTCTGAGCAACAGTGGAGGAGTGGAGCTGAGAACAGATCTGGACTACAGCTTGCTGAGCCAGGCGAGACAACACTGCAGGGACAGTGGCCACTCCATGCCTGAGGTCTTGCAGGGTGGGAACAGTAAAGAGGGACATGCATCCTGGCACTGTGTGGGCAGCAGGAGCAGGGCAGGGATTGTCCCCCTGTGAGGCTGCACCTGGAATCCTGGGCTCAGTTCTGGGCCCCTCAGGACAAGAAGGACATTGAGGGGTTGGAGTGTGTCCAGAGAAGGCAACGGAGCCAGGGAAGGGTCTGGAGCAGGAGTCTTCCCAGGACCAGCTAAAGGGACCTGGGGGTGTTGATCCTGGAGCAAAGGAGGCTGAGGGGAGACCTTCTGGCTCTCTGCAACCCCCTGAGAAGAAGTTGGAGCCAGGGGGGGTCGGGCTCTGCAGATTTAGATTGGATGTTAGGAACAAGTTCTGTACCATGAAGGGAGTGGAACAATGGCCCAGGTTGCCCAGGGAGGTGGTTGAGGCCTCATCCCTGGAGATATTCAAGGTGAGGCTTGAGGAGGCTCTGAGCAACCTGGTCTAGGTGAGGGTGTCCCTGCTGACTGCAGGGGGTTGGACTGTGTGACCTTTGGGGGTCCCTTCCAATCCAGATTATTCCATGGTTTTATGTTCCTTGAGGGTCAGGGGTTTATTGTTTCTGCTGTTCCTACTGCCAAGTCTACTCCATCCCCACATTCCATCTTGGGCAGAGATTAAAAGTGAAAGTAGGGAACCCCCCACCATGTGAGACTGCAGACAGACAATTTTTCATGTCGGGAGAGCTTCCCAGTCATTCATCAGGGTGATTCTTCTTAACAAGGACAAGCATGGTTCATTAACACAAAACTGTCTTCTCAATAAGGTAATGTATAATCATAATCTAATAATTTCACACTTAAGAGCACTGTAAAACAACTGTAAAGGACTTTTGATTATTACAGTTTACAAATGGACCAGAAAACTTATTTACCATCATTACAAACTTGGTTCATACTGGGGAATTTAGTTTAGGAATCGCTGTTGCTTCCAGGAGCAATGAAGACAGCTGGGATGAGAGGGTAGCGAGAAAGCCGACCAAAGCAACGGTGCGGCAGGAGCGGAGAAGCCAATCGAAAGGAGACTGCTGCCCCAGTGGTCTATGTAGCTGGTGCCCGGCTACGGAACGAAAGAGGTACCTCAGAATTGAATCTTGCCAGGAAAAAGGTGAGCGGCTGGGGAGGAGATGGGGTCTACACTCTCTAAAGAAGAAGAGGCAGTAGTTAAGCTCCTCCAATGTATTCTCTCTAAGAGAGGTTTATCACACGAAGGCAGGACCTTACGTGAATTACTGAAATGGGCACGGGATAGAGACTTGATCCCCTCGATGGGTACCGTTTTTGAGTTACCTACTTGGGAAGCCATAGGTACTGCCCTATGGGATAAAATTAGCGATGGAGATAAGGAGGCACGACGCTTAGCGACACTCTGGAAATTGATTAGAGAAACCTTAAAAGAAATGAAAAGTGAGAGGGCAGCCGCAGCCTCAGCATTTGCTGCCTTAACGCCTGATCGACCAGTACCAATGAATGCTCAAGATATGGACATGACCTCTAAACAGTTATTTAAGACACCTAAAATACCCTTACCAGCACCTGCAGGGGCTGTACTGATTCAAGCTCAGCCAGCTGTGCCATTTGACCCTGGGGGTCGGATGAAAAGTAAAAATGGGACCGAGAAGCAAAACCAAAAGCGACCGAAAACACCACCAGAATCGTTGGAGGACCCAGAGGGAGAGAAGCCGGAGAACACAGGCGAGGAATCTTGGAATGCAGATGCCCTCCCTTGCGCCCGCCTGCCGCAGCTCCTGGCTGCTCTGCCACCGCTGCCTTCCTCTCCACCTCTCACACCTGATTTATCTTCTTGACCACAGTTGCCATCAATTAATCCTCTGCTTCACCTGTCAACACCATCAGTGCCTGCTATAGAGCAACAACCAAGGAAAGAACTGGGACTCGGAGACAAGCAACTAAGGGAACAGCTGAAAAAACTGAAAGAACTGGAGACCAAGGATGAGTATACCTCTGAAAAAAAAAACCCTAGTTTTTGCTCCGGGGAACATTGCGAACAACCCAGGGGCACTAATCCATTTTTACCCCCTGATCCGTTCCCTATTCCTGCTCCTATTTCCCTTAACCCTTTAACACCCACTGCTCCACCTCTTCCAGATCCAACATGGGGAGGGGAGGGTGGTGGTGGGAATAGCGGAGGGGGTGGGAGTGTGTATCCGGTAACTAGATGGAAGGGAATTATTCGACATGCTGTAGTTGAAGGAGAAATGGTTCCCAATATGGATCCGATGGCTTTTCCAGTGATTGCGGGACCAGGAGAAGGAGGTCAATGGGTTACATTAGATTGGAAAATGATAAAAGCTGCCATTACGCAGTACGGTTTGAAATCATCATTTACTCAATCTCTTTTGCAACATCTTTTTACTGCTCAATTGTTGATGCCATATGACACAAAAATGCTCATTAATACTCTGTTAAATCCCTCTCAACAACTGCAATTTCATCATAAATGGCAAATACTGTGTGAAAATGCAGCTGCGATTCCTAGACAGAACACCGATGCATTATACGGAGTGCAAGCACAAATGTTACTCGGTGCTGGTCCTTTTGTACGTGCAGATTTGCAGGCATGGTTTCAAACTGAAGTGTCACAACTTTCACAAGAATTGGCGTATAAAGCTTTGCAAACTGTGCATGATCCTGCACAAGCAACCCCCTCTTTTACAAATATTAAACAGGGGGGAGCAGAGCCATATTCAAAATTTGTGCATCGCTTATATTCAGCGATAACATCACATCTGGATTTGTCAGAAGAGATTAAAAAAAAAATTTTTTTTATATGTCAGCATATGACAATGCTAATGAAAATACTAAACGTGCATTAGGACTACTCCCAAAAGGTGCTACAGGAGCCCAATTGTTAGAAGCTTCTGAGCGAATACTAGAAGCAGATAAAGCTGCTTAAGGACCATCATTGCAATATGGTTCTCAATACTGATGTATATTGTGGTGCATGGTGCACTGGTGTGTGTGTGAAAAAAAAGTGTGTGTGTGTGTGTTTGCCTTTGCTGTTTAAAGGCTTGGAATTCTGTCTCTAAACAATTTTATTGTAAGAACTTAGTCCTGGCAGATAGGATGAAGGTATTGCCTTATCTAATTTTAATGGTAAAACCTACACCCCTTTGTGAATAATGAACATGTTGACCAAGTCACCTCCCTAAATATTATAAACATGAGCTTAGATGCATATGTATAGTTAGGAGTGGTGAATGAATCATTCTTGACAGATCATGTGTTTGTTGTAGTTTTTCTTTGTTTCTATTTTGTACATTAGACATGCATCCTAAAAGGTGTGCTGGCTGGTGTTAAATCTCCAACACTCTACTCTGCAGGTGAAAAATAAATACAAATAACTTAAAAAAAAAAAGAAAAAAAAGAGGAAAAGGAGAAAAAAAAACAAAAGAAAAAAAAAAGAGAAAGAAAAAGAAAAAAAGAAAGAGGGGGGGAGGGTGTGCCTTTGCTGTTTAAAGGCTTGGAATTCTGTCTCTAAACAATTTTATTAGGCTTTTTTGGGCCTCAATTTGGCGACCATGGAAGAAACCAGGACTCCACCGTGCCGTGACCCGGGAGGGGCCTGGGGATGCTTTTGGGGCCCCCCGATGAATTTTTGTTGGATAAGCCTCCTCTACCCCCTTGGCTCTACGCGCCGCTGGACACCAGACCTTCCTCATACTAAAAAGGTATTTAAGTCCTTCCACTGCAGTGTGAAATGTGCTTTTTGTATTGTATTGTATTGTATTGTATTGATAACAGGCTTTTGTTAATGTTGTAATTCATGTGATCGGTTATATGTTGATTATGGGATCCCTCGTCTATATCTTGATTGTTGATTGTGCTATTCTGTTGCACTGCTAAGCAGATGAACTTCTGGTATTTTAACACAGCTGCTAAAAGATGTTGATAGTGTCAGACATGCAGTTTTACAATATCGTGCTGCCACTGACTTTTTATTGTTAGCTTTTAGGTTATGTTTGTGAAGACTTTGATGGAGTGTATTGCATGAATACATTTACCAAGTTCCCTTGGGTATCTTTTTTTTTTCCCTAAGAATTACAGCCTCCTCAGATCAGTTACAACCAGACATGACAGGAGGAAGCCCATCTCAGGTTCTCCTTCAACAAACACTGAACCTCATCAAAGATTCCTCCAGGGATGACTTTAGCTCAGAATTTAGTGTTGCTTATGCACTGGTTTCACTCTGCTGATATTCACATTTTAGGTTCTTGAAATGATTATATTGTCAACATCATTGATAAGATGATAAGGTTATCATCTCCCCTTCTGGCTTTTATGAGGAAGAGTGTTGGCTTTCATTTTGAACATAACAGACTATGTGGTCTGAGCAGCTGCCACCTCAAAAAGACCTTACTCAGGCCATGGTACCAGGATTATCAGTCACAATGATAATATCTCTCAGTCCCATAAAGTTCCACTTCTGTCTGATGCAAAATGACTTTTATAATGATCAGGGTAATTACTAGGGAATGTCACCAGGGTTCCTGAATGATCAGGGGAGGAGAGGGCCTTTCCACAAGGGGGTATAGTGATAAGAAAATGGGTAGTGTTTTTGAACTGGAAAAAGGGGAGACTCAGGTTAGATGTAAAAAAGAAATTCTTTGGTGTGAGGGTGCTGAGCCCCTGTCCCAGGTTTCCCAGAGAAGCTGTGGCTGCCCCATCCCTGGCAGTGTCTCAGGTCAGGTTGGATGGGGCTTGGAGCAACCTGGGCTGGTGGGAGGTGTCCCTGCCCCATCGAAAGGGTTTGGAGCTGGATGAGATTTAAGATCCCTTCCAACCCAAACCAGTTTGGCATTCTATGATTTACAGCTGAAGGTCTGAACTGGCTTTGTTTAAGTTGACAGCGCCGACTTTGATGAAGCCCAGATTACAACACAAGTTAGCACTCATTTGGAGAGGTAAATAAAGTTCCTTCTTTTTCCCCAGAAACAGCTAATAAATCCCCCAAATAAAGAATTTATTCTCTTTAGGACTTCAACAGGTTACTATTTTCCAATCCTGTCTATAGCTCTCATGCAAACAGCTCCATTCCTCTGAAACAGAGAAAGACCCTGACAGGGTTAACTCCTGACGGGATTAATTCCTGTAACTTTCCACTAAAGCAGTGTGAACATCTTCTGTCTTGTAAGTACAGATCTTGCTTTTAAAAACAAGACACTGCCAAGGCTAACTAGGCAGTGAAGGGATTAACTTCTGTAAAAGTGTAGGTCTTGTTCTCAAAACAAGGCACTGCCAAGGCTAACTAGGCAGCAAAGGAATGCAAACACCTGCACAAAGACAAGATAAAAATGCCACAACCAGCTGATGTAAACACTTAAAAAATACAAAATATGTCTCTTGAATCAATTTTTTTTTCTTTCTTTCTCTTCCTGCTTTGTTGCAACATTCTGTCAATTAACATATGTTTACCTCACCGTATGCCTGACAGAAACCTAAAAGATAAGATTGCTTATCAAGTCGCCTCCTGGTGCATGGTGAAGACAAAAGACAGTAACAGTAGCAGGACACCCAAAAAAGACTGAAAGATAAGGGTGACTCATCTCCGGGAAGTCGGTATATCTGTTTCTTATGCCAAAAAACAGACCCCTCTGCTTTTTGCTATAAAAACCCCAGGAGAAAAGGAAAAGGTGCCAGCTTTCTTCTAGACCCCCCCTTCTCTCGGCACTTTGGTTTCCAGCTATGGGCAGATGCATCAGGGGATCGAAAAGCAGAGAACCCAGAAGCCACTCCAGACTGAGGCCAGGTCCAGCGTGACGATGATAAAACCTCTTTGTTCTTTTCTTTTACCTTAATGATTCTCTCTCCAAGGTGACTAATTTGTGCAAAGGCTTTCTGCTGGCAAACCTGTTTTCCCTGTTTAAAGGTGGTGTTATTGTCTCCTCCCCTAAATAAATCCTTGTAACTGGTTTAAATCATAATGCCTTGTTATTTTTGTAAATTCACACGTCGTCTATGAGTAGTGGCTGAATTTTCCTCGCAATCAAAATATAAATAACTCGGATCCTAACACCAGCAGATAAGAGAAAAATTATCACAAGGGTCCTATTTTGCTCTGTAACAAGAGGATGAAGTCATCGAAAACAAGAAAGATAAAGAGTTCAAGTTTTGAGAAAGATTCCTTACTTCATCCAAAGACAACCCCCCGACATCTCCCAGGAGAGGACTCCACCCAGGCTCTGCCTGGACTCCGCCTGTCATGAATATTATAATCATATGTTGCAAACTTATGAATATGTATGTAACCTCCCCTATAAATACCCTAACCCTTTCCCTTGGGGGGTGGAACTCTTTGTCCAGCACGAGCTGGGAGTTCCCTGGATCCAAAACCAAATACCTTTGCTGTTTAAAGGCTCAAAACTCTGTCTCTAAACAGTTTTGCTTGGCCTTTTGTGTGGGCTTCATTTTGGCAACCCAGATGGGACTGGACTCCGTCGTGCCATGATCCAGGGGGCCCGGGTATGCTTTTGGGGCCCCCTGATGAATTTTCCCGTCGGACAAGCCTCCCTACCCCCTTGGCTCTACGTGCCGATGGACACCAGACCTTCCTCATACTGAAAAGGTATTTATATATATATTTGTTTGGGTTTCGAGGCCGCTAGGAAAGAGGGGGTTGGAGTCCCCCAGGAGGTTTGAGTTCCTCAGAATTCACAGGGACGCGGGGGACGCCCCCAGGCTGACGGATTGGAGTCCAGTCTAGCGCTGAGTTAGTCCCTCTCCGGGGTTCAAGTCCCCAGGAGAACTGAAGTTCATTCACAGCAGTGGGAAGGTACACTCTCTGTGTTGTATCGTGTTGATAACAGGTTTTTGGTAATGCTGTGGTTCATATGATCATATGATCATATGGTGATTGATGATTATGTTATTCTGTTGTACTGCTTGTAAGTAATCTAAGAGTTTGAGTGGTTACACGTCCCTACCGAAGAAGTTTTATAGCTTTATAGAATCATAGAATCATAGAATCATAGAATTAGCCGGGTTGGAAGGGACCTCAGAGATCATCTAGTCCAACCCTTGACCCACCGGAGCAGTTGCTAGACCATGGCACTGAGTGCCACATCCAGTCTTTTTTTAAATGTCTCCAGGGACGGAGAATCTACCACCTCTCCGGGCAGTCCATTCCATAGCCTAATCACCCTCTCCGTGAAGAAATTCTTTCTAATATCTAACCTAAACCTCCCCTGGCACAACTTAAGACTGTGTCCTCTTGTCTTGTTGAAGGTCGTCTGTGAAAAGAGTCCAGTTCCCACCTCGCTACAGCCTCCTTTCAGGTAGTTGTAGACAGCAATGAGGTCTCCCCTGAGCCTCCTCTTCTTCAGGCTGAACAGCCCCAGCTCTCTCAGCCTCTCCTCATAGGGCCTGTGCTCGAGTCCCTTCACCAGCCTGGTTGCCCTCCTTTGGACCTGTTCCAGGACCTCTACATCCTTCTTAAACTGAGGCTTAAACGTGCGGCAGGAAAGCTATGATGTAGTCGCTATCACGGAAACGTGGTGGGATGACTCCCATGACTGGAGTGCTGCCATGGGTGGATACAGGCTCTTCAGAAGGGACAGGCAGGGTAGGAGAGGTGGAGGGGTAGCCCTATATGTTAGAGAATCTCTCAACACTGTAGAAGTTGAGACCACCAATAATAGGGCAGAATGCCTGTGGGTTAGAATCAGTGGGAAGGTCATCAAGGCCGATATCGTGATGGGAGTCTGTTACAGACCGCCCAATCAGGATGATGAGGTCGACGAAATATTCTACAAGCAACTGGAGGATGTTTCAAAATCATCATCCCTTATTCTCGTAGGTGACTTCAACTTGCCAGACATCTGCTGGGAACTCCACACCGCAGAGAGGAGGCAGTCTAGGAGATTCCTAGAGTGTATTGAAGACAATTTCCTGTTCCAACTAGTAAATGAGCCCACCAGGGACGGAGCCCCACTTGACCTTCTTTTCACAAACAGAGAGGGGCTGGTGGGAGATGTGGTGGTTGATGGACGACTGGGACTTAGTGACCATGAAATAATAGAGTTTTCAATACTCAGGGATACAAGGAGGGTTGTCAGTAAAACCTCTACGTTGGACTTTCGGAGGGCAGATTTTGGCCTATTCAGAAGACTAGTTCAGAGTATACTCTGGGAAACAGCCCTTGAAAACAGAGGGGTCCAGGAGGGATGGACATACTTCAAAGAGCATATTCTGATAGCACAGGAACAGGCTGTCCCAGAGTCCCGGAAGGCGAGCCGGCGGGGAAGGCAACCAGTCTGGCTGAACTGGGAGACTCTGAAAGAAATTAGGATTAAGAAGAGGGCCTATCAATTATGGAAAAAAGGGCTAACTTCTCAAGAGGAATTTAGGAATATAGTCAGATCATGTAGAAAGAAAATCAGAGAGATAAAAGCACAACATGAACTGAATCTTGCTACTTCTGTGAAGGACAATAAGAAATGCTTCTACAGATATATCAATAGCAAAAGAAGAGGCAAGGAAAACATTCATTCTGTACTGGACATGGGTGGGAATATAGTTATCAAAGATGAGGAAAAGGCTGAGGTATTTAACACCTTCTTTACCTCAGTTTTCAACAGAAAGACAGGTTATCCTGTTGACAGCAGGCTTCTGGAGCCTATAGAAGGTGATAAAAATCTAAACAGCCCCCCTGTAATATTGAAGGACACAGTCAGTGACCTCTTGAGCTGCTTGGACCCCCACAAGTCTATGGGACCAGATGGGATCCACCCAAGAGTGATGAGGGAGCTGGCAGAAGAACTCGCCAAGCCTCTCTCTATCATCTACCAACAGTCCTGGCTCACGGGGGACATCCCAGACGATTGGAAGTTGGCGAATGTCACGCCAATCCACAAAAAGGGCCGGAAGGAGGACCCGGGAAACTACAGGCCCGTCAGCCTGACCTCAGTGCCTGGCAGGGTTATGGAGCAGATCATCCTCAGTGCAATCACACAGCACCTGCAGGATGGGCAAGGGATCAGACCCAGCCAGCACGGGTTTAGGAAGGGCAGGTCCTGCCTGACCAACCTGATCTCCTTTTATGATCAGGTGACCCGTTTGGTGGATGAGGGGAAGGCGGTGGATGTGGTCTACCTGGATTTCAGCAAAGCCTTTGACACCGTCCCCCATAGCATTCTCCTGAAAAAGCTGTCAGCCCACAGCTTGGACAGGAGCATCCTGTGCTGGGTTAGGAACTGGCTGGAGGGCCGGGCCCAGAGAGTGGTGGTGAACAGGGCTGCATCCAGTTGGCGGCCGGTCACTAGTGGTGTCCCCCAGGGATCAGTATTGGGCCCAGTTCTGTTCAATATCTTTATCGACGACCTAGACAAAGGGATTGAGTCCATCATCAGCAAATTCGCAGATGACACCAAGCTGGGAGGAAGTGTGGACCAACTCGAAGGCAGGAGGGCTCTGCAGAGGGACCTGGACAGACTGGAGAGCTGGGCCGATTCCAACGGGATGAGGTTCAACAAGGCCAAGTGCCAGGTCCTGCACTTTGGCCACAACAACCCCATGCAGCGCTACAGGCTGGGCACAGAGTGGCTGGAGAGCAGCCAGGCAGAAAGGGACCTGGGAGTCTGCATCGACAAGAAACTGAACATGAGCCAGCAGTGTGCCCAGGTGGCCAAGAAGGCCAATGGCATCCTGGCCTGTATCAAAAACAGCGTCACCAGCAGGTCCAGGGAGGTGATTCTTCCCCTGTACTCAGCGCTGGTTAGGCCACACCTCGAGTACTGTGTCCAGTTCTGGGCCCCTCAGTTTAAGAAGGATGTAGAGGTCCTGGAACAGGTCCAAAGGAGGGCAACCAGGCTGGTGAAGGGACTCGAGCACAGGCCCTATGAGGAGAGGCTGAGAGAGCTGGGGCTGTTCAGCCTGAAGAAGAGGAGGCTCAGGGGAGACCTCATTGCTGTCTACAACTACCTGAAAGGAGGCTGTAGCGAGGTGGGAACTGGACTCTTTTCACAGACGACCTTCAACAAGACAAGAGGACACAGTCTTAAGTTGTGCCAGGGGAGGTTTAGGTTAGATATTAGAAAGAATTTCTTCACGGAGAGGGTGATTAGGCTATGGAATGGACTGCCCGGAGAGGTGGTAGATTCTCCGTCCCTGGAGACATTTAAAAAAAGACTGGATGTGGCACTCAGTGCCATGGTCTAGCAACTGCTCCGGTGGGTCAAGGGTTGGACTAGATGATCTCTGAGGTCCCTTCCAACCCGGCTAATTCTATGATTCTATGATTCTATGAATGCTGTTGTGATGTTGTAGTATAGGGAAACGATGCCTTAAGTTGAAAGAGACAATAGTGAAGTAGAAAGTACCATTAGCCTCCAAGAATATCAGCCTCTTGTGCCAGGATGTGGAGTACCACTGCCAATGTCACAACAGGAAAGCAGCAGTAACTCTGCAGAATTGGGAAGCAAGAAAAGAGAGGAATTGAAAAGTGTTCCGCAAAAGCTGGTGGGGGGAGACAAAGACGAAGAGAAAGCCCCACAGGAGACAGGGAAAAGGGTGAAGAAGAGAGAGAACAGAGCAGACACCAAAAACCTGGGAGATGATCCCGGAGAAGGGACTAGCCATTCATATTACACAAGGGCAACCGAGCAAAAGGAAAAGGAAAGGGAGGCAGAAATGGCAAAGATAGGAGAAGAAAGAGCAAAATTGGAAATAGAGAAAGCGAGACTAGAGGCAGAGAAAGCTAAGGTAGAGGCCAAAGCTGAAGCAGAGAGGGCAAGACTAGAAGCAGAGAAAGCTAGGGTAGAAGCTAAAGCTGAAGCAGAGAGGGCAAAACTGGAAGCAGAGAAAGCTAGACCGGAGGCAGAAAAATCAGGAGCAGAAGGGGCAGAAATAAAAACAAAAGCTCAGACCAGAGAGGGTGAAGTAGAGGGAGGAAAAGAAATCCCAGAGAACAAGGAAAAAGAGGTTCCAGAGAACTATACAATAGCCCCTCTTCGACAAGTAATGCCCAAATTAGGAGAACAAGCACGGATAAAAATACCATTTACCACAAGCGACCTTAACAATTGGAGAGAGGAAGTGAAAAATTTGAGGAGAGACGCAGAAGGGGTCGCTAGAAGGTTTGAATTAATTGCAAAGAATTTAGATGCTGATTGGGAGGATATTGATCTAATGCTATCTGAATTATCAGAGATGGAAAAAGAACTTGTTTTAAAAACTGGAAGGGAACAGGCTGCATTGCTACGGGAGCCTGTGGATGTAGTATTTCCAACTAGTAATCCAAACTGGGATCCAAACAACCCGCCCCAATATGATTTATTGCTGCAATACAGAAGGTTAGTTGCACAGGGCTTGCGAAGAGCAATACCAAAAGCAATAAACTGGGGAGCCCTATTTGAAGTAAGACAAGGACAGAATGAAACACCAACAGACTTTTTAGACAGGCTTAGAGCGGCAATGAGACAATATGCCCCCTTAGATCCTGGGTCAGAAATAGGTAAACAACAACTGCTGGGATTGGTAATGGGGCAGTGTTGTGCGGATATCAGAAAGAAATTACAAAAACTTGAACACCCTGCAAATAGAGATCTGGAAATTTTAATGAATGAGGCCTGGAAAGCGTACAACAATAGGTAACAAGAAAAAGAAAAGAGAGAGAGTAAGAAACTTGCCAGAATTATGGCAGCAGTACATTCAACTCCACAGCTTCCAGAGGCAAATGCTAGAGGTAGAGGGCGTGGTTATCCCATGTGTGGGAGAGGAAGGTTCCAGCGAAATAAGGGAGACCCAAATCAATGTTTTTATTGCCACCAAATGGGACACTGGCAACAAGAATGCCCTAAACAAAACAGAGAACTTGGAGGGGCATCTGTTGTTCTGGTTGCTCATGATACTGGTAACTGAAGGGGACCGGTGAGTCATTCCCTAGCAGACCCACTGGTTAAAATAGAGCTAGGGGAAGGTAAAAAGGAACTGGATTTTTTAATTGACACTGGAGCTACCTATTCAGTCTTAAATCAAGAATTAATACCACAACCTGATGAATTTGTACATGTTGCGAGGGTGACAGGCCAAGCAGAAAAGGCTTTCTTCTTGAAACCCCTTAAATACAAAATTGGGAAACAGATGGGGATTCATCAATTCTTATACTTACCTAATTCTCCAAAACCTCTGCTAGGGAGAGACTTGTTAGAGAATTTAGGGGCCGTAATAAAATTTGATAAACTTGAACTCCAGGTAAACGAAGAACAATTCATAACTGCCCTAAGTCTAACTATCAGTTGTGTTAAACCAGAATCTGATAATCATAACATCAACCGAATCAAAAAACGGAACATATCCGTCGGTGTGGGCAACTGATATACCTGGATGTCCTGGTTTGGGCCAGGATAAAGGTGATTTTCTGTCTTGTACTTTTGCTTTTAGCTAAGTCTCTTGTAAGTAGTTGCACTTGCTGAAATTAACAGCAAGTTTCTCAGTCAGTGTGTGCTTCTAGGACTGATAACACTCGATGTTTATAGTTACTGCTAGAGACTGGTATGCAGAGCCAAGGACACTGCTCAGCTCTGAGGAAAACTTTTACCCTCCAGAAGGAAGAAAGAGGTCCCACCTGCAGCCCTCCTTTGGGGAGGAACGGACAAGATAGATGCCAGAATTGACCAAATAGAGTATTCCATCCCATATACGTCATACTCAGTATAAATTTGAGGGATCACGAGGGCCAAGCCAGATTTCCTGCTTCCAGCTTCCGGTTGCCTGCCCTTCCTGCCTTTCCTGCTTCCCTTCCTTCACCCGGCATCCTGGAAGGATTCCATCCATTCCTCTGCCTGTGGTCCTGATCCGTGCCAGCCCATATCTGTGTGTTCCTGCCTCCAGCTCCTGACTGCTGCCGACTCCAGGAGTCCAGCCTGGACTTTCCCAGGGCTGCCCTGCAGCCTCGGTGGTGACGTGAGAGTTATTGGGGGAAAAGGGGGGAGGAATGTGGTATCCATTTTCCTGTATATTTGTATATATTTAGTAATTTTTCTTATTTATCATTACTGTTTCATTAAAGTTGTGTAGTTTACCTTCCAACCCATAAGTCTTTCTCCCTTATTCTCTCTCCTTTCTTTATCAAGGAGGAGAGAGAGATTAATAGAGAGCATCTGTTACTCGGTTTAATTGCTGGGCCAGTGTTAAACCGTGACACTGGAAAATCAAAACAGGCTGCCCCCCTCGTTATCGAATTAATACCAGGGGCTAAACCGGTAAACAGAAAGCAATACCCCCTGAGGCTAGAAGATAGGAAGGGAATTGAGCCATTGATAGAGAGGTTTTTAGAATTAGGGCTACTGGTAGAATGTGAATCAGATTTCAATACACCAATATTACCAGTCAAGAAACCAAATTGGACTTACAGACTGGTACAGGATTTAAGGGCTGTAAATGATATTACTAACTCTAAACCCAGTGGTAGCCAACCCTTATACACTCTTGACCAAACTAAAAGATAATCTGATCTGGTTTACAGTGTTAGATTTGAAAGATGCATTTTTCTGCCTTACCTTAGCCCCAGAAAGCCAAAAGATTTTTGCCTTCCAATGGGAGTTTGTTAGTAAAGGGAGAAAAACACAACTAACCTGGACGGTGTTACCTCAAGGTTATAACAATAGTCCTACAATATTTGGAAATCAATTGGCCAAAGAATTGGAACAGTGGGAGCGGCCACAGGGAGAGGGCACTCTTCTGCAATATGTGGATGATTTACTGATAGCAACTGAAACAGAAGAACAATGTGCTGAGTGGACAATCTTGTTGTTGAATTTCTTGGGTTTAAATGGTTATCGAGTCTCCCAACAGAAAGCACAGCTGGTGCAAGAAAAGGTGGTCTACCTAGGATACGAGATCTCTGGAGGACAGCGATCCCTAGGAACAGCGAGGAAAGAAGCCATCTGCCAGATGCCCAGGCCTGAAACGGTGAGAGACCTGCCAGCCTTCCAAGGAATGACAGGTCGGTGTTGCCTGTGGATGTATCAGTATGGGATACATGCCAAACCTCTGTATGATTTGTTGAAAGAGTCTAAAAATATTCTGCTCTGGACTCCTGAGGCAGAAACAGCCTTTAAAAGACTGAAACAAGAACTAATGAAAGCCCCAGCATTAGGTCTACCCGACGTAACAAAACCATTTTGGCTGTTCTCACATGAACACCAGGGAATGGCCCTAGGAGTCCTAGCTCAACAATTGGGACCATACAAAAGGGCTGTGGCTTACTTCTCTAAGCAACTAGACGAAGTAAGTAAAGGATGGCCCACATGCCTGAAGGCAGTGGCTACAGTAATCATAAACATGGAAGAAGCCAGAAAACGACTGTATTGGTGTCCCACACTGTATCAGTGGTGCTGGAGCAGAAAGGTGGCCATTGGCTGTCACCTTCTTGGTTCCTGAAGTACCAGGCAATTTTAGTTGAATCAGATGACATAACCATTCAAGTGACTAATGTTGTCAACCCAGCATCATTCGTAGAAGGAAGAGTGTCAGCAGAGCCAATTGAGCATGACTGTCTAGAAACCATCGAGGCTGTGTACTCCAGTCATCCGGATCTCAAGGAAGAGCCACTCGAAGGGGCAGATGACTGGTTCTCAGATGGCAGTAGCTTCGTAAAGCAGGGAGTAAGGATGGCTGGCTACGCAGTAACTACAACAGAGCAGGTAATTGAATCAAATCCCTTGCCTGTGGGAACTTCAGCACAGAAGGCCGAACTAATAGCTCTTACCCGAGCCCTCGAGCTGGCAAAAGGGAAAAGAATTAATATATGGACGGATTCTAAGTATGCTTTCTCCACCGTGCATGCCCATGGGGCAATCTGGAAGGAGCGAGGACTGCTGACTACCCAGGGAAGACCCATAAAATATGCAGAAGAAATCCTACAGTTGCTGGAGGCTGTTCAGCTCCCATCCCAAGTGGCCATAATTCATTGCAAGGGGCACCTGAAAGGTAACACTGTTCCAGAAATAGGTAATAGAGCAGCAGATGCAGAAGCTAAATTAGCTGCTGCAAGAGCCAATGATTTAGTATTGGCCCTAGTACCAGAAGAATTAGATACTAATTTTCAACCAGAGTACCAGGAATCAGACCATAAGTGGATACAAAGGAACAAAGGTAAAATGTTAGATAGTGGATGGGGTCAGCTAGAAACAGGACAACTAGTGCTGCCAGAGAAATTAGTATGGCAATTTGTAAAAACAGAACATGACAAGGCCCACTGGGGATTACATCCTCTTTATCAGCATTTAAAAGTTAGAATAGCAGGGCCAAAGCTATTCACAGCAGTGAAACAGGTCACATCCCAATGTGAACACTGTTTGAAAAGTAATCCAAACAGGGGAACAAAGGTACACCAGGGAGTAATTGATAGAGGAAAATTCCCAGGGGAAGTGTGGCAGATTGATTTCTCTGAACTTCCAAGGAAAGGGGGGTATAAGTACCTCTTGGTTTTGACTGATACATTTTCTGGGTGGCCTGAAGCGTTCCCATGCAGAACAAACAAAGAAAGAGAAGTAACTAAAGTCTTGTTTAATAAAATCATGCCGAGGTTTGGGATGCCTAGGAGCATCTCCTCGGACAGAGGCTTGCACTTTTGTGCTAAAATTGTACAAGCAATAAGTAAGGCACTGCAAATCAAATGGCAATTGCACACGCCCTATAGACCCCAAGCTAATGGGCAAGTAGAAAAAATGAATCATCTTATTAAACAACAACTTGCAAAAATATGCCAGGAAACTAACTTGCAGTGGTACCAAAAGAATAGGAAAGATACGAAGCTCAGTGTGAAGTAAAGGTAATACTGGAACATCCAATCGCAGTCACATGTCTATGGTCTAGCAAATACGGAGCTGCTTCTGACCAGTTTGTTATCAAACTCACTGAGCGTTCTAATACTAAGGTACCTAGTAAGAAGACTGCGAAGACTCCTCTTCCAAGCTGCAACAGAACATATAATTTGACCCGTGTAGGGCCTCAAATGGTTAGGCAATCGAGTTAAAATTGTTATTAGATCCTACATATTCATTGAAGAAAATCCAAGTAAATATCCAAACAAATATTACTCAATTACAACAGGATTGCCAGCCCTATATACAGCAAAGCCTTAAGGGCTGGAAGGCGTGGTTATCAGCCAGACTGCACCCTAGGCGTGCGCAGCGAGATGTAACCGGATGGTTTGGCACTGGACTAGGGGTACTGAACACGATAGACCAAGAAGTATTGGTAAACAAATTAAGTGCCATCACTTCCCATTTGGGGGAACTCAAAGTGCCTTTGAGCTCATCCATATTTAGCCTCGCAGAAACACAGTCACTAGCAACTAAATTACTGACCCTAGTGGCTAACCACACCACTGAAGACCTTTTAAAGATTGCAGAGTACACCGGTAATGCAAATAGAGAGATTGCACTCACTATTCAGTGCACTCAAACACAGCAGTGGGTACAAAGAGTAGCTGCAGGAATTCTGAGGGAAGGAACATCCGGGATACTACCCCAAGAAATAAAAGAAATTATAGCAAGAGATAGCTCTACAACTCAATTCGAGAAGGATCATCAGGCACGGTGGCAACTTGTAAATTTTACTTACTCACAAGGTGAGCAAATCGAGGCCTACGTGCTCACTATTAGTGCTGCCAAGGAGAAAATCATCTTTCCTGTCCTGACCTTAGGAACTGTGCATCAGAATGTTGTAATTCGACCCATAAGCCATAATGTTTGGACAAGTTTTGATCACTCCAGGAGTAAGTGGCAATCAATCAGTACAGAAGCCTGTATTCCTAAAGAACAACTAGGATATATTTGTGAAAATACAGTTATAGAAAATGAAGATTTGTGCTTAGATACTGAAGATAGTTTGTGTACTTTTGAAATGCTTCCCCATGATGACAACCGATCACAGGTTTATTATATAGGAAATGGCTGTGCATGTATTAGAACATTATGCCTTAATATTTTTATTGATTATTGTCCTGAGATAGCAAATGGTACAAATTTATGTGTGTGTAATTTTTCTACTATCGTAGGCTGTGATTTTGATTATTCCGTTCCTATAACCACTATGCAATTGATTGAAGCTGAATATACTCTGTATCATAATGTGCCGAATTTGCAGACAGGCACGATTATTAATCTTTTTAAGGCAATGCTTATACACCCTGATATAGAACAATTAGTCCGTGAAGTTAATAGAACTACACAACGCATGCTTTGGCAAGTAACACATGATTCAAAAGGTATAAAACAGGTGCTAACAAAGATAGAACAAGTAGGGAAGCGTCATTGGTGGGATATCTTTACGGGATATTCCCCTGCAACTACGCAAGTATTCCATTACCTAATATACCCTCTATTAGTTATGGTAGTGATAATACTCATGTTATCCTTCTTAAATATGTGGCTATACTACAAACTGAATGATATAGTCAAAAGGATCCGAGTAATGTGGGCAATGATTCAAAGGCATCAAAACCTTCCCTTGGAAATTGACGAAAGAATTCGTAAGTTCTAAGGAAAGGGGGGAATGAAAAAGAGAAAGATCCTGACAGGACTAACTCCTGTAAGGAGAGGAGATCAGGCCAAGCTGTTTGTGTGAATTTACTTTATGTAGAACTAAAACTTGTAATATATGTTAATGAATTTGTACTCATAACCAGTAAAATTCAGGGTTAAACTGAGAAAGAAGTGAACAAAGCAGCTGAGACATGACATTTTCCACTAGAACAATGTAACCAATACAAGACCCTAACGGGATTAACTTCTGTCTCGGAGATAATTAAAAGTGTAAGTCTTGTTCTTAAAACAAGGCACTGCCAAGGCCATTTAGGCGCTAGCTAGGCACTGGGGGAGTGTGAACACCTGCATGGAGACAGGATGAGGCAGCCACAACCAGCAGATAAGGGAGAAATTATCGCAAGGGTCCAATTAAGAGGATGAAGTCATCGAAAACAGGAGAGAGAAAGATTTCTTACTTCATCCAAAGACCCCCCCCGACATCTCCGCCCAGGCTCCGCCTGTCATGAATATTATAACTATATGTTGCAAACTTATTAATATGTATGTCACCTCCCCTTTTACTGTATAAATACCCTAACCCTTTCCCTTAACCCTTGGAACTCTTTGTCCAGCGCGAGCTGGGAGTTCCCCGGATCCGAAAATAACTACCTTTGCTGTTTAAAGGCTCAAAACTCTGTCTCTAAACAGTTTTGCTTGGCCTTTTGTGTGGGAAAACAGTCTGCGGAGGCTTAAGGATTCCATGTGCACATCAATATGATTGTATGAAATCGTTATTTAACAACTTGCACTCACTTATATAGAGAAGCGTTGTTTACACCATCATATCATGCAGGTGGCTTTGTATTCCAATTACACAGTCCATTCTCAGGGAAATGCTCTTCTCACATAATTATTTTCCTCTTCTGTTGCCAATTAAGTTATCTCTTTCCCATTAGCTCATTCTCAGAAAGCCTCTAACTAGGCCTCAATTACCATTAACTCAATGTGGCCTAAATTGAAGTAAGTCAGGATTGCTCACAACCTGTATATTTCTGAACTGTTTCCCCAACACTTTTGGGCTTCAGAAGTTGAGGTGACAACTGCCTGGTGGTCCCTGTTCCATCTCACAGCACCTTCCTCAAGTACTGAAGCAGCTCCAGTCTGCATCACCACAAGGTAGGAATGGAACTAGGAAAGCTGGGAGGTGGAGGGCAAACTCTGGCTGTTAAAAAGAAGGATTTATTTCCCCCTTAGCTCTCCCTGATTTAAGAAAGAAAAAAAGGCTTTAAGAGAGCAAACTCTTGCTTTGCCCCTTCACTGCCTTTTTGGAGCTCTGCTGCAGCTCTGCTCAAAAGGCTGCCACAGGTGAGTTGTATCCTCCTTGGAAAATGTTTGCTCCTTCCCACCTGGGTACTCTGAGCAGTACATAAATGATAATATTTCATTTCACTTAATTATCCCAAAACACTTCTGTTGAATCAATGCCTTCCAAAGCAAGCTCAGTCAGAGGAGAGCTGGCATGTGTTATCTGTGAGCAGCCAGACACATTCACAGTGGGAGGATGCCTCTAGGATACAGAAAAATTTAATTTGACAGGAGCATCACAACCACTTACCTCCCACAGTTTGCAGAAAAGATCTCACCTAAGAGAATTCTTGAATTCTTTTCAACGTGGTATGAAAATCCCATGTATACAAAAAAAAAAAAAAAAAAGAAAAATTTAGCCTCAGCGTTTTCAAATGGTGCCTAGAGAATGGCCTGACTCTTGTGGATCTCATTTTGGGAATCATATTGGGTTAGATTTACCTAACTTAATGCTGGGTATCAAGTGAGTGGTTGCCTACCAGATAATTATCCAGCCAGGGCTCTTCACATTCAGAGAAAAGGAGAAAAAGCTCTTTGAGGGCACAGTTCAACTGTCCTATTTTAAGCATTACTAGGGGAAAAATGTGTAATGCTTTACAAGCACCTCCTCTCTCCCCCAGGAGCCCAGGACACCAGCTCAGATGCAGACACCAATCCTCTGAATATCTGCATTTACTCAGATATTCACCTGGCACTTTTGCTATGAATAATCAAATCCCAAGTGAGTTAATTATTTGAGCAGTAAAGGATAAAGAATATGGACAGAGCATCAGAATGAGGACAGCAGTTAATATTTCCATTAGACCAAACAAAACTGACACCAACAAAACATTTTACCCTTCATAGAGGGAAAAATCCAGAGCAGGAAGGTGAGATGTTAAAGCTCACAGAGCCCATCCTAGGGTCTCTGCAACACAGGACGAGGAAAACACCAGGAAAATCCAGGAAAGATTCACAGGGGGATGAAATCTTCCTGCAGGCAGACAAGTCATCCAAGCAGCTGGGAATGTGTCTGCACCAGGCAAGGTAATCAGATAGCTCTGGGTAAGTGATGCTTCATGCTGCCCTCTGAATGTTTCTTGTGGGCACATGGACTGCACAGCACTTGATTTAGCCTTCAGCACCTTTCCTGCCTTCTCCTGCTTTGTGTTTAATGCAAAAAAGCCAAATCCAGCCTGGGGCAACTTCACCCACCTCCAGAGGGCCAGTTCTGCAGGCTTTCTTCTGTGGAGAAATCCCTGATGCCCTCAGGGACACTGCATGTGATGACTTTGGGTCTCTTGAGTGTCCTGGTCCACAGCCTGAGGCAGCTAATGACAAGCATTCAATGGCTAATGTATCAATGACAGAAATATCAATAAATAAGATGATGTAAGCACTGGAATACACGATGGGTTAAATTTATGCAGTTGTAAAATAAGAGGCCACTCCTGAGTGGGCTGTAAAACTCTAAAATCAATGCCACTGGCAATGTGCACTATTGAGGTTGCCAGAAAGTCAGTTTGGGTCAATACATGTCCTAATGACACTTAAGTGGCACACAGATAAGGGCAACATTGGCTTCCTACTACAAGGAGCTCTATAAGGGTACTGGTGAGCAATAATTGACACACCCACTGTGGATTTAGTGGTTATAAAGACAGGTTAAGATGCTTGAGATGAGTGTTTTTCAGATTCCAAGGTGAAAAATTTTGTGGTAGTCATCATCCCATGATCCAAGAGTGGAAAGGGCTCAGAGAGCAAGCAGGGAAACCAAGTGGAGGCAGGGGAGGGTCAGCTGGAGGGGTGGGATGTTCCACTGACTTTTCTCTGTGCATTTCACAGCAGACAAAAGGTGTCTCACCAGGGCTACAAGCTCTTGTTCAAGGCTCTTCAAGCTCAAGGTCCTTTTCAAGTTAAAATCCAGAGGGCTGTGCTGAGCTAGAACTGGAGAGAAGGATGCATGGCTACACACCTCTGCACTCAATATTGCATCCTTGCTTGTGGACAGTCACAGACAAATTTTACCTGATTTAACCACTTAATCAATACACAAACCAAAGAGCTTTAGAAATAAGATCAGATCCATGGTTCATGTAGTCCTTCATATTGTGCTGGCCCCTCCTGAACATGAGATGCTTCAGAAGATACTGCCAGAAATCCTGCATAAGGAATAATTTGCCCTAAATACTGGATTTCCTTCTCTTATAATATTTTATCTCTGAAGGCTAAAGTCTGAATGCAGGAGCCATCTCCTGAATACATCCTTATTTTTGTGTGTTCCCTCTTGTAACATTCCTGACTTTCTCACCTCAACACCACCAACTCTGCCTGTACATCTTTAGTTTATTTATATGTGAAAACCAGAGCTGGACTGCCTGGAGTCCATGGTTAAGACACAAACAGCCCCCACCCAAAAATCCCCATGGAGGAGCAGACTTACTGAAAGGCTTTGTTCATCATCTCATAGTGAAAGTGCTTAGGGGCCAATCCAACTACCACTGCACTGTGGTCAGATAGGGTCTGGCGGACGGAAGATCTTGCGGTGTACGGAAAGCTAGGCCAAGCCCCCTCCCCACCTAGAAGACAATAGCCTGAGGAATGCAGACGGAAGTGACATTGCACACCTTGAGCTATTTAAACCTGTGTAACCCCCAATAAAACGCCATTTGCCATCCATCACATTGATGTCTGTGTGCTTTTGGCCTGGGTGATCTGGGTGTGATCACCGTGTCGCACTTGAACCAGGCCGCCTTTGCCTTCCACGAAGGCAACACTGCACTGGGGTCATCAGTGGCTATCCCTGGAAAACCAAAACATGACTCTAAGAGGAGAATTTTCCCCCTGCTTAGCAGTACACAGTCAATGAGTACAATGCATCACTGGACAGCAAAACCCAGATTTTTCTGACTTAGACACATCACCTGGACCAGTTTTATGGCTTCTAGAAATAAGGAAAATGTGTTGATTTATCCACACTCTGCTGTTCTTCACTGTGCACACAAAGCTGCAGTTTGACAGCCCTGACAGCAGCTGCTGAGCAGTGACCCTCTCACTGCCCCCACCAAAACACAGCAGACCACACAAATCACTTTTTCAATTTATCAACTTCTTGTTATATGAGATAATCTCTACTTACATTAATCTGTAAAACAGTAAAAAAGGAAGACAAGTGAATTCCACCCAGTTTGCCTATTTCCCCTGGTCACAGAAAACTCCATTTTTGGGTAAATTTTGGCCTCTTGTTCTACATATCAGTCTGGCTGTGATGGCTCAGATGGTGTTACAGCATGACCTAAAAGTTGTTACATTAGTTTGGGTT
Source organism: Calypte anna (assembly GCF_003957555.1). NCBI lineage: Eukaryota > Metazoa > Chordata > Aves > Apodiformes > Trochilidae > Calypte > Calypte anna. Next base: position 15,886,987 of record NC_044276.1, read on the forward strand.
CTTCTGGAAGACCAATTTTTTTTTGTCTGCTCCAGAACAGCCTGCACCTCCTTTGTCCTCGTGAACAGAACAGAACCAGCCAGGGCAGCAGAAGTACCAGAGAGAGAGTTTAAATATCAGCTGCCCTTGCTGGGGTTGTTCTGCCCTTACACAGTGTATCCTCTGCACCTTTACTGGGAGAATTCCAGCTCCTGGGTCTCCTATAAGCATCACCACAGCCTGCTGTCTGCTGTCTCTTGCTGCATGTCCTTCTGTTAGCACAATGCAGACTCAAGAGATGCTGTGTGGATCTGGGATACCACCAAAAAGCATCTGGGTCCTTTACCCAAGAATGGATTACAACCCTCCATCTCTGACCAACTTTAAAGAAAGATTTGCTAAGAATAGTCTGATAGCAGTGTAATGGGAAAGATACTGCTGTATCTTTGGGTGGTGATTTTCCCTTTCTTCCTCTCCGTGGACAGGAAATTCTCCATGGGTCAGCAATGTGCTCTTGTGGCCAAGAGGGCCAATAGTATCCTAAGGTGCATCAGGAAAAGTGTGTCCAGCAGATCCAGGGAGGTTCTCCTTCCCCTCTACTCTGCCCTGGGGAGACCACACCTGGAATACTAGATCCACTTTTGGGCTTCCCAGTTCAAGAGAGACAGAGATCTACTGGAGAGAGTCCAAGGGAGAGCTACAAGGATGATGAAGGGACCTGAGCATCTCTCCTGTGAAGAAAGAGAGAGAGCCCTGGGACTGTTCAGTCTGGAGAAAAGGAGGCTGAGAGGGGATCTTCTGAATGTCCATCAATATCTGAGGGGTGGGGGGCAAGAGGAAGGGGCCAATATCTTCTCAGTGGTGCCCAGGAACAGGAGAAGGAATAATGGGTTGAAAGTAGAACATAGGAAGTTCCACCTCAACATGAGGAGAAACTTCTTTCCTGTGAGGGTGAGGGAGCCCTGGCCCAGGCTGCCCAGAGAGGTTGTGGAGTGTCCTTCTCTGGAGGCTTCCAAACCCACCTGGATCTGTTCCTGGGTGACCTACATGAGGTGATCCTGCTGTGGCAGGGGAGTTGGACTGGATGATCTCTAAAGGTCCCTTCCAACCCCTGACATTTTATGATTCTCTTTCTATCTCTCTGCAGGATTAGGTTAACAACTATGGCTTTCTGCCTACCAGTGTATCTTATGTCACTGCACCTGATGTTGTGTTATCTTTACTTTGTCCTTCTGGGATCCAACAAGAATCTCCACATTTCCAGCCTTTGGAATATGACAAGCAGCCACAACCAGGAATTTAAAGCTTCCTCCATTGTACTTCAGTGTTTCAAGAGCCGTGGTGAGAGAATATGAGCATAACTGCTTGCAGCAAAAAGAAACAGAACAATCCACTCCAGTCCCAAAGATACAGATAAGGTCACCAATGTACTCTGCTGCTATCACTGCTTTTGCCATCTTACAGCAGCAACAGCTAGTGTAAAACTGAGGGAAAGATCCCAAAACCAGGCAGATTAAATGGATTTAAATATCTCCCATTGAAATAGCTGCTGTCTTGGCTGTTTCTGACCCAGGAAAGCCTTCCCAAGAACACAAATAGAGAATACTGCTGGGGGTGTTACTTCTCTGAACATGAAGTTAGGTATAACAGATCATCATTTCACAAAGCAAGGGGCAGGGAGCAGCAACATTTTTGCTGCCTTGCATTTAAATAAAAGACTGAATAAACAATATATAGTTTTCAACCCTGAATGTGTTAAAAATGTATTTTCAGTTCTCTTGAAACAACAGTTTGGTTAAATCTGTCCTAGCTTCAGACACCTGCCAGGCATGTCTGAGTTAGGATGTATTTCCTTCTATTCCCCTTATTGTTGAGGGAAGGAAATAGGAACATCTGGGATGTAAAGCAAGTTTTAACCAGGGCTTTAGAGGTGACAATCTAGAGAAGTCAGGGTGATGAACACTCTGTCCCCAATTAAGGGGCAGATCCAAGATAAGTGACTATAACTACCTGGAGATTCCACATCTAATAATAATCCATTAGGACAGAAGAAGCATCCTGTGTGTGCCCACACACTGGCTTTTCAGCTCTTTACAAGCAAAATTTGTGTACAATAGCTGAGAGACACCTGATTTCCAACAAATTGACACATCCTTGCTACAAAATAAATCAGCACTGGTAGGTACAATACATCTTCAATAACCTAGTGATGAGAATTATTATTTTTGCAATGGAAATGAATAAAAAAATATTGATTTTTACCCAAATCCCTGACTATCTCAAGGCTTTGGTTGCTGTTTCCACTACTCCTCAAGAAGCTGTGACTTCAGACTGCTTCCATATTAATATAAAAAGAAGAAAAGACCTTCCTGATTCAGGAAAGTTCCACATTTTGGGCTTCCTCATGGCTAGCAGTATACAAACAACTGCCTTTCCACAAAAGGGACAGCACTGTGTCTCCTTAGTTGTTCAGTAACATTCCTCACAGCTTCCTGACCACCTCACCTGTGAAGTCAGGCAGGGCCTTATCATCCACCAGGAGGAGAGGCCACACCTGCTTTTGCTCCAGAAGATTTCTGGCTGCTGTCAGAGAGGTGAAGATCTCATTTTCTGCAATGTCAAACCCCAGTTTGGTCAAACTTTCCAGCAGGTCCCTCTTGCACTCCTTCATTGTGTTTGTCACAAAACGAATGGTGACAGGAGTGCTGCGCAGCCTGGAGGGTGAAGAACAAAAACCAATGAGCCAGAGTGTCCTTCAGCTTATGTCTCTCTAAGAGTGAAAAAGGACCCTCTGTGAAAAAGCTGCAGATTAAAAAACTGAACCCAGGGGACTCGTGTCACATGGGAATCACCAAGTTCAGAATTACTGAGGACTGGAGGGCCATCTGAAGCAGATGGCCACAACCACCGGAACAAAAATCAAGGTTCTCCTGCTTGGCTGTCCTGGTTTGGGCCAGGATAAAGGTGATTTTCTGTCTTGTAATTTTGCTTTCAGCTAAGTCTCTTCTCAGTAGCTACACTTGCTGAAATGAACAGCAAGTTTCTCAGTCAGTGTCTCCTTCTAGGACTGATAACACTCGATGTTTATAGTTACTGCTAGAGACTGGCATGCAGAGCCAAGGACACTACTCGGCTCTGAGGAAAACTTTTACCCTCCAGAAGGAGAGGAGTAAAGAGGTCACACCTGAAACCCTCCTTTGGGTAGGAACAGACAAGATAGATGGCCAACATTGACCAAACAGAGTATTCCATCCCATATATGTCATACTCAGTATAAATTTGAGGGATCACGAGGGCCAAGCCAGATTTCCTGCTTTCAGCTTCCGGCTGCCTGTCCTTCCTGCCTTTCCTGCTTCCCTTCCTTCACCCGGCATCCTGGAAGGATTCTGTCCGTTCAACTGCCTGTGGTCCTGATCCGTGCCAGCCCATATCTGTGTGTTCCTGCCTCCAGTTCCCGACTGCTGCCGACTCCAGGAGTCCAGCCTGGACTTTCCCAGGGCTGCCCTGCAGCCTCAGTGGTGACGTGAGAGTTATTGGGGGAAGAGGGGGGAGGAACGTGGTATCCATTTTCCTGTATATTTGTATATATTTATTTTTTCCTATTTATCGTTACTGTTTCGTTAAAGCTGTGTAGTTTAGTTTCCAACCCATAAGTCTCTCTCCCTTATTCTCTCTCCTTTCTTTATCAGGGAGGAGAGAGAGATTAATACAGAGCATCTGTTACTCGGTTTAATTGCCGGGCCAGTGTTAAACCGTGACATTGGCTTCTACCAAGAAATGTCAGGAGGAAAATGGTGATTCCAAACTTCATAGCAGTAACAAAAACATTTAAAGAATCATGGAATAATTTGATTTGAAAAGACTTTTAAGATCATCAAGTCCAACCATTAACCCAGCACTGCCAAGGCCACCACTGACCCATGGCCCTCAGCACCACATCTCCACAGCCTTGAAAGCTCCTACTTTTCCCTTACTCCTGCCTCAATTTGCAATGAAGAGTCTGTGAGGTGTCCCACAAGCTTAATTTTTGCCACAACCAGGCACAAGTGACAACAATCTTCATGGTCTGAAGTGACTACTATTCCATGTTCCCTGTTACTGAAGAACCTGAGCCCCTGCCAGGTTTGAGGTACTTCACCTTGTTAAGAGTCGAACCATAGAATCATTAAGATTGGAAAAGACCAACAAGAACATCAAGTCCAACTGAACCCAACACCACCATGCAGTGTAACAAGGCAACCAGGTGCCCCTAATTGCCAGGGAGTGGGCATGAGCTTGTGTTAAGCCCACCTGTGCCTAATTAGGGCAGGTTCAAGATTCCACAGAGCCTCACCCTGAGGGCGATGAGCGCTAGTGGCACAATGAAGGTAATACAGTGCTCTAAGAGCAACTGACTTCTCTGCAGACGTGCTCAGGACCGAGCTGAGCTTGTGTCTCAGGACTCACCTTTTATTGGCCCCCTGGTCCTGCTCATGCGCAGTGGGGGCCTGCCCTAATTAGGCACAGGTGGGCTTAACACAAGCTCATGCCCACTTCCTGGCAATTAGGGGCACCTGGTTGCCTTTTTACACTACACCACCATGCCAGCTAAACCATATCCTCAAGAGCCGTGTCCACATGTTTTTTAAAATCCCTCCAGGGATGGGGACTCCACCCCTGTCCTGACAATCTTTTCCAGGGAGAAATTGTTCCCAAGCTCCAATCTAAACCTCCAGGTCAATTCCTCTTGCCCCATCCCTTGTTCCTTGGAAGCAGAGCCTGACCCCCCCTGGCTCCAACCTCCTCTCAGGGGGTTGCAGAGAGCCAGAAGGTCTCCCCTCAGCCTCCTTTGCTCAAGGATTAATACCCCCAGCTCCCTCAGCTGCTCCTGGGCAGACTCCTGCTCCAGACCCTTCCCCGGCTCCGTTGCCCTTCTCTGGACACACTCCAACCCCTCAATGTCCTTCTTGTCCTGAGGGGCCCAGAACTGAGCCCAGGATTCCAGGTGCAGCCTCCCCAGTGTCCAGCACAGGGGGACAATCCCTGCCCTGCTCCTGCTGCCCACACAGTGATGACATAAGCCAAGATGCTGGTGGCCTTTTTGGCCACCTGGGCACACCCTGGCTCATATTCAGATGAATCAACCAACACCCCCAGGTCCTTTCCCTCTGGGCACTTTCCAGCCCCAACCCTGGAGTATTGCCTGGGGTTGGTGTGACCCAAGTGCAAGACCCAACACTTGACCTTGTTGAACCTCATACAGTTATCTTCAAACCATCAATCCAGCCTGTCCAGGTTCCTCTGCAGAGCCTCCCTACCCTCAGGCAGAACAAGACTCCCACTCAATTTGGTGTTATCTGCAAAGTGACTGAGGGTGCACTTGATCCCTTCATTCATTAGTGACATGGATCACTGATTATGACCAACAATAACTGTTGGAGAGTTTTTGGAAGACAACGGACATGTGAGCAATCCTGACTATTTAGTTTTAGCCAGAGTGAGCAAAGGGCCTTGAGGCCCAGCTGCAAGGTAACTAAAAGATCAGCTATGTGCAAAAGATTAGGGAATTGGCAGCAGCAAAGAAGAATAAGAGGATGGGAAAGCATCTCATAGACAATACATAAAGAGTTGTATTTAAACAGTTAGATAGTGCACTGTGGCATATGAAAAATGTGTTTTACCAATCAGCAATATGCTTATATTATGTTATCAGCCTGACTGTGTATAAAAGGGCTACTGCTACTCTCAATAAACGGCAATACTTTGATTATATTAATCTGCGTGTTGTCCACTAATCTCCTGCAAATAGCAAGTTTGAAAAGCCCTTTAATTCAAACCAGACAAGAAACACAGAAGCCCATCAGCAGCATCCTGAACCAAAATAAAGAAACAAAAGAAACTTATTACTATATCAATATACTTAACTCCATGTGCTGGGTGAATTTTACAGGTTTATTTAGAGGTGTAGGATGCTCTCAGAGCCCCTGCCACCTGAGTGACAATTTATGTCTGCTCTTGCAGCCATTTATCCCTTTCATGAGTAGCACCAACATCAAATAAAACCACATTATAGCCCTACACTAACAGTACATGCTACCAAATAATCAAATAATTTTAAGTGACAATTTCAATAGTGCTCCCTTTAATTATTCCCCCACCATCTCTTTCCCTGTTTGTTGCTATAGAAACAACCATTGGCATCAGGACTGCATGGAGAACATCAGAATAAAGTTGGTCAGCCCTGCACCTGCCACTTCTTTCTCTTTTTTGTCAGATACACTGACCCTTCCCAAGTATGAATGGGGAAAAAAGAATGGGGAAAAAAAGCCCCCTGGTTGCTAATAAAAATAAATTTTTTACTTTTTTTTTTTTCCTATGGACCTGAATACTGAGAAGTAACACTAAAAATGGAATCTATCCACTTGTTCCCTAAGCAAGCTGCATGCCAAGCAACCTGGCACAAGTTCTCCCTGCAGCATGAAACACCAGCCAGAGAAGATCCAGTGAAGAGATCAGTAATGAATGAGCATCCAACACTTTAGTTTTACTTCCCTGCATTGTTACATCTTTAGATTATAATTTTCACAACATTATTTGTGAAAAGAAATGCCAAGTTTCTTAACCCTTCTCTCTTTTCCTCTGAGCAACAGTCTAGTTTTATAAAAACCTAAGCATCCAAGACAACTTCAGGAAAAATGTCTCATCCTTAATTTAGCCCTGTTCTTCCACCTTGATTAATTCTTACTGTTCCAGAACCTTAAGGTATCCTCCCTCACACACTATGAGAGTGTTCATCACTTTCTCTTTTTCTTCATCCACTGCAAGATGTCTTCTCCAGAAAAAGTCTGTCATAACACAGTATAAAGATCCCTGGAGTTGCATAGCCTATTTTGCCAGTGACTCAAACAGATTAAGTAATTTTATTATGCCTTAGTTTCTTTAGGCACCTTCCAGTAGAAAAGAAAGTGGTACTTAACTGTTCTGTTTATTCATATATTTAAACTCCCACAAAAGTTGGGCTGTACTACCAAATGTTTTTCACACTTAAAAATGGCTGAGGTTGTTTACCAAGCAGAAACTTTAAATAGCATAGAGCAAAGCCTTGGCTGAGAGACAAAGTGAGATGAGAACTTTGCAATGGATGCCTTGCTCACCAGGCCAAGTGATTCTGTTATTCCACTTCAGGGCACCACAGGCCTAAGGGCTTGGACATAAAATCAGGTGCCTGTAAATAAAAGCGCTGAGGAACAGCTCAGCTGAAATAACTTAGGTGTAGATGGGCTAATTCACAGAATCATGGAATGGTTTGGTTTGGAAGGGACCTTAAAGATCATCCAGTTCCAACCCCTTTCCATGGGCGGGGACACCTCCCACCAGCCCAGGTTGCTCCAAGCCCTATCCAACCTGACCTAAGACACTGCCAGGGATGGGGCAGCCACAGCTTCTCTGGGAAACCTGGGACAGGGGCTCAGCTCCCTCAAATTAAGGAATTTCTTCCTGATGTCTACCCTAGTTCAGGTGAATTTCACCATTTTCCATTTTGGCTGAGGCTACCATCCCACACAAGTTAGAAAAATTCTGAATATTGTCCATTTTTATCTAGAAAAGACACAGGGACCAACTTAAGAGAGCTGCCAGGGGATTGGGTGATAGATGACAACACTTCAACACCTGATTCCTCTCAGTATTAATACAGCTGCAAATAAAAGCAGAACTTCACCATGCATTTGCTTACCCACAAAAGCTTAAAAAAGCAGAAGCAGAAGCTTCAGGCCTGTTTACTCAGCGAAGCCTCTTTGTGCAACCAGGATTGCCAAGACTTATCCAGAGGACAGGGAAAAAGGTCGCTTGTCTTTTAAGAGCTTCCTGTGAGACCGGCACAGCTGAGTCTCCAATGTGAAGTGTGCCATTGAGATCTACCAAGACTGCTTTCAGCACACCCCAAGCTGCCATCCTGCCTTCCCCAGAGAAATGGTAAATAAATGAAACAACAAAAAAAAATGGTTAGCAGACAATGGATAATAAAAATAAGGAACTCAGTTAAGCACCTCATTTGTGCCAAGCCCGGTATTACTCAGAACCTTACTCGCAGTATTAAATGGGCCCCTTTAGACAGAGAGATAAAAGGCAGTGCTTAAAAAAAAAAAAAAAAGGGCATAATTGATGGGGTGGCATTTTCCCCAAGACTCTAGATATGGAAATCAGGTGCTGTTTGTTTTTTTTAAGAAAAAGAAAAAAAATAATTCTCTAAACAACCAAGACTGTGGGGAAGAGGATCATTAGGTTTGGGATTGCTGGTTCAAGACCTCAGCAAGCACATTTGGGCAAGTCCCCCCAACACCAAAAAATGTGAAAATTCAATTTCAAGTAAAAATAAATACAATAACATGAAGCACTGATCCAGCGCTCCGACTATAAAGCTCCAAATGCTCTGTAAAAAAAGTGAGTACAGTTATTTTTGAAAGTGAGGTTTAGGGGGATTCAGCCCATGAGGTAACTCAGGTGTCCTCTTACTTCTAGGTTACCCAGCGTGGATTTAGTCTAGAAGTTCTCAGGCACCAAGGCTACTCAAAGGGTCACTCCTTCCTCTTTCAAAGGGAACAGTCACACAGTTTTTCTACAGCGAGGTTCTGCATCACCCAGACAGGTCCAGGGCCTCAGTGCAAAACAGAAGCCAGGATTCAAAGGCACTGCAGAGGAAAACAGTGAGGTTATGGGCAAGTCATCTGGCTAGAAAGCTCTCTTCAGAAACAAGTACTTCTCCTATGTCTGCTGCAAGTGGTGGTTATTTGCTCCATAAGAAAGTCTGGGGAGTTTTTTCTTAGCAAATGTCCAACACAGAAGCTTTTCTCCTGTCAGGACATTAACACACATAATGTCACCACTAGCAAGTCATCCCTGGTTTATGTTGAGCTTTTTGGGTTACAGACTGAACACATAACACAGGTGCACTTTTAAAAAACAGGCAGAGCAGTCACCACCATTCCTAGATCCTGCCTTAATAAATTTAATTTTCTCTCGGGACAGTTTTGTATTTGCAGAAAACTCCATCAGTGATCAAGATCTGAGGTACAAGACACATGCTCAGATTCCACTTTCATTATTCCTACTGGTTCCCTGCAATAAGAAATCCCAACCTTCTAGTATGGCTGTGGCTACACAGGCCAAGGTTAAGTGCCTATGATACAGAACTGGTAGCAAAATTCCTCAGGGAGCTTCATCAATTGCATGGGAAAAGAAGGCACCAGGTTTCTAAGACATCTCTGAATAAAATACTGTAGATCAAGTCCATGAGCAGAATGGAACCCGCAAAGGAACGTTACCCCCACGGCAAAAAAAACCCACCAAACAACCTCTCTTCCCCCAGGCATTTCAGCTCTGGCACAGGGAATTTTGAGTGCAGAGAGAGATTAAAAGAGGGACTGGAGAAGGTGCTGTTATATAAATTCTCTTGCAGAGCAATTGCACCATGCCTGTGTAGGTAGCACAGCTAAGGACAGAGACAGAATATCCTAGTTTAGCAGAAATGGGATGGTTTTTTAATTATTATTATTCCTCTTTTACCCTAGATTTCCATTGGGTCTCCTACTTACAGTGTATTTACCTGGGCAGCATGGAAGTTATTTGCAGAGCCACGTTTTTTTTTTTCAGCATAGCCTAATTTTAAACTTAAAGCTCGTGGCCTGGCAAATCCTAAAAAGCCTGCAGCACCTCAGTTTTCACCCTGGCAGCCCAAAACCTCAGGGGAACCTCCCCTCTGAGCTGGCATTACAGCTACAGCAAAAGGATGAAGCCATACAATGATTCAGGCTCATCAGGACATGAGGGACTAAACCCTCATGGGTCTCTGGCAGTCTAAAGGGCACTGACACCTTAGAAAATGGAAGGCTTGGAATCACAGGATGACACAGAGTCCCAGAATGGTTGGAAGGGACCTCTGAGGATCATCTGGGTCCAACCCCCATGCTAGAGCCAGGATCCCTGAGAGCTGGTTTGAGAGGAATACATCCAGGTGGGTCATGAATGTCTCCAGGGATGGACTCTTCATAACTTCCCTGGGCAATCCATTCCTGTGTTGTGTCACCCTCGGACTGAAGAAGTATTTTATCGTATTTAACTTAAATCTCATCTGCCAGTTTGTGTCCATGGCACTGACAGCCACCGAGGGGCCCCCTCCCCATGGCAGAACCATCACCTCCCGGCTCCATGTTCCTTCACTCCCAGATCCCACCACTGGGCCACCACCCCACAGGGCCACCAGCCAAGGCCAGGCCTTGCCCTCAGGTGACACCACAACCCGGGCAGCGAACCAGGAGCCCCTGAAAGCACCAAGGAGCCCTGGGAAAACGCGGCAGAGAGGCCCAAGCCTGGGTCAGGCTGCGCTGAGGGGAACGGGGGCCCAAGCCCACACGACCCCCCCGGGGGGGGAAGGGGGGGGATGCCACTGCCCCCCTGAGGAACAGCCCTACCGAGTCCCTACCTGCTCACCCCCGGCGCTGTTCCCCTAACTCATAACGCCTTCAAGGACCGATACTTTTCCCTCACCTCCCCAAAGGGGTAAGGATTTATGGATACAACAAACCTCCCCCCGAGGAGATAGTACCGCCTCTTCCCGCCAGTTAACAGCGGGCAGGTCGATTCTCTGGAGGGGGAACCTTCGCAGCTCGCCGCGCTCCCCTTTGCCGTGCCGCAGATGGTTCCGCCCGCCATTCTGCTCCTGGAGAAAGCAGATGGGACCACTGGGACGAGAGGGGAGAACACCCCTCCACACACACCCCAAATGCTTCCCGGGACCAAGCTACCTCCCGCTGCTGCCCCTGCGGGCTGCTCGCCGCCCCGCAGGGCCCTCACCGAGCCGGTACCGCCCAACGCAGCGCCAGTGCCCACCTTCTACTGGCACGGTAGCCACGGCGGTAACCAAGCTGGGATGGGAGGCGGCGCTGAGCCCTCAAGGACCGGTGTCCCCCACTGGGGCTCCGGTAGTGTCCGTCTGTAGTGTAACGAGGAAACCAGGTGCCACTAATTGCCAGGGAGTGATCATGAGCTTGCGTTAAGCCCACCTGTGCCCAATTAAGGTGGGCCCCCACTGCACATGAGCAGGACCAGGGGGCCAATAAAAGGTGAGTCCTGAGACACAAGCTCAGCTCAGTCCTGAGCACGCTTTGCAGAGAGGTCAGTCGCTCTTGGAGCACTGTATTACCTTCATTGCGCCACTAGGCTCTGGTGGCGCAGCTGGCTAAGACCCAGTACTGCAATGCCAAGGCCCCGGGTTCGAGACTCCTCAGAGCCTCACTCTGAGGGCGATGAGCGCTGGTGGCGCTTGTGTCTCAGGACTCACCTTTTATTGGCCCCCTGGTCCTGCTCATGCGCAGTGGGGGCCCACCTTAATTGGGCACAGGTGGGCTTGACACAAGCTCATGCTCACTCCCTGGCAATTAGTGGCACCTGGTTGCCTCGTTACACTACATCCGTCAGGCAGCGTGGGGGGCAGCCCGCGGGCTCCTGAGGGGCGGAGGTGAAGCCCAAAAAGGCCAGCAAAACTGTTTAGAGACAGAGTTTTGAGCCTTTAAACAGCAAAGGTATTTATTTTCGGATCCGGGGAGCTCCCAGCTTGCGCTGGACAGAGTTCCATTGGTTAAGGGAAAGGGTTAGGGTATTTATACAGTAAAAGGGGAGGTTACAACATTGTTACATTCTCAATTCTTGCTGACTTCATTATATTGTTATAAGGCGATATCAGACCCTAGCCAGAACTTTCTTCTTATCTGTTGGTGGTGACAACTTTATGTTCTTCTTGTGCGGATGTTCACATTCTTTGGTGCCCAGCTGGCGCCTAAATGGCCTTGGCAGTGTCTTGTTTTAAGAACAAGACTTACACTTTTAATTATCTCTGAGATAGAAGTTAATCCTGTTAGGACCTTGTATTGGTTACATTGTTCTAGTGGAAAATTACGTCTCAGCTGTGATCAAACGATATGTTTATAAAATAATCAATTCTAATATAATCAGATTCAGAATATTCTTCTTTTACTTTCACTTTCTCTTTTCCCAACAAGGGTGGCCATCAAACAGAGTTTGTGATCAAATGATCAAACATTTCTCTTTTTCAGAGGGCGGGAAGCGGCGGCGGTTGTTGGGGTGAGGTGAGGGGCGGGAGCACAGCTCTGAGGGGGTGTGAGGGGGGGAGCAGCCGCCCCAGCCTCAGGGAAGGGTTTGGAGGTCGCCTGAGGAATCGCCGTCAAAGATATTTGAGGGGAAAAAAAATATAAAAAAGTTTTAATGGAAATGTGCAGCTTAGCGGAGCTCGTGGGCAAGGGCGGGTGGTGACTGTGGGTAGGGGTTTGGGGTCAGGTTGGAGGCACTGACAACGGGGATGGGAGGAAATGATTTATAGAATTGGGTGGAAAAGACCTTTGAGATCATTGGACCTCACTGCTGAGCAAACTGTGTCCCTGAGCACCACATCTACACGGCTTTCGAACACCTCCCGGGTCTTTATGTACTGTATGTACTCCATATCTGTGTTTATATCACTCTAGGAACTCCATATCTATGTTTATATCACTATGTACTTCATATCTATGTTTATATCATTCTATAATAACACAAAAGTGCAAAAATAAAATATGTTTATACAGGTGAAGTTGGCTGCCCAGGGAAATGGTGGAGTCACCATCCCTGAGGATATTTTAAAAAAAACCATGTAGATAAGGGACTTTCAGGGCATGTTTCAGTGAGCATATACATATATATTCACAAATGATTATAAAATTTTTCTTTCTGGGGTGTATGTTGACAGTTGGACTTGCTGATCTTCAAAGGTCTTTTCCAAATGTGACAGTTCTGTGATTGCATCAGGATGGGGTTGGAGTGGTTTGCACAGGGATCAAGGAACAGAATGAGCAAGCAGAGTTGAGTCCCAAGGTTTAGAATGAACCCCTTTGCTTTCTAAACTCTCCTCAGAGAGGAGTCCAGATGCAGCTGGGACCCAGACTCCTAGACGCAGACTTGATCAAAGTTTCATAGCTAAAGGGGTTTAGCTGAAGGGATTTCAGTGTAGAGCTTTAACACCTAATTATGGGCTGGTGTGATTTGGAACAGCAGCAATTTGAGGTTGATTGACACCATCTTAACAACAGAATTAGGTTATGTGATTTCCTAGCAATACACTAAATTGTAAACTTAGAGATATTTGAATTAAGCCTATGTTAAGATGGTGTAGAATCCCAAAGAGAATATTTGTCTCAAAACAGCTGCCCTGACAAAGTGGACACTGCTCGGGTGGAGGTCTCATTTGATAAGCCATCTGGACTCTGTTCTCTCAAGGGGAGTCCCACATTTGGGTAACCACCCTGATAAGCAGGGCCCTATTCTCGCAAGAGCAGCCCCTCCTTTAGTTGCTATCCCGATAAGCTGAACACTGGCCTGGCAAGGGGAGCTCTGTTTGAAGGCCACCCTTGTTGGGATAAGAGAAAGTGAAAGTAAAAGAAGTATATTCTGAATCTGATTATATTAGAATTGATTATTTTAGAATTAGAGGTAGAAGAAAATAGGAGTGTGGAAACATGTAAAAGTTTTACCTTATAAAGAATGGTGCTTTGTTAGGAGTAGAAAACCATGTAGTGGTTACCTTGTTAGGAGTAGAAAACCATGTATTCAAGATAAGGATGTGACTGCGCATACCAGAGTAAGTCGAGATAAGAGAAAGCTGGCAGTAAAAAATCACGTTAATCACGTTGGAAGTTGCCCAACACCAGTTGGACATTATCCAAGAGAAAGAAGTGAAAAGGACACAGTGAGGAAGACGTCTTCATCAGAGGAAGACTATTTACTTCATCCTGACGACCACTGAACGACCACCAGAGGGAACCACGCAAGCGCGAAAGGACTGATGTCGTAACCCATCGATGAAGTGATCTACAGATGAATATGTATTAAGAGATGTTGTAATCTGTTGAATATGCAATTAGATCGTGGAACTTTCAGGGATAAACTGTGGCCGAATTGTAACGGTCTTTGTAATCAGATTTGGGTGCGTACCCCTGGTTCCCGGGGCCTCGAAATAGAGCACTGTCGCAGTGCGAGACGGAGACACAGTTTGATGCAAACAAATTGTCTGACTTTATTGAATCAGAAGGCTATATTTATACCAGAAGTCTCTACATCTTGTTACACGAGTTTTAACTTGATTGGCTACAAAACAGTTAACGTACAAAGCTTGTTTATCACATTCAAGCATCTCCGCGGATGTTGTAAGAGCGCCATGCTCCTTGACCAGGTCCCCTAATCCTATCGCCTTGTTTACTCCTTAACATTTGATGTCCCAAGGCTTTGTTCCTGCGGTTACAAAGTATGCATTAAGTAGCCCTGTTCTTACTGATAGCCCAAGGCTTAATTGTTCATTGCTATCAGTGCGAGACTGTGCTGTCTCAATTCCCCCTTCCGATTGGACAAGATAAACCCGGTTCATAGCATGATCGAACATCCGCTGAAAGCATTGTAAAATGCAGGGCAGCAAGAATAAAAAAAGCAAAAAAGCAAATAAAGCATAACAAACAGTCTTAACTAAACTTCGCAACCATCCTGTTAAACCCCATCCTGAGAAAAGATTATCAAACCAGTCCCAGTTATCCTGTGATTGCAAATGTGTAATCCCTTCTTTAAGTGATTGTATTGCAGCATGTATAGATTGAGAGTGATCAGAAAGATTCATACAACACATTCCATTAAAGTCTTCACAAACATGACCTAAAAGCTAACAATAAAAGAGCAGTACAACAGAATAGCACAATCAACAATCAACATATAGACGAGGGATCCCTTAGTCAACATATAAATGATCACATGAATTACAACATTAACAAATGCCTGGTATCAATATAATACGAAAAGCACATTTCACACTGCAGTGGAAGGACTTAAACAACTTTTTAGTATGAGGAAGTTCAGATGTCCACTGGCGCATAGAACCAAGGGGGTAGAGGAGGCTTATCCGACAAAAATTGGTCGGGGGGCCCCAAAAGCGTCCCCAGACCCCTCCCGGATCACAGCACGGTGGAGTCCTAGTTTCCTCCATGGTTGCCAAATTAAAGCCTAAAAAGCCAAATAAAATTATTTACAGACAAAATTCCAAGCCTATGAATAACAAAGGCACACACACTTCTTTTTTTTTTTTTTTTTGACTCTATGTTCTCTGTACGAGGAGCAGTTCTCACTCTCCTCAGCAACTTTCAGGCCATGGTCTATAAAAAAAAAACAAGCCCGGGGGAAGCAATAAAAGTTTGTTAGTGGATTTAGATACATTTTTAGAGGTATAATTATAATAAAGTGAGCCACATATTTTCTTTAGGTAGCGTAAAAGTTACTACAGGTGAAACAGTAATAACAGGAATTATTAGTCCTGCGTGGCTCGTAGCCTGTAGGGTCGAACATTTTTCGCTGGAATCCATCTAGGTCCTTGATCTGTGGAAACACAAGCATAACCCCTCCCCCATGTTATGAGTGAATATGGGCCTTTAATTTGTCCCGTTTCCATATCTTTAATAAGGACTGGAGGTTTTTCCTGGAATTGAAAAAGGCTATTACTAGTAAAGTGTTTAGCAATGGGAGGCACATCTGAAGTATAACAATTTAAAAAATTAAAAGTATATATAGCCTTGAGCAGTCTTTCTTCAGGTATTGACAATGCTCCAACTCCTCCTTTCTGTTTCTGTAATATAGTTTTTAAGGTATGGTGGGCTCGTTCCACAATTGCTTGACCAGTAGGAGAGTAAGGGATACCCGTAATATGTGTAATTCCCCAGTCAGTAAAAAAAGATTGTAGAGAACGTGAAGTATATGCAGGGCCATTATCTGTTTTTATCTGCTTAGGAATTCCTAACGAGGCAAATGCCTTTAAAAAGTGACGCTGAACGTCTTTTGCTTTCTCCCCCGTATGACAAGATGCATAAATAGCACCTGAAAAGGTATCAATGGAAACATGGATAAACTTTTGTCGACCAAATTCAGGAAAGTGTGTAACATCCGTCTGCCAAAGTTCTAAACTTTGTAGTCCCCTAGGAAGAGTGCCCAAGGAGTTAGAAGATAAGGAGGATTGCTGACAATCAGGACAGGCAGAAATTATATCAGCCGCCTGCTGGGTACTGAGATTAAATTGTCTCTTTAGACCACGCAAATTCGTATGAAAAAAGGAATGGTGTATACGAGCCTGTTCAAAAATGTTTGGAAGGACATTAACATTAAGTGTGAGGAGATCTGCTTGACGATTACCTTGTGTAAGAAAACCTGGTAATGAGGTATGAGAGCGTATATGCAAAACGAAATACGGATATTTCCTAGCATCAAGTAGCGAAATTAGCTGTAACAACAAAGGGTATAGAAGGGGATGTGTTAAATTTTTCAGCGCAGAATGTTCAGCCCTTTGTACAATTCCTGCAACATAAGCAGAGTCAGTAACCAAATTAATTGCTTGGTCTGAAAACAATTGGAATGCTCTAACGACTGCAGCGAGTTCGACAATTTGCGAAGATCCTGGGTGAAACGTGATATCGGAAACCCACTCCTGTGAGTCATTAAGCCAAGTCACCACAGCCTTGTGGGTGGCTGCAGAACCATCAGTAAAAACCGTTAAAGCGGAAAGGGGCGCTGCAGATATTTTTGGGCATTCAACAAGCGGTAGAGAAGCATGCAACAGTTTGGAAGGAGGAAAATGGTTTGAAATTTTTCCCGGGAAATCAAGAATTGCAATTTGAAACAATACCTCATGTTGAATTATAAAATCAAGGTAAAATTTAGTAAAGGGGACATAAACATGAGTAAGATCTCTGCCTGTTAACGTAATTCCTCTATTTCTAGCCTTAATAATGATTTCAGAGATCATTTCTACTTGACGAAGGATTGTCTTTGTAGACTGATAAGGAAGAAAAATCCATTCTAATATAAGAAGTGGATCAGAAAGTGATTCATCCCATTGGAAAAGTAGTCCCATAAATTTTTTTCCATCTGGAATTATAGCTAATGCAAGGGGGAGTTGTGGGTCCCATCTTGCTGCTTGTTTAGCCATTAAAGTCTGAGCGACTTTTTCTAGGGCTGCCACTGCCTCGGTGGTCAAGACTCGCGGGGCATTGAGATCAGTATCACCTTTTAACAAGTCAAACAAAGGAGCTAGATCCGAATTCGATATCCCTAACAAAGGACGCAGCCAATTTATGGTGCCTAATAGTTTTTGAAGATCATTAAGAGTAGTTACTTTAGCAGCGATAGTGATCTGCTGAGGCGAGATTTTCTGTCTGGAAATTCGCCAGCCTAGGTATTTCCATGGCTCCTGTTTTTGAACTTTCTCTGGGGATATTTTTAGGCCTGACTGGTTTAAAGTAGTTGTCATTTCTTCGAATAATAATGATAATTCCCCCTCTTTTTCAGCAGCGAGTAAAATATCATCCATATAGTGATAAATCAAGGCTCGGGGAAATTGTTCCCGTACTGGAGCTAATACCTGAGCAACATACCATTGACATATGGTAGGGCTATTTTTCATTCCTTGTGGGAGAACCGTCCAATGATACCTAGAGAGAGGTTCTGTCATATTAATAGCAGGTACCGAGAAAGCAAATTTAGGAGCATCTGACGGATGCAGCGGGATGTTAAAAAAGCAATCCTTAAGATCAATAACAATCATTGCCCATTCTCGAGGTATCATCGTTGGTGAAGGTAAACCTGGTTGTAATGCACCCATCGGTTCCATAACAGCATTTACCCGCCTAAGATCATGTAACAGACGCCAAGTGCCATTCTTTTTCTGTATAACAAAAATCGGAGTATTCCAGGGACTGAAAGTAGGCACTATATGCCCTTTCTGGAGCTGTTCTTGAACTAAAGTTTTCAAAGCACAGAGTTTCTCCTCTGGCAATGGCCACTGATTGACCCACACAGGGTCTTCTGTTTTCCATGTAATTTTGGGTACTCTGTGCCTTACATCAGTGGCCATTACTGAAAAGGAGTCTCTAGTCGCATTCCCCATTGTGATAAAACATCCCGACCCCAAAGGTTAATTGGGACCGGACAGACAAACAGTTTAACTGTCGCTGTTTGCCCTTGGGGATTTTTGATTTGAACATGAAATTGACTTTGAAAACTGGTACCCGTGCCACCTATTCCCGCCAGTGCTGACGGAGTAGGCACTAAGGACCAATTTGGTGGCCATTTAGATTTGGAAAGAACCGTAACATCTGCTCCCGTATCTATTAAACCTGTGATAGTAATTTGTTGAGAATTATAAGAAACATTACACGTAATAAGTGGTCTATCTTCGCCAATAAGATGAGACCAAAAAATTTGTGGAGCTCCCGTTGAGCCAAAGGCTCCTGTTCTCTGATTGGATGAATGAGCAACTAAATCAGCTGCACCGTATATCAACACAATTTGCGCTATGCGGCTATGTTTTGGAATATTACAAGGTGGTGTTGGGGTCCAAGCCATGACGGAAATCTCGATGGCGTCCTTATCAATGACCCCTGGCAAAACAAAAAGACCAGAAAATGTAGTAGACGATCTTCCGATAATAAGTCCTACAGTCTTTGATGGCAAAGGTCCTTTCATTGTTGTCGATATGAGGTGAACAGTGGCATCAGTTAATGTAACAGCATATTCTGTGAAGAGGTCCAAGCCTGCGCTGCCACCTGTGGCCCGAATGGTGTTTGTGTCGGCATTACCGCTGGCGCTTGTGGTAGAGGAGGGTTGTACATCTGCTGGTTCGGCATGTAATTTGATGTCGGAGCGCGGCGCCGGCCCGCGCTCTGTCTCCCGTTTCCCTGGGGAGCATTCTGCCGCTGAGGTATCGCGTTCCCATCAATATCAAGCCTAGAACGGCATTGGTTATTATAGTGCCGACCTTTTCGACACCGGGTACAAACGGGAATTGATGTTTTAGCTGCTTTTGCAAATGTCCCATTTTCCCACAGCCGTAACAATTAGGAGCGGACCCCGAGGATCTAGGTTGTGCCGAAGTAAGCTGGATATTTCTAAATGCCGTTGCCATAACTTCGTATTTATGTTCGGAAGATCCAAACCTATTACAGGCTTCCATCATTTCAACTAAAGTTGGGTTAGGATTAGGTAAAGTTTTCAGGAGATTTTTACAATCAGGATTAGCGTTTTCAACAGCCAATTTAAGAAGGAGAATATCATGGGCTTCGGTATTATCAACTTGTTTTTCTAGAGCGTCCTGCAACTTTGAAATAAAGTCCATATAAGGTTCCTTTGGCCCTTGAGAAATTGTCGTAAAGGCTTTTTCAGGCCTATTTGCATCAGGGATTTGTAAGAAGGCTCTCTTTGCTATATGCATATTGTCTTTCAGTGCCTTTCTCGGAATATGTCGGGCCTGTTTCGCGGGGTCGCCGAACTCACCCGTACCCATGAGATGGTCAATTGTAAGGGTTTGCAGCTGCTGGTTATCTCCGGCTGCATACTCCCGCAGCAGCTTTTCTGCCGCCGTTCTCCAACGCGATTCCCATAATGATTGTTGCGCAGGATTGAGGAGGGCAGCAATAGATTTTAAATCATAAGGAGTAAGTACATGCGCCTCGCAAACGTTTGCAAACAAGCCTTGAAAATAATGAGAGCTTAAGCCGTTTTCTGCTGCAGTGCGGCGAAGTTCTTTTACAATAGAGAAATTCAGCGCGGCCCATCGTGGTTGCCCTTGCCCACCATATATTACAGGCGCAACTATCACAGATCCTTTGTCTTTTTTACGGGGTTTTGGCTTTGGAGGGATTTCAATTAAGCAGGCAATGTCCATTTCCCCCGCTTTCTGTGCTTCAACCCTAATCGCCGCCCACACACTTCGCGGATCATCATAATCATCAGGGTATAAATCGGGTTCCGGTTCAGGATCGACAGGACCTGGGTCAAAGGGATCTGGGTCCGAGTCCGAATTTACCATAGCGGCGGTGATTGGCAGCGGAGGGGCAGATGGAGTAGTAGGTTCTTTGCCTTTTAAAGTTTCAAAGAGTATTCGCCAAGGAGCTAAGAGTTTGGCGGTTTCGTTATTGTCCTGTGTAGCGGAATCCCATAATTTAACTCCGACCTCGTCCCAAAATGAAGGGTCATAAGTAGAGACTGAATCGATGTCGGGAAAATGCTCACGGGCCCATTTTAAAACCAGTTTTAAATCATGGCCCGATATAACTTTTTTATCCTTATTAAGTAAAGTCTTTAAAGTAACATAAATGTCTCGTTCTTCTTTTGAAATGTTTGAACCCATAACAAAAAAAGTAGTTTCTCCAAGCTCACCTGCCAATCGCGAGGAGGTGATGAGTGGTGCGCACCAATAACCGGCTTCTTCCCAGCCTTTCTTCTTCAAACAAAGTTCTTGGAGACCTGCGACCGGAAAATTTTCAACCCGAATCACGTCGGGGTCACCATTTGTCGCAGTGCGAGACGGAGACACAGTTTGATACAAACGAATTGTCTGACTTTATTGAATCAGAAGGCTATATTTATACCAGAAGTCTCTACATCTTGTTACACGAGTTTTAACTTGATTGGCTACAAAACAGTTAACGTACAAAGCTTGTTTATCACATTCAAGCATCTCCGCGGATGTTGTAAGAGCGCCATGCTCCTTGACCAGGTCCCCTAATCCTATCGCCTTGTTTACTCCTTAACCTTTGATGTCCCAAGGCTTTGTTCCTGCGGTTACAAAGTATGCATTAAGTAGCCCTGTTCTTACTGATAGCCCAAGGCTTAATTGTTCATTGCTATCAGTGCGAGACTGTGCTGTCTCAGAGCACCACATATAACCTCTCCCGAGAGTTTATGTGTTTTTCTCCACGCTAACACCCTGACAGGCAGGACACTGTCATTCGATAAGGGACAGGGGTGGGCAAGCTGCACCCTGAGGAGGCAGAGTGACATCTTGTGTGTGCCCCGGGTAAAGCCACTGGAGAGGGCACATGAGCAGAAATAAGAGTTATTGCTGTGTCATCCCATCTGGAGGGGTCCAAGCAACCACCTGGCTTTGCAAGATATGCCAAAGCCCCCCCCCCCCCCCCGAAATGGTGGGGTCAGACTGCATAGAAGAGGCACACTTGAAACACTGGATGCGCGCCTGCCATCCAAGGACCTGAACTTCCTACTAAGATCATCACTGGATCCAAGAGTGGTGATATCTTCTCTATCTCTTCTTTATCTTTACTTCTCTCTCTCTCTGTTTCTAACTTTATCTCAGCACATGAGGGTAACATAGTTTCTAACTTTAAGTTTTACTACCTATAGATTTAAATTTTGTTAGTTGTAAACTGTTCTGATGACAACTTTCTTAAGTTTTGCTAAATTGTAATCCATTGCTTTAAAAATACCTTCCTTTATAATTTTGCTAGTTGTAATCTCACATGCTTTATAATCAGTCTCACTCACTTTTACGTAAAATTGTGTTTTATACAAACCTCCTGGGTAATAACCTTACTCCTGAGTACCATGCAGAGAATTCCTGAACTTAAGCTCGCCAAATGGGTTGTTAAAAGAGATTAATTAGAGGAGAAGGAGGATTGGGCCCAGCTGCACCCAGGCTCCTCTCTGAGGGAGTTTAGAAAGCAAGGGGCTCCAGTCCGAATCTTCCTGAGTCGACCCCCACTCTGGGGAACCCTACCTGTGTCCACTCCGTGGGACACAGACACGTGCTCACTCCGTGGGACGTGATATTTTGTTTGGCCCCTGCATCTGGGGAGCCGTGCTCACTTTGTGAGATGTGACAGTGCCGTACCCACTTTGTGGGGTGTGACAGATGCTAATAAATTTTGGTACCTAGTGGTCTCTGAATGACCTCTTTGAATGCCTCTCCTCTGGACACCTTCCAGGAGCTCTGTGTCCTTCTGATGTTGGGGACTCCAGAACTGGAACCAGCACTGCAGGTGGGGTCTCAGCAGAGCAGAGGGGGAAAATCCCTTCTCTCTGTGCTTCTGTTGATGCAGCCCAGGACATGGTTGGCTTTCTGAGCTCTAAGCACACATTGATGGCTCATGTTGAGCTTCTGGCCCATCACCACCCCCAAATCCTCCTCAGGGCTGTCTACAATCCTTTCTCCTCCCAACCTGTATTTGTGCATGGGACTGCCTTACCAAAAGATACTCTTATATTCCTGCCTAATGCAACACTTGTTATACAAAAAACAACGCGATAAACCTGGTGAGATAAAGAAAAAATTGTGTTTGTGTAGACAACACAGCTTGAAGAAATGTTTTAGAACCGTAGAGCTTAGTTTTCCTAAGCAGATAACAGAGCTCCACCTGCTGGGGTTAAGGGTATAATGTTTATTTAGAGTTCCAGCGGTAGATCCGCATTTCATAAATGGGGTTCTCTAATCAGAGCTGTGGTACCTGGCTGATGATTTTCAAGAGCATCGAAGATTTTCCTCACTGGTCTCATGGTTGCTTCATTGCACACCAATTTTATGTCTGAGCCGGAGTACCCCTCTGTTTCCTGAGAGGGGATCAGGATGATACATTACAGCTTAGAGGTTTACAAACTGGACAATAACAGCGTTTCCAACATCATCCTGACCTTCATCAGCAACAGTGTGACCAGCAGGAGCAGGGCAGGGATTGTCCCCCCGTGAGGCTGCACCTGGAATCCTGGGCTCAGTTCTGGGCCCCTCAGGACAAGAAGGACATTGAGGGGTTGGAGTGTGCCCAAAGAAGGGCAACGGAGCTGGGGAAGGGTCTGGAGCAGAGGTCTGCCCAGGAGCAGCTGAGGGAGCTGGGGGTGTTGATCCTGGAGCAAAGGAGGCTGAGGGGAGACCTTCTGGCTCTCTGCAACCCCCTGAGAGGAGGTTGTAGCCAGGGGGTGGGTGTCAGTCTTTTCTTCCAAGGAACAAGGGATAGGACAAGAGGAATTGACCTGGAGGTTTAGATTGGAGCTTGGGAACAATTTCTCCCTGGAAAGGGTTGTCAGGGCCTGGCCCAGGCTGCCCAGGGCAGGGGTAGAGACCCCATCCCTGGAGGGCTTTCAAAGCTGTAGAGATGTGGTGCTGAGGGCCATGGGGCAGTGGTGGCTTTGGCAGTGCTGGGTTAAGGGTTGGTCCTGATGATCTTCAGTCTTTTCCAACTAAAATGATTCTATGATGATATAAAATATTTGTAAAGTCTTTTCCTGCCTGAAATACACGTATGCATAAATGCAGATACACTCATACATATTTTCATGTGTACCCTCCCCTTGACACTGTTGCTTCCTCTTGTTTTGAATGCTCACAGTGCCTTGCAGGAGGTGGGAAAATAAGGGGCATCTTCTTTCTAAAGGATACTTTTCTATAGGTCAAATAAAACCTGCCCTTCTCTGTGCTTGGCTTTCCTGTTAACAGAAGATCTGTTTCCTTATTACCATTTGTGAAACACAAACTGAGCAGTGCCATACCTGACTTTAAATAGGGGCCAACTGAGTAAGTGTAAGATATTTTCAAAGAATTCAGGATGTGACAAGGCCTAAATGAAGAAGCCCTGGGTATCAGGTCAATCTCTGTACTGTCTAAATGCTCTTTTCACCTGCAGCAGTGGAGCTGTGACAAACCTTCCCTACACAATTAACTGTTCATCACCTCAATGAATTAGAAGTGTTCCCAGGCTAGTAAGAAGAATGATAAAATAAAGCCTTGCTTGAAGTCTCCCTGTATTTAAGGCTGAAAAATTGGCAAAACAGAGAGGATGAGAATGCACCATTTTGTGAGCTGAGCTGTATGGTTTCCACAGCCAGGTACGTATATGTGAAATGTTCAGCTCTGTGTCTTGGTCTCCCTTTAGCTGGAGCCCCAAGCTGAGGCTTCCCCCAGCTGTGTTATGTCCCAACCCCTCTTCTTTGGACCTCTTCTGCCACAGCGTAATGCCACATGTGTTGGTGAAGTATCACAGAAAAGTTCTGACTGGAAAAGACCTTTAAGATCAATGAGTCCAACCATAACCTAACTCTACCAGATGTTAACCTAACTCCACGAAGTCCAGTGCTTAAACCATGTTTCCAACCACCACATCTATATGGATTTCAACACCTCCAGGGATGGTTGTAGAAAATTCGCGGAGGCTTAAGGACAACACGTAGTCACCAATATGGTTAAAGTGAAGTCGTCTATTAACAATTCACACTCGCTTTATATAGAGCACTTGTTTATATAAGGATATCTTGCAGGTGGCTATGTCTTGGCAACAAATCCTGTTCTCACAGAACTTGTGCTGGCTACATCATTATCCTGTTATTCTTCTTTTCTGATGCCAGCTCCCCATATCTTTTGCCCATAGCTCATCTTTCAGTAACCTTGCAACTGGGTCTCAAGGCCCTTAGCTTACTCTGGCTAAAGCTAAATAGACAGGATCGCTCACATATCTGTTTTCTTCCAGACAGTTTCCCAACATATCCCCCTTTTTGCTTTTGAACAATCCTGACTTACTTCATCACGCGAGATAACATGCTAATGATACATTGCCATAAACAACAAACTAATAATACAAAAGCAATAATAACATACTAATAATCAAAACCAATAATAACAAATATAACTGATAAACCTTGTCTAATATAGCGTATAAGTTGGAGAGGCTAATAAGGAGGGCTTTAAACTAGGTTTGAAGGGGGATGGGGTTGAAACTGGGCTCTCCAGAAAGGAGCCTAAGGGTGGTCTACCCAAGGTAAGAGACAAACCAGCAGCACACCTAAAGTGCATGTACACCAATGCACGCAGCATGGGCAACAAACAAGAGGAGCTGGAAGCCATCGTACAGCAGGAATGCTATGATGTAGTCGCTATCAGGGAAACGTGGTGGGATGACTCCCATGACTGGAGTGCTGCCATGGATGGCTATAGGCTCTTCAGAAGGGACAGGCAGGGTAGGAGAGGCAGAGGGGTAGCTCTATATGTTAGGGAGTCTCTTGACACTGTAGAAATTGAAGTCTGTAATAATAAGGTGGAGTGCCTGTGGATCGGAATCAAGGGGAAGGTCAACAAGGCTGATATCGTGATGGGAGTCTGTTACAGACCACCCAATCAAGATGATGAGGATGATGAATTATTCTACAGGCAGCTGGCGGATGTCTCCAAATCGTCATCCCTTGTTCTCGTGGGTGACTTTAATCTACCAGACATCTGCTGGGAACTCCACACCAAAGAGAGGAAGCAGTCTAGGAGATTCCTAGAGTGTATAGAGGATAATTTCCTGCTCCAGCTAGTAAATGAGCCCACCAGGGATGGAGCCCCGCTTGACCTTCTTTTCATAAACAGAGAGGAGCTGGTGGGAGATGTGGTGGTCGGTGGACGCCTGGGACTTAGCCATCACGAAATAATAGAGTTTTCAATATTCAGGGATACAAGGAGGGTCGTCAATAAGACCTCTACGTTGGACTTCCGGAGAGCAGATTTTGGCCTATTTAGAAGACTTGTTCAGAGTATACCCTGGGAAACAGCCCTTGAAAACAGAGGGGTACAGGAGGGATGGTCGTACTTCAAGGAACAAGTTTTGAAAGCACAGGAGCAGGCTGTCCCAGTGTGCCGAAAGGCGAGCCGGCGGGGAAGACGACCGGCCTGGCTGAACTGGGAGACTCTGAAAGAAATTAGGGTTAAGAAGAGGGCCTACCAATTATGGAAAAAAGGGATAACTACTCAGGAGGAATTAAGGAATATAGTTAAGTCATGTCGAAAGAAAATCAGAGAGACAAAGGCACAATGTGAACGGAATCTCGCCACCTCTGTGAAGGATAACAAAAAGTCCTTCTACAGATACATCAGCAGCAAAAGAAGGGGCAAGGAAAACATCCATCCTTTACTGGACACGGGTGGGGATATAGTTATCCAAGATGAAGAAAAGGCTGAGGTATTTAACACCTTCTTTACCTCAGTTTTCAGCAGAAAGACAGGTTACCCTGAAGACGGATGGCTTCTGGAGCTCATAGAAAGTGACATGAATCTAAACAGCCCCCCTGTAATCCTGAAGGACACAGTCAGTGACCCACTGAGATGCTTGGATCCCCACAAGTCTATGGGACCAGAT
The DNA here is from genome assembly GCF_003957555.1 of Calypte anna. Taxonomy (NCBI): domain Eukaryota; kingdom Metazoa; phylum Chordata; class Aves; order Apodiformes; family Trochilidae; genus Calypte; species Calypte anna. The sequence goes on from NC_044276.1 coordinate 15,912,972, forward strand.
GGGATCCACCCAAGGGTGATGAGGGAGCTGGCAGAAGAGCTCGCCAAGCCTCTCTCTATCATCTACCAACAGTCCTGGCTCACTGGGGACATCCCAGATGATTGGAAGTTGGCGAATGTCACGCCAATCCACAAAAAGGGCCGGAAAGAGGACCCAGGAAACTAAAAGCCCGTCAGCCTGACCTCAGTGCCTGGCAGGGTCATGGAACAGATCATCCTCAGTGCAATCACACAGCACCTGCAGGATGGGCAAGGGATCAGACCCAGCCAGCACGGGTTTAGGAAGGGAAGGTCATGCCTGACCAACCTGATCTCCTTTTATGATCAGGTGACCCGCCTCGTGGATGAGGAGAAGGCTGTGGATGTGGTCTACCTGGACTTCAGCAAGGCCTTTGACACCGTCTCCCACAGCATCCTCCTGAAAAAACTATCAGCCCGCGGCTTGGACAGGAGCACCCTGTGCTGGGTTAAGAACTGGCTGGAGGGCCAGGCCCAGAGAGTGGTGCTGAACGGGGCTGCATCCAGTTGGCAGCCGGTCACTAGTGGTGTCCCCCAGGGATCAGTGTTGGGCCCAGTTCTGTTCAATATCTTTATTGATGATTTAGATGAGGGGATTAAGTCCATCATCAACAAGTTTGCAGACGACACTAAGCTGGGGGGGAGTGTCGATCAGCTGAAAGGCAGGAGGGCTCTGCAGAGGGACCTGGACAGACTGGAGAGTTGGGCTGATTCCAACGGGATGAGGTTCAACACGGCCAAGTGCCGGGTCCTGCACTTTGGCCACAAAAACCCCATGCAGCGCTACAGGCTGGGGACAGAGTCGCTGGAGAGCAGCCAGGCAGAAAGGGACCTGGGAGTCTGGATTGACAGGAAGCTGAACATGAGCCAGCAGTGTGCCCAGGTGGCCAAGAAAGCCAATGGCATCCTGGCCTGTATCCGGAACAGCGTCGCCAGCAGGTCCAAGGAAGTGATTCTGCCCATGTACTCAGCCCTGGTGAGGCCACACCTCGAGTACTGTGTTCAGTTCTGGGCCCCCCAGTTCAGGAAGGATATCGTGGTCCTGGAGCAGGTCCAAAGGAGGGCAACCAGGCTGGTGAAAGGACTTGAGCACAGACCCTATGAGGAGAGGCTGAGGGAGCTGGGGTTGTTCAGCCTAAAGAAGAGGCGGCTCAGGGGAGACCTTATGGCTCTCTACAACTACCTGAAAGGAGGTTGGAGCCAGGTGGGGGTTGGGCTCTTTTGCCAGACGACTTTCAAAAAGACAAGAGGGCATGGTTTTAAGTTGTGCCAGGGGAAGTTTAGGTTGGATATTAGAAAGAATTTCTTTACGGAGAGAGTGATCCAGCATTGGAATGGGCTGCCCAGGGAAGTAGTGGATTCTCCGTCCCTGGAGATATTTAAAAAGACACTGGACGTGGCACTCAGTGCCATAGTCTAGCAACCGCAACGGTGGATCAAGGGTTGGACTCAATGATCTCTGAGGTCCCTTCCAACCCAGCCATTTCTATGATTCTATGATTAAATCTCTAAGCTATCCCCATATCCTTAAGCGATTTAACCATTCATTTAACCCAGTATATGCAACAATTAATTTTTTCATGTTATCTTAATCAATCGTTTTTGGTTGTTAATTGACTCTGAATGATCATAGAATCATAGAATCATAGAATCATAGATAAATTCATGCAATACACTCCATCAAAGTCTTCACAAATATAACCTAAAAGCTAACAATAAAAAGTCAGTGGCAGCACGATATTGTAAAACTGCATGTCTGACACTATCAGCATCTTTTAGCATCTGTGTTAAAGTACCAGAAGTTAAGTTCATCTGCTTAGCAGTGCAACAGAATAGCACAATCAACAATCAAGATATAGACGAGGGATCCCATAATCAACATATAACCGATCACATGAATTACAACATTAACAAAAGCCTGTTATCAATACAATACAATACAATACAATACAAAAAGCACATTTCACACTGCAGTGGAAGGACTTAAATACCTTTTTAGTATGAGGAAGGTCTGGTGTCCAGCGGCACGTAGAGCCAAGGGGGTAGAGGAGGCTTATCCAACAAAAATTCGTCGGGGGGCCCCAAAAGCATCCCCAGGCCCCTCCCGGGTCACGGCACGGTGGAGTCCTGGTTTCTTCCATGGTCGCCAAATTGAGGCCCAAAAAAGCCTAATAAAATTGTTTAGAGACAGAATTCCAAGCCTTTAAACAGCAAAGGCACACCCTCCCCCCCTCTTTCTTTTTTTCTTTTTCTTTCTCTTTTTTTTTTCTTTTGTTTTTTTTTCTCCTTTTCCTCTTTTTTTTCTTTTTTTTTTAAGTTATTTGTATTTATTTTTCACCTGCAGAGTAGAGTGTTGGAGATTTAACACCAGCCAGCACACCTTTTAGGATGCATGTCTAATGTACAAAATAGAAACAAAGAAAAACTACAACAAACACATGATCTGTCAAGAATGATTCATTCACCACTCCTAACTATACATATGCATCTAAGCTCATGTTTATAATATTTAGGGAGGTGACTTGGTCAACATGTTCATTATTCACAAAGGGGTGTAGGTTTTACCATTAAAATTAGATAAGGCAATACCTTCATCCTATCTGCCAGGACTAAGTTCTTACAATAAAATTGTTTAGAGACAGAATTCCAAGCCTTTAAACAGCAAAGGCAAACACACACACACACACTTTTTTTTCACACACACACCAGTGCACCATGCACCACAATATACATCAGTATTGAGAACCATATTGCAATGATGGTCCTTAAGCAGCTTTATCTGCTTCTAGTATTCGCTCAGAAGCTTCTAACAATTGGGCTCCTGTAGCACCTTTTGGGAGTAGTCCTAATGCACGTTTAGTATTTTCATTAGCATTGTCATATGCTGACATATAAAAAAAATTTTTTTTTTAATCTCTTCTGACAAATCCAGATGTGATGTTATCGCTGAATATAAGCGATGCACAAATTTTGAATATGGCTCTGCTCCCCCCGGTTTAATATTTGTAAAAGAGGGGGTTGCTTGTGCAGGATCATGCACAGTTTGCAAAGCTTTATACGCCAATTCTTGTGAAAGTTGTGACACTTCAGTTTGAAACCATGCCTGCAAATCTGCACGTACAAAAGGACCAGCACCGAGTAACATTTGTGCTTGCACTCCGTATAATGCATCGGTGTTCTGTCTAGGAATCGCAGCTGCATTTTCACACAGTATTTGCCATTTATGATGAAATTGCAGTTGTTGAGAGGGATTTAACAGAGTATTAATGAGCATTTTTGTGTCATATGGCATCAACAATTGAGCAGTAAAAAGATGTTGCAAAAGAGATTGAGTAAATGATGATTTCAAACCGTACTGCGTAATGGCAGCTTTTATCATTTTCCAATCTAATGTAACCCATTGACCTCCTTCTCCTGGTCCCGCAATCACTGGAAAAGCCATCGGATCCATATTGGGAACCATTTCTCCTTCAACTATAGCATGTCGAATAATTCCCTTCCATCTAGTTACCGGATACACACTCCCACCCCCTCCGCTATTCCCACCACCACCCTCCCCTCCCCATGTTGGATCTGGAAGAGGTGGAGCAGTGGGTGTTAAAGGGTTAAGGGAAATAGGAGCAGGAATAGGGAACGGATCAGGGGGTAAAAATGGATTAGTGCCCCTGGGTTGTTCGCAATGTTCCCCGGAGCAAAAACTAGGGTTTTTTTTTCAGAGGTATACTCATCCTTGGTCTCCAGTTCTTTCAGTTTTTTCAGCAGTTCCCTTAGTTGCTTGTCTCCGAGTCCCAGTTCTTTCCTTGGTTGTTGCTCTATAGCAGGCACTGATGGTGTTGACAGGTGAAGCAGAGGATTAATTGATGGCAACTGTGGTCAAGAAGATAAATCAGGTGTGAGAGGTGGAGAGGAAGGCAGCGGTGGCAGAGCAGCCAGGAGCTGCGGCAGGCGGGCGCAAGGGAGGGCATCTGCATTCCAAGATTCCTCGCCTGTGTTCTCCGGCTTCTCTCCCTCTGGGTCCTCCAACGATTCTGGTGGTGTTTTCGGTCGCTTTTGGTTTTGCTTCTCGGTCCCATTTTTACTTTTCATCCGACCCCCAGGGTCAAATGGCACAGCTGGCTGAGCTTGAATCAGTACAGCCCCTGCAGGTGCTGGTAAGGGTATTTTAGGTGTCTTAAATAACTGTTTAGAGGTCATGTCCATATCTTGAGCATTCATTGGTACTGGTCGATCAGGCGTTAAGGCAGCAAATGCTGAGGCTGCGGCTGCCCTCTCACTTTTCATTTCTTTTAAGGTTTCTCTAATCAATTTCCAGAGTGTCGCTAAGCGTCGTGCCTCCTTATCTCCATCGCTAATTTTATCCCATAGGGCAGTACCTATGGCTTCCCAAGTAGGTAACTCAAAAACGGTACCCATCGAGGGGATCAAGTCTCTATCCCGTGCCCATTTCAGTAATTCACGTAAGGTCCTGCCTTCGTGTGATAAACCTCTCTTAGAGAGAATACATTGGAGGAGCTTAACTACTGCCTCTTCTTCTTTAGAGAGTGTAGACCCCATCTCCTCCCCAGCCGCTCACCTTTTTCCTGGCAAGATTCTTCAATTCCGAGGTACCTCTTTCGTTCCGTAGCCGGGCACCAGCTACATAGACCACTGGGGCAGCAGTCTCCTTTCGATTGGCTTCTCCGCTCCTGCCGCACCGTTGCTTTGGTCGGCTTTCTCGCTACCCTCTCATCCCAGCTGTCTTCATTGCTCCTGGAAGCAACAGCGATTCCTAAACTAAATTCCCCAGTATGAACCAAGTTTGTAATGATGGTAAATAAGTTTTCTGGTCCATTTGTAAACTGTAATAATCAAAAGTCCTTTACAGTTGTTTTACAGTGCTCTTAAGTGTGAAATTATTAGATTATGATTATACATTACCTTATTGAGAAGACAGTTTTGTGTTAATGAACCATGCTTGTCCTTGTTAAGAAGAATCACCCTGATGAATGACTGGGAAGCTCTCCCGACATGAAAAATTGTCTGTCTGCAGTCTCACATGGTGGGGGGTTCCCTACTTTCACTTTTAATCTCTGCCCAAGATGGAATGTGGGGATGGAGTAGACTTGGCAGTAGGAACAGCAGAAACAATAAACCCCTGACCCCTCAAGGAACATAAAACCATGGAATAATCTGGATTGGAAGGGACCCCCAAAGGTCACACAGTCCAACCCCCTGCAGTCAGCAGGGACACCCTCACCTAGACCAGGTTGCTCAGAGCCTCCTCAAGCCTCACCTTGAATATCTCCAGGGATGAGGCCTCAACCACCTCCCTGGGCAACCTGGGCCATTGTTCCACTCCCTTCATGGTACAGAACTTGTTCCTAACATCCAATCTAAATCTGCAGAGCCCGACCCCCCCTGGCTCCAACTTCTTCTCAGGGGGTTGCAGAGAGCCAGAAGGTCTCCCCTCAGCCTCCTTTGCTCCAGGATCAACACCCCCAGGTCCCTTTAGCTGGTCCTGGGAAGACTCCTGCTCCAGACCCTTCCCTGGCTCCGTTGCCTTCTCTGGACACACTCCAACCCCTCAATGTCCTTCTTGTCCTGAGGGGCCCAGAACTGAGCCCAGGATTCCAGGTGCAGCCTCACAGGGGGACAATCCCTGCCCTGCTCCTGCTGCCCACACAGTGCCAGGATGCATGTCCCTCTTTACTGTTCCCACCCTGCAAGACCTCAGGCATGGAGTGGCCACTGTCCCTGCAGTGTTGTCTCGCCTGGCTCAGCAAGCTGTAGTCCAGATCTGTTCTCAGCTCCACTCCTCCACTGTTGCTCAGAGGGGGCAGCCAGTTCTGGATCATCACCCGCCGTGCCTCTTTATTTGGCAGGTCCACCAAAATCCTCTTTTCCAACTGCCTCAGCATGGCAGAATCCAACTCCCTGCAAGCAAAAGGCAAGAAGAACTCTCTCTTCCTGCCTCATTGCAGAGACCTGGTGTGGACAGCAAGCCTGGCTGCAGGCACTGACATTTTAGAATCCCACCTGTAACTGGCATCCTGGTTTTGACAAAAAAAAAAAAAAGATTAATTTCCCATGTATTCCCATTCAGTGTGCTAGTGTTTTGCTGGGTTGTGACAAAGAGGCTTCACAGTAACCACCAGAAGCTATAGCTATGTTCTTCCCTGGCTCTGATACTCTTCTGCAGGATGTCTCATCAGTAACAACCTTTCCTTTTTGCCCTTTCCTGTTAAAATTGCCTGTCTGGGGCTCTGCCAGGACTAATTAATTGCTGCTTTGTAAGGACGGATGTTTAGTAGGTATAAAACACAGCCTGAAGGTCTTGGATGCCAGGGCCATGTTTATGGCAGAACAAGATGTTGATCTGAGACTGCTCTCGTAATACAAATTATAAATAAGACAGCCCCAAAGAGTTATCATTTGAGATATCCTTAAGAGAGTATCCTTATAAAAAGAAGAAGGATCACATGAAGAATGGACAGGCTGGATTTGTCAATGAGCCAAAAACCTGTCAACATCAGCACAGATAAAGGTGTTTTGAGGAGGAGAGGAGAGGAGAGGAGAGGAGAGGAGAGGAGAGGAGAGGAGAGGAGAGGAGAGGAGAGGAGAGGAGAGGAGAGGAGAGGAGAGGAGAGAAAGGAAAAGGGAAGGGAAGGAAAGGAAAAAGGGAGGTAAACCACAAAAATAATGGGAACTACTCTTCATTTTTACTTGCTTGTGGTGCACAAAGGAAACCTGAAAAAAAAAAAAGGGATGTTTCTACCTGTTCCTTTCTCAACACATTTCATCACCATCTAGAAATAGCCCTTATTGCCAGTACCACTGATCCAGTCAACCATCAGGAGCCCAGGTAACTCCAGCTCCTCTAAGACATGCATCCAACAAGTTCATTTTAATTTAGTTTTTTCCCCCAAGTGCTCAGTTGTTTGCATCTAAGGGTAACACAACGGATACAAATTCCCACTCCAGTTAATCCTCATGGAAAGGGAACAAGTCTACAAGTACTCCAGTCATCCACACAGTTTTAAAGAAGTACAATATATAGTACTACTATGCTACAATATATTTACTCTTAGGAGTCTAGTGCCTTCCAGGAGCTTCTCTGAGCTATTATCCTTCCAAGTGCTGTAGCAGTCTTTCTCTACTGGCCCCATTCAGTCACAGACTTGATATTTCGGTTGAAAATATATTGCAGTCCTCACACCTGCCAGGAAACTCTCATCAAGGGGAAACTCACTCCACTGTGTCTTGTGCAGAGAGAAAAGTGGGAGCCCTGAGCACTGTTGCCACCCTTGTTGGCTAAGCCAGCTCTTGGAGGTCTGCACCCCTGATCTGGGACTGTAGGAACACTGAAATAAACCTGCTTCTACCTTTCCTGATTCCCTGGGTGAAATCCTTTCACCAGCAAAGTCAACATTCAAGAACCACTGCTTGTATAAAACTCTTCTTTAATTCACAGGGAGCTCAAAGGCAGCTCAACTGTTGGACCAAGTCCAGAGGAGACAACGAAGATGCTGGGAGGGCTGGAGCAGCTCTGGAGCCAGGCTGAGAGAGTTGGAGTTGTTCAGCCTGGAGAAGAGAAGGCTCCAGGGAGACCTTAGAGCACCTTCCAGTGCCTGAAGGGGCTCCAGGAAAGCTGGAGAGGGACTTTGGACAAGGGCATGGAGGGATGGGATGAGGGGGCATGGTTTCAAATTGAAAGAGGGGAGATTGAAATGAGAAATTAGGAAGAAATTCTTTGGTGTGAGGGTGCTGAGCCCCTGTCCCAGGTTACCCAGAGAAGCTGTGGCTGCCCCATCCCTGACAGTGTCTCAGGTCAGGTTGGATGGGGCTTGGAGCAACCTGGGCTGGTGGGAGGTGTCCCTGCCCATGGCAGGGGTTTGGGAGTAGATGATCTTTCAGGTCCCTTCCAACTCAAAACATTCCATGATTCTGTGTCTCTTATTTCTTTCATCCTTACAGACTGTCCTTATTTTTCAGTAGCCAAAATTTTCTACCCGCATAGCACATAATAAAGAAAACCAAAAATGGGCTCCCAAATCCCCACCTAGGTACCTGCTTAGGTTTTCCACAGACCTGAACACTCCTGGCTGTCAGCTATGAGGGAATAGAAGTGTCCCTCTCCCCAGAGAGGACCTCTTGGTTTGGGAGAGCTTGTTCCACATGCAGTGAGCCAAGGACAATGGAAGCAAAGATTAGAAAACCAGATCAGTAGGAACTCAGAAGACAAGAGGAATTCACTCATATCCACCCCATTACTTCTGATCAAGGGCTCAGAAGTCAGTAGCTCAGGATTATCCAATCAATGGCTGTGTGTGTATCAATACTATTAATGATATTTTAGGCTATTTTAAGATTCCATTCAACATTCAGTGCAATGCCTCTTGCACAGGGGCCCACCCAGAACCACATTAATCCATGCTCTCCTTCCAAATGTATTTTTTCAACTGAACTTCTCAAAACTGCTTTGCTTGGCTGGAAAAAAGTGCTTCCTGCCTGACCAAGCCTTTGGCTGTTACTTACCCATATTCTCATCCTCTGTATAAATGGGGCAAAAATTCTCAGGGTTTAGAGATGCCCACACAGGTACTCTGAACTGCCCTTTCAGACAAAGAACAGCCAGAGCCTCTGCAAATACCCTACAAACTCTCTGAATTATATTTTTATCACTTCTCCTACTTCAGAGCACTCCTAGAGTGTCCCCCAAGATCAGTTTCAGAGAATCATAGACCAGAACCATGAAGTTGTTTTGGTTGGAAAAGACCTTTAAGACCATCAGGTCCAACTGTTCACCCATCACTGCCAAAGCCACCCATGGCCCTCAGCACCACATCTCCACAGCTTTGAAAGCCCTCCAGGGATGGGGACTCCACCCCTGCCCTGGGCAGCCTGGGCCAGGCCCTGACAACCCTTTCCAGGGAGAAATTGTTCCCAAGCTCCAATCTAATTGTTCCCAAGCTCCAATCTAAACCTCCAGGTCAATTCCTCTTGTCCCATCCCTTGTTCCTTGGGAGCAGAGCCCGACCCCCCTTGGATCCAACCTCCTCTCAGGGGGTTGCAGAGAGCTAGAAGGTCTCCCCTCAGCCTCCTTTGCTCAAGGATCAACACCCCCAGCTCCTCAGCTGCTCCTGGGAAGACTCCTGCTCCAGACCCTTCCCCGGCTCCGTTGCCCTTCTCTGGACACACTCCAACCCCTCAATGTCCTTCTTGTCCTGAGGGGCCCAGAACTGAGCCCAGGATTCCAGGTGCAGCCTCCCCAGTGTCCCAGCACAGGGGGACAATCCCTGCCCTGCTCCTGCTGCCCACACAGTGCTGACACAAGCCAGGATGCTGGTGGCCTTTTGGCCACTTGGGCACCCATGGGCTCATATTCAGCCAGCTTTCAACCAGCACCCTTAGGTCCCCCCCCTTGGTGACAGCAGAAGTGCTCAAAGCCACACAAGGAGATGGTGACAGTGTAATTACTCCCTTGGTGCTTCTCTCTACCCTCCTTCCTTCTCCTCCTCCTGTTTTGCTTCCTACCCTTTTGCCCTCGTCCGTCCCTGCTCATTCCCCGGGAGACCTCATCTTCAGCTGCTGCCTCACTTTGAATCCCTCCTTTGTGTCTGCCAGGTAAAACACATCCCAGTTTTGCCTCAAATGTAAGATTCCTGCTGCACAGAACCACTGCTCCTTTGTACTGCATCTGCCTAAAGTAGTTTTGGAACAGAAATCTCTACCACTGCTTTCATAACAAACATTTTACAAAAAAAGGCCTGTTCACATTCCATGTTTTATCTCCTTCCCCATCCGTGCTGTCAGGCTTCCATGCAAGATATATCCATGAAAATAACTGATCCAGGCTGCTCCCTTGTCACCTCACACAAAGATTATTTTAAGGAATTCTTTTACAATGGATCTACTTTGGAATTTTAAAGCTAACAGGATCCTATTCTGCCTTTGGCTCATGTTCCTATGGCTCATTAGGTTTGCTACATAAACCAAAATGCAGCTCCTTAGCAGAGAGATGGTACTCACAGGTGCCACAGGGATGGAAAAGTATTTCATGTAGGAACAATAACTGTTACCTGGAACAGGATGAAGCCGAGTTCTGGGATGCTCCCACTGCACCCAGGTATAGAGCAAGTTACAAAAGAGAGTGCTTAACTTAGAAATGCAAAATTTATTTACAAGTTTTCACTAAAAAAACCAAAAGGAAATAACATCAAACTCTCCTCCTGGATACACATTACTCTGCTAAGCACTGCAACTGACAATCATTAAGTCCATTTACACATTTTACAGATTTATTTTTGTATGCAACAGCGTATGCTTTAGTCATTAAGAACATCAGAAGAAGAGATGATAAACTAAGCTGTTTTCAAGTAATGTAAGGGCCAGGCTTCCTTTGGCCTTCCCCACTTAAAACAGAAGCTAAAATACTTAAGCAGAGGAACAGACATAAGACTTTACTTAATTTTCTTGAAGGGTACATGAGCATCAGCCTCCTGCAATTCAGACTTGGTACATAACAACAGACCTAACCCAAAAAGTCTTAATTGAGCCAAGATTAATTAGCAATATGCTCTGAGACAGAACTGCCAGACCATGCCCCAGTTTCAAATTCAGAAGCTTTGAATTCAACACAGGGAGATGGAAGGCAGATGAAACAGCAGTAACAGAAGAGGTTGCAAATTCACTGTTTTTTTAACAAAGATTTCCCCTCCCACACTACCCAAGCTCAGAGTACAACACACTGATCACCACACAGAAGTTTAACATGTATTTTAGTATAATAATCCTTGACAGAACAGTGACAAATGCTAATTACTAATATTACCTGCTAGTCTACATTAACAGAGTCAACCAGGTTTAGGTATAGCTTTTTCAGATTTTGCATAGCAATTCCACCTATTTTCAATTCTCTTCACCATCAGAGTGACACATTCTTGAAAAAGTCCATTAAACACCAAGAGAAAAATCCTGGTCTCAATCAAACCAGGAACAACCAACTTCCAATGTGAACTGAGTCAGGACTCAACCCAGTTAGTTTTATCTCCTTCAATATCCCAACTGTACTTCAATAATTTTTTAACATGTTTGCAGAGCCTAATTTGACTTCTCTTAAACTGTACTGCAGTAGCAATTGAAATTAAAAACAAAAACCATCACTGTTTTCCCTTAATTTCAAAAGAAACTGGGAAGTGTACTGAAGGAAATTCATCCCTGAGTAACGAGACATTTAGAAACTGCATCCTGCTGACAAAAACTGCAATGTGTTATGAGGCAGCTGACAGTATTTAACAGGCAGCAACAGAACTGCTCACAGTCCAACACGTTCTTGCGTTGTTGCATTGATCCCAGTATCTTGTTTAATGAGACTGCAAGTGAGCATGAGGAAATGGGATAAATAGAAATAGTGTCTTTATTGTTTTATCTTGAATTTGTCAATTTTGACAGCTAAATCGTGCTGGATCCCAGAAAACTCAAGAGCAGTGATGGTCAGCAATGTGCATCTTTGGATGTCCACCAGATTTGGCTCAGGGTCTCTTCACCCAAACAACAGGAGGAGAATGATTGTAACTGAGTTCACTGCTATTAACGGCACTGTGAAGAAAGAAGAGTAACTGTGAAAAGTTTCTTTTCCATATCACAGGGCAGCAGAGTTTTGTACTATTTTTTAAGGAGTGGAATCTAATGAAATTAAAAAAAAAAACACAAGACACTTCATTTTCTTATGCAAAAATCAGGATTAGTGGAAGGAGCCAGGATCAAAGCCTAGGATACTAAAAATGAGTAGCAAGCAAGAGCATAAGTATTTTTCTGTCACCCATCATGTTTTAACTTTAACCTAATTTTCTCCAAATGAACCCAAAGTCAGCTTCTATCCTTGGGTTTGCTGTGTTTTAGAATGAATGTACCAGTTTTAATTCTGCAGTGGGCAAGAGAGGTAACATTTGTTACTTCCTCATTATCATCACCTATAGAAGAAATTTTATAGTGAAGAAAATTATCAGTAATTTATAATTTTAAGTCTGTCTTTCCTTCCCTATCCTTTGAGGCACGTAAGGCTGACGTACCTTTAAGAACCCCAGGAATTACATTTCCCTCACCAGGTACACCCCATAAAATTTAATTTAGCCAAGGTGAAGCTACTTGCACACTCCAACTGATCACTGAGCTTCCCCCCAGCTCCCAAACTTGGAGGACAGACAAGACCTAGCAGCAGAACCACAACTTGGGAGTCAGGGAATGTTTTACACTTTGCATCAAACTTAGGGCAGCTTAGCTGGGACCTGGGCCCTCCTCCACAGGCGTGAAGGAAGGAGAGAGTGGAGATGATGAGAAGAAATCACAGCTGTTTGGTCAAAGGAAAAGAGTCAAAAGGCTGATGGTACTTCATTAAAGTAACAAATTAAACTTCATTAGTTTAACAGTTTAAACAAAAGTTTAAAGTTGTTTAAACAAAAGTTTAAAGAAGTTGTTTAAACAAAAGATTGTCACCACACCTCTCATGACAGTCCGTACAGATCGGATGAGGTTCGTTAGCTGTGCTTTAATTCCAGGTTCCTCTCCAAATCCTCCGATCCCTTGATCACTTCCCCAGCCAACTGTGTCACATAAAAACAGTCAGAAATGTTAGGAAAACCAAAAAAAAACCATGCAACAAATGCTATCAGCAATATTGTCACTAAATCCCTCCAGGGATGGGGACTCCACCCCTGCCCTGGGCAGCCTGGGCCAGGCCCTGACAACCCTTTCCAGGGAGAAATTGTTCCCAAGCTCCAATCTAAACCTCCCCTGGCACAGCTTGAAGCTGTTTCCTCATGTCACAGAATCGTTCTGGTTGGAAAAGATATTTAAGATCAGTGAGTTTAACCAGAACTAACATCAGAAAGACAAACTACACACCGACTCACTTTATGTCACAGTCAGATTTTAAAGCAATATAACTGAGGCAGAACACCTGGACCCAGTGACAGGACCAGGGACTTTTTGAGTCTTGCTGGTCACAGCCCTGACCTGTTTGGGGATGGGTGGAGCAGGGAAGGGAGTGGCTGTTGGTATTCCAAACTGGACTGTGCAACTTCTAAGTTTCTCTTTTCCAGGGACAACTTTAAAGGGATTATTTTTTTCCCCTTCCTTATCTCCCTCACTCTGCTGGGGGCAGATGAGTCCTCTCCCTTACCAGCTTCTGCTTCCCACTTGGATGAACTTGGGAGTTATTCCCCTCTCCTGAGTCTAAAGTGGCTTATTAACCCATCCTGGTTTTCTCCAAATCTCCCTTTTCCTCCAGCTGCTTGCTCATCGAGGAAGCAAAAGACAACCCCAAACCAAATTCCTCACAGTGAATCCTACTGGGATAACCATCAGCACTCCAGCCAAAAATTCCAAGCTCAGCATGACCTCGAGATGTCAGGACTCCCTGGATGAGGATATTGGGTAACCTCAGACAATGGAATCAATCTTTCTTTTTCTTTTTTTTTTTTTTTTTTTTTTTTTTTTTTTTTTTTTCCCTGGGGCTTTGGAGCTCTTTGTGTCGGTGTCTTTTCTGTGTTTTGTGGGGTTTTGTCTTCTTTTAATGGCCGAGGATGCCCGACCTGGGGGATCTCCCTTCAGCACCGCAGAAATGCCGGTGTAAAAGCTGAGAAACCTCAGTGAGAAAAAGGCACAAGACGAAAGAAATCACCTCAAGCTGTGACAACACGGCCCAAAATGGAGAGGAAACAGGGGGGAGGGGGAAAAAAAAAAAAAAAAAAAAAAAAAAAAAAAAAAAGAAAGAAAGGAAAAAAAAGGATAAATTATGGAATGAAACCACACAGGGAGAAAACCTGACTTCCAGCCTGAAAACATCAAAACAATTCTTTGATATTCAACCCACCAACCCCCCCCGTTACCTTCCCGCTACAGCGTCCCGGGGCGGTTCCTTCCCTTCACCAGGCCCCCCCGGGCCGGCCTGTGAGGGGAGGAAGCGGCAGGGCCAGGACCGGGTCTGCCCCAGGATTTCCTTTCTCCCCCCCTTCACCGATCCGTCTCATACCGTGGCGGAGGAACCGCTCCTCGTGTAAGACAGCGATGGCATTGATGATGAGGAGGGCTGCCTGAAGCAAAGAGTACAGAGAGAACGCCATTGCCCCACGCCGCCATCAGACCACAGGGCGGGAGCGGGACGTGGCGAGCGACAAGGGAGGGGAGGAGGAGAACCCCGCCCCCTCCCCCCCTCCCTGCGAGGTTCTTCCCTCAGGAGAAGAGGGAGGTTTTCTTTCCCCTCTTTCCTCAGGACAAGAAGGACATTGAGGGGTTGGAGTGTGTCCAGAGAAGGGCAACGGAGCCGGGGAAGGGTCTGGAGCAGGAGTCTGCCCAGGAGCAGCTGAGGGAGCTGGGGGTGTTGATCCTTGAGCAAAGGAGGCTGAGGGGAGACCTTCTGGCTCTCTGCAACCCCCTGAGAGGAGGTTGGAGCCAGGGGGGGTTGGGCTCTGCTCCTAAGGAACAAGGGATGGGGCAAGAGGAATTGACCTGGAGGTTTAGATTGGAGCTTGGGAACAATTTCTCCCTAGAAAGTGTAAAAAATAGAGGTTTAAAATTGTAATTTATTGTTTTGTTGAGTGTATCTTTCAATTTAATAATGGTTGCTTATGAAGCCCAAAAAGGCCAGCAAAACTGTTTAGAGACAGAGTTTTGAGCCTTTAAACAGCAAAGGTATTTATTTTCGGATCCGGGGAACTCCCAGCTCGCGCTGGACAAAGAGTTCCGCCCCCCGAGGGAAAGGATTAGGCTATTTATACAGTTACAGGGGAGGTTACATACATATTCATAAGTTTGCAACATATAATTATAATATTCATGATAGGCGGAGTCCTCTCCTGGGAGATGTCGGGGGGGTCTTTGGATGAAGTAAGAAATCTTTCTCAAAACTTGAACTCTTTATCTCTCTTGTTTTCGATGACTTCATCCTCTTGTTACAGAGCAAAATTGGACCCTTGCGATAATTTTTTCCCTTATCTGCTGGTTGTGGCATTTTTATCTTGTCTTTGTGCAGGTGTTTGCATTCCTTTGCTGCCTAGTTAGCCTTGGCAATGCCTTGTTTTGAGAACAAGACCTACACTTTTACAGAAGTGAATCCCTTCGCTGCCTAGTTGGCCTTGGCAGTGTCTTGTTTTTAAAAGCAAGATCTGTACTTACAAGACAGAAGATGTTCACACTGCTTTAGTGGAAAGTTACAGGAATTAATCCCGTCAGGAGTTAACCCTGTCAGGGTCTTTCTCTGTTTCACTTAGGCTGTTTGTTGAAATAGCATGTTATATCCTGTTATTTTAAAGTGTATGTTTAAGCGTACTTATAAGGAAGAAAAGTCAGAAAAATAAGAAGAGGGGGCTGACTGCAAAAGCCCATGAAAATTCCCGCAAAAAATTCCCTCAGCAACAGGACAAAGCCTGCGAAGAATTCCCTCAGCAACAGAACAAAACCCGCGAAACAAGAACCAATGCTGGGAGAGCCCGTGAAACGAAAACCAATGATAAACTGATAAGAGACTAAGGGGAAGGGGTTTACGAAAAGTATAAAAGAACCGGTTTTACATTATTGAACTTGTGAGCCGGTTGGTAGAGCTGCGACTCCCCGGCCACCCAGCACGCTGCAGTGCGCTGCTTTACTTATATTTCTCTCAATAAAAAGTTTTATTGTTGATACATCGAGTCAGCGTTTCTAACGAAAGGGTTGTCAGGGCCTGGCCCAGGCTGCCCAGGGTAGGGGAGGAGTCCCCATCCCTGGAGGGCTTTCAAAGCTGTGGAGATGTGGTGCTGAGGGCCATGGGGCAGTGGTGGCCTTGGCAGTGGTGGGTTAAGGGTTGGTCCTGATGATCTTCAAGGTTTTATCCAACTGATTCCATTCTCTGATTCTCTGAGCCTAAATTGATATTACCCAAGCACCCAACCACCATTAATGAGCCATGCTGCCGGCTGATGGAGAAAGAGCCTGCATCAAGAAGGACCCCAAGAAGCACTTAGCATTTTGCAGGCTCTTCCCCTGCACTCCCTGATCACATTTGGCTTCTGGAAGAAGTAATTGCTGCTCTCACTTCCCTGGGTTACTCACCTCCAGAGAACACTTATTGCTATGGTGATGGCAACCAACAGCAAGAGGCTTCCACTGAGAGACACCATGACAATTTCATAAGTAGATGGTGGTGAACCTTGAAGAGAGTATGGAAATCACAGGTGAGTTTTGCCAGCAAATGGCTTTAAGACATGAAGGTCTTTGTGAAATGGTTGTGACATGCTGCACTGCTGATTGTCCTGCTGCCAGCTGTGCATGGAGGGGGGTGACCAGCTCTGCCTTAGGAAGGTGCTCCTGGGAAACTCCTTTTTCTTCAAACATCTCACAGCTCAGTTTATTAATTCATGGGTCTTTACCTTCCAAAGTACAAAGCTTTGCTGGGCCAAACCCCAGCCTCATGGATCTCTGGGTGGACAAGTCCACCTGGCACTGTTAGACCACAAAGTTATTTCACATTAACCACCTATTCACAGTAAATCCATGGCAGGATCCCAAATCCTACCACCTCTCAAGCCAGCACTTTCCATTCACTTCCACCCATAAAATTTCAGTCTCCATCTTTTTGGGCTCTTGGGTTTAATTCCAAACTTAATGGAGCAAAATGGGATTTATGTCCCCTGTCTATCCTGCTCCCCAAGTCTCTTCTACTGCAAGATCTCATTTTGTTTCCACCATTCTTCCCCCTCTAAAACCCCAACAGAAATGTGTCTAACGTGGCTGATTAATTCATACTTTTCTGAGCCCATTCAAGACTCTTTACCTGCTACCTTACATACTTGATAAGACTCCTATTGCCTGGCACCTCTCAGGAGTAAATAAATATGAATAAAACACTGCGAAACAGATGTAAAAAGCTAAGAAATAGGAAAGTAAACCACCTTCTTCCTTGGAAACCAACGGATTGTGGAAACCTTCTGAAAATCAAAGCCAGCAGACATTCAGATGGCAGTTTAATCAAAATCAGCACATTTATTTTAGATCAGTTTATGACCGAGGCATAAATACTCAATCTGAGCATTTCACCATCTTATCAAATTATCTTTACAACTTCCTCCTGAGACGGATTCTGCTCTCTCACCACTTTGCAGACTTGGGGGAGGAGGGGAATCAAAGGCAGATGAGACAGACACAAAATGCAGAATTGAATCTGACATCAAAACCCTGGATGTTTGTCTTAAAACAATGAACTTCCCCAGGTACCTTGAGTTTGACTTCAGGTTTGTCTGCAGCATCTATTCTTGGCAGGGACCCTGGCATCACACTCTCAGTACACATTTTTATCTAATCTCAGCCAATTTGTCCCAGGACACAGAGGGAGAATTTAGCAGAAAAGGTAACAGAGTCCCAGATTCTTAAACCTGGTTTAAATATTTTCTTTTATTGTCTCCAGAAGTGGAGTGTTTACCTCCTCTAAAAAAAAAATAAAAAAATAAAAAAGAAAGCTCAGCCATCACATACGAAAAATAACTAGGAATGACCAACAATGAGATGGAAAAATAACATGGGGCCCAAAATAAAGTTTCTTGCTTTGTGGCAAATAACAACAAAACCCTCAACCCATCACTGAGATTCTCTAAAGGACGGGTGAAGTTTTCTTCACAACAAGCCTGTGAGGCAGGGCTGGATCATTAACCTATTGTTGAGAGAGGGAAACTGAGGCTAACATTTGCTATTTATGTTTGAATTTCGAGCAGATCTCCTGCCTCTTGACTTTATGCCTTCCCCATGATACAATTCCACTTGTAAAAGCTTAAAATTAGGACATGTCTTATTACTGGGAAGTATAATGGATAAAAAACAAGTGCTTGAGTCAGGTTGAGGTATCACCTTGTGCTAATACTGCCACACAAACACACAGACAAGCACACACGCATTTCCAGATTGCACGTGTGACATGCAGATGTCCAATCCTTATTTTATTCTCTCCAGCAGAAAAATGCAATGTGGAATCATGAGATATATAACCTGGTGCCATCCAGTTAATAAATGCAAGAAGAAACTGCCTGCCAGTATGTTCTCAGGTATCAAAGGAGCTTGTATCTGAGGTCTGAGATATTGCACTTTAAATTCTAGTCTCTTTGTGTCAATAAGCTTAAAATGGAATTATTGGCAAGAGTCTTTGTGGCCACAGGTTGCATAAGAAAAAAGTGAATGACTGAAGAAAACACAACCCTGTAGGAAAATAGCCAAGCCAAACCCACACTCATAGAATCATAGAATTGGCTGGGTTGGAAGGGACCTCAGAGATCATCGAGTCCAACCCTTGAACCACCGTTGCGGTTGCTAGACTATGGCACTGAGTGCCACGTCCAGTGTCTTTTTAAATATCTCCAGGGATGGAGAATCCACTACTTCCCTGGGCAGCCCATTCCAATGCTTGATCACCCTCTCCGTAAAGAAATTCTTTCTAATATCCAACCTAAACTTCCCCTGGCACAACTTAAGACCATGCCCTCTTGTCTTGTTGAAAGTCGTCTGGCAAAAGAGACCAACCCCCACCTGGCTCCAACCTCCTTTCAGGTAGTTGTAGAGAGTGATGAGGTCTCCCCTGAGCCGCCTTTTCTTTAGGCTGAACAGCCCCAGCTCCCTCAGCCTCTCCTCATAGGGTCTGTGCTCAAGTCCTTTCACCAGCCTGGTTGCCCTCCTTTGGACCTGCTCCAGGACCTCAATATCCTTCCTAAACTGAGGGGCCCAGAACTGGACACAGTACTCGAGGTGTGGCCTCACCAGGGCTGAGTACAGGGGCAGAATCACTTCCTTGGACCTGCTGGCGACGCTGTTCCGGATACAGGCCAGGATGCCATTGGCCTTCTTGGCCACCTGGGCACACTGCTGGCTCATGTTCAGCTTCCTGTCGATCCAGACTCCCAGGTCCCTTTCTGCCTGGCTGCTCTCCAGCCACTCTGTCCCCAGCCTGTAGCACTGCATGGGGTTGTTGTGGCCAAAGTGCAGGACCCGGCACTTGGCCGTGTTGAACCTCATCCCATTGGAATCAGCCCAACTCTCCAGTCTGTCCAGGTCCCTCTGCAGAGCCCTCCTGCCTTCCAGCTGATCGACACTTCCCCCCCAGCTTAGTGTCGTCTGCGAATTTGCTGATGATGGACTCAATCCCCTCATCTAAATCATCAATGAAGATATTAAACAGAACTGGGCCCAATACTGATCCCTGGGGGACACCACTAGTGACCGGCCGCCAACTGGATGCAGCCCCATTCAGCACCACTCTCTGGGCCCAGTCCTCCAGCCAGTTCCTAACCCAGCAGAGGGTGCTCTTGTCAAAGCTGCGGGCTGCCAGCTTTTTCAGGAGTATGCTGTGGGAGACAGTGTCAAAGGCCTTGCTGAAGTCCAGGTAGACCACATCCACAGCCTTCCCCTCATCCACCAGGTGGGTCACCTGATCATAAAAGGAGATCAGGTTGGTCAGGCATGACCTTCCCTTTCTAAACCCGTGTTGGCTGGGTCTAATCCCTTGCCCATCCTGCAGGTGCTGTGTGATTGCACTGAGGATGATCTGTTCCATGACCCTGCCAGGCACTGAGGTCAGGCTGACGGGCCTGTAGTTTCCTGGTTCCTCTTTCCGGCCCTTTTTGTGGATTGGCGTGACATTCGCCAACTTCCAATCATCTGGGATGTCCCCAGTGAGCCAGGACTGTTGGTAGATGATAGAGAGAGGCTTGGCGAGCTCTTCTGCCAGCTCCCTCATCACCCTTGGGTGGATCCCATCTGGTCCCATAGACTTGTGGGGATCCAAGCATCTCAGTAGGTCACTGACTGTGTCCTTCAGGATTACAGGGGGGCTGTTTAGATTCATGTCACTTTCTATGAGCTCCAGAAGCCATCTGTCTTCGGGGTAACCTGTCTTTCTGTTGAAAACTGAGGTAAAGAAGGTGTTAAATACCTCAGCCTTTTCTTCATCTTTATATGAGGGATGAGACCAGCTCTGAAATGCTGCTCAGACTGAAATACTGTATGTGACACAGAATCACAGAATAATTTGGGTGGGAAGGGACCTTTCAAGGCCATCCAGACCAAGCTCTGCAGTCAGCAGGGCCATATGCAACTGGATCAGGTTGCTCAGAGCCCCGTCCAACCTGACCTGGAATGGTTCCATGTTGGGGAAACAGTTCAGAAATATACAGATTGTGAACAATCTTGACTTACTTCATCTTAGGCTGCAGTGGGTTAATGGTTATTGAGGCCTAGTTACAGGTTTCTAAAAATGAGCTAATGGTAAAGAGATAACTAATTGGCAGCGGAAGAGAAAAATATTTATGTGAGAAGAGTGGTTCCATGAGAATGGAATGTGTAATTGGAATACAAAGCCACCTGCATGATATGATGGTGTAAACAAGGGTTCTCTATATGAGTGCAAATTATTAATAAACGATTTCATACGATCATATTGATGGGTACATGGAATCCTTAAGCCTCCGCGAACTTTTTTCCCACAAATGGCGCCCGAACAGGGACTAAGGGTGGCCCAGACCAGGGACTCTCATGCTATTGCTTCCAGGAGCGATGAAGACAGCTGGAATGAGAGGGTAGCGAAGAAGCCAGTTGAAAGAAGATTGCTGCCCCGGCAGTCTATGTAGCTAGTGCCCGGCTACGGAATAAACGAGATCGGAATTGAAGAATCTTGCCCTGATCAGGTGAGCGGCTGGGGAGGAGATGGGGTCTACGCTCTCTAAAGAAGAAGAGGCAGTAGTTAAGCTCCTCCAATATATTCTCTTTAAGAGAGATTTATCATATGATGGCAAATCCTTACGAGAATTGCTGAAATGGGCACGGGATAGAGACTTGATCTCCTCGATGGGTACCTTTTTTGAATTACCTACTTGGGAAGCCATAGGTACTGCCCTATGGAAGAAAATTAGCGAAGGAGATAAGGAGGCAGGACGCTTAGCATTACTTTGGAAATTGTTTAAAGAAACTTTAAAAGATATGGAAAGTGAAAGAGCGGCAGCTGCCTCTGTTTTCGCTGCGCCAGTTCCCGAAAAGACCAGTAAAAGCATTAAGACTGGTAGCTCAGCCGCTGCGGCTCCTGCTAGCGAAATGCCGCCGGCGCCTCCACTGAATCCTTTTGCCAGTAGCCCGTTGCCACCCTTACCGGGACTTCTCGGCACCACAACATCGCGTGGACAGCTGGAATATGCGGGTGCAGGAGAAAGTACATCTTACGAACCCGATTTGCCGCCTCCTCCGAGCGAGGATGAGTTAAGACAATTTTTTTTAAATAATGAGTCTGGTACTTTATCTGAAGCCCAGCATACTAACCGATCGGAAGCCCTACAGAGCACAGAGTGTCCACCGTTGTCAGATAATCCTCTTATCAGCTCAGAACGAGAAGGGTCTGTTGAAAAGTTGTTAAACAGCCTTATTCAAAAACTGGGGGATCTTACAGCTAAACCAGCAGGAGAGCGCTCGGGTTTAGAGTCTTCGGCCCTGGTACTGCTTAACTCTCCACAGACTCCTCCGTGTGCGGAAGCAATTATTCCACCTAATTTGCGGAATCCGGTTCCTGAGCTTCCAGGAGAATCAGGATCTGGACAAAGGTGGAGAGGGGTCGTATGCGATGCAATAATGGAGGGACAGTTTGTACCTAACTTGTCGGCGTTCCCCGTGACGATGCAAGCGGATGGGACACGAAAATGGGAGCCTTTTGATTGGAAAATATTAGAAAAGGCTAGAGCGGCAATAAGTCAAAATGGCATTAAGTCTCCTATGGTACAACAAATGTTGAGATACATTTTTACATGTGATTTGTTGATACCGCAAGATATATCTCAATTAACTGACATTTTGCTTTCCCCCCTCTCAATTACTATTGTTTTCTAGGGAATGGCAGAAATTATGCAGTGCCGAAGCATCTCAGCCACAACAACAAGATGACCCATTCATTGTATGGTATTCAGGTGCAAATGCTAATGGGTCAAGGTCCTTTCCCCGGTAGCAATTTGCAAATTCGGTTTGCGACACAGGTGTTGCAATTAACTCAAAAACTTGCTTTACAGGCGCTGACATCGATCCAGGAACCTGGCCGACCGCATGTTTTCGCTCATATTAGACAGGGTTTAAATGAGTCTTTTCCTGACTTTGTTGATAAACTGTTCAGGGCGATCCAAAACCACCCTGATTTGGATGAAGTTTCCAGACAGCGTACGTTTAGGGTTTTAGCTTTTGATAATGCAAATGATAAAACAAGGCAAATTTTAGGACCATTGCCTCGAACAGCTGAGGTTGCAGATATGATTGAGCTCGTAGAATGCACTCGGCAATCGGAAAAAGCCGCCTTTATGGCTGCGGTGCTAAAAGATGTGGTGTCAACAGCGCCAAAAGGCAGGTTGCCGAATGATAGAAAATGTTTTAATTGTGGTAAAGCGGGTCATTTTAAATCGCAATGCAGAGGTGCAGGACCCAGACGGAAATGGTGCTCGAATTGCAATAGAGATAATCACAATACATCTGAGTGCCGACAAACGGGAAACTGGCTGCGGAGCACAAATTACCCGCGTGCCAAGACACAAATTCGGGGAGCCTGGTCCGCTGGTCAGGGAGTTCAGGGACCTCAGGGGCCCTGGATACCATCAGCTCCGCCACGTACGGGAGTGCCGGAGTTGACGTGGAAACCGCAGTAGATGTAACATTGTTAATCACTGATGTGCATTTAGTGGAATCGAATATTCAGGGACCCTTGGGACATAATTTGTGTGCTTTACTTTTAGGACGGTCATCTACTTCTAGGCAAGGTATTTTTGTAGTCCCTGGTGTGATTGATGCTGATTCTACTGGGTTGGTAAAAATTATGGTTTATACTATTACTCCACCGGTATCCATTCCAAAAGGCAGTAGGATAGCACAATTAGTACCATTTGTGTCACAGGTACCATGTAAAGGTGACAGGGATAGAGGAAGTGGAGGTTTTGGCTCCACTGGAGCGCCACAGGTTTATTTTGCAATGGATATAATGAAAGGGAAACCTGAGGTAGAAGTACTTCTCAGATCTAAATGGAATGAGACTATTACACTGACAATGATGATTGATACAGGAGCAGATGTCACAATAATTTCTCAGCAACATTGGCCCTTAACATGGCCCACCGTACCATCCCCCGCAAGTATTATGGGGGTGGGAGGAACGCAAGCGACTAGGATTAGTAAAGATCCAGTTGCTTTGCAATTTACTGACGGGTCTCAAGTGTCAGTTAGACCCTATGTCATGCATGCACCTATTATGTTAATAGGGAGAGACGTACTCAGTCAACTGAATGCTAGACTTGTAACACAGCCTTTTTAGTAGCGGTCACTGAGGGGCAGCCTATCCTAAAAATCAAGTGGTCTACCAACGATCCTGTCTGGATAGATCAGTGGCCGCTAACTAACGAACGGCTGCAGCATGTGAAGGAATTGGTACAAGAACAACTCATGGCTGGACATATTGTACCGTCTACATCACCATGGAATACGCCTATATTTACAATTCCTAAAAAATCTGGAAAGTGGAGTTTACTGCATGACTTGCGTGCTATCAATGCAGTCATGGAGGATATGGGAGCATTACAGCCTGGACTACCGTCCCCGGTAATGTTACCAGAAAATTGGGATCTATTGGTAATAGATTTAAAAGATTGTTTCTTTACGATTTCTTTACATCCAGATGATGCTGAACGTTTTGCTTTTTCAGTTCCTTCTGTTAATAAGGCTGAGACAGCACAAAGATATCACTGGATTGTATTACCGCAGGGAATGAGAAACTCCCCAACAATGTGTCAAAATTATGTTCCCTGGGCCCTGCAGCCTTTACTGTCGCAATTTCCTGAGTTGATTATCTATGACATTTTAATTGCAGGGAGAACACTCAAACACAACGATGTTTTAGCTCATTTAACACAGATTGTAGAACAACGTGGTTTAAAAATTGCTCCAGAAAAGGTACAGAAGCATGAGCCTTGGAAATATCTGGGGTGGACAATCACAGGGAGTGCAGTACGGCCACAGAAGGTTGCTTTTAAAACAGAAATTAATACCTTAAGTGATGTACGGAAACTTGCGGGTGATATCCAATGGGTGAGGTCACTTTGTGGGATTACTAATGATGATTTACAGCCTTTGATTGATCTTTTGGGTACCACGTCTAATGTGACCGATAAAAGAGAGTTACAACCCATACATCAAAAGGCCTTGACTGTTATTCAGGAGAAAATTTTAACGTGTCATGCATCTCGCTTTGTAGCCGAGTTGCCGATAACGTTAATGGTAATAAATTCAGGTCAAGATCGAGTTCATCCTTTTGGGTTATTAGTTCAATGGGATGCCAAGAAAACACAAGCTTTAAGAATTTTAGAATGGATCTTTTTGTCAATCTGCTTACGCAAAACAATCACAACAAGGGTTGCAGTCTTATCTCAAATTCTTATAAAGGGCAGAGCGCAATGTCAAGACATTGCTGGAGTGGACCTGGGACAGATCATTTTGCCCCTTATGCAGGGCTATTTGGTTTGGCTACTGCGAACTTCAACGGACCTGCAAATAGCCTTGGCACAGTTTGGCAGGGAAATAACGAATTCTTACCCCTCATATCGCTTGTTACCACTTTTATCTAACATGCAGTGGGAGTCATGTAGGTTTTTGTCTGACAGTCCAGTGGACGGCATAACGGTCTTTACGGATGCTGGAAAAAAATCCCGTAAAGCTGTTGTTACCTGGGAGGAGACGCCTGGGCAATGGAAAGAACATTTAATTCAAGGGAAGTCATTTGACTCTTTGCAAACCCTTGAACTTACCGCGGTTATTTGGGTTTTTGAAACATGGAATAATACTGCTGTAAATATAGTCTCTGATTCACTTTATGTAGTAGGTATTGTTTTGAGAATGTATCATGCCATTTTGAAGGAAATTTCGAATAAGCATTTGTATTTCTTATTGCAGAAGTTATTGAGACTCTTAGCAGAAAGAGAACATCCTTATTTTATCATTCATATCCGGAGTCATCTTAATGACCGAGGTTTGGCTATCAGTAATAACCGAGCTGACCATTTAGTTGCACCAGCGTGGACTGGTCCTTCTGTTGATGTTTTTTCACAAGCTCGACAATCTCATGCATTTTTTCATCAATCTGCTAAAGTGCTAGCGAAGCAATTTCATTTACCTCTGGGGGATGTCCAGGGAATTGTGAAATCTTGTCCTGATTGCCAAAAGGTTGATCTTGGTATTGGGATGGGAGTCAATCCTAAAGGTTTGAAGTCTTTGGAACTGTGGCAAATGGATGTCACTCATGTACAACAGTTTGTACTCTTAAAATATGTGCATGTTGTTATAGATACTTTTTCTATGGCCGTTTGGGCCTCTGCTCAGACTGGTGAGGCAACGAAACGTTATCAGATATCTATATGTATCCTTTGCTGTTCTTGGAGTACCTCAGTCTATTAAGACGGATAATGGCCCCGCTTATTCTTCTGCTCGTTTTCGGCAGTTTTGTGGACAATGGGGTATTCGTCACGTTACTGGTATTCCTCATAACCCTACGGGTCAAGCAATAGTGGAACATTGCCATTCGGTACTAAAGACACTCCTTGAAAGACAAAAAAGGGGGGAGGAAGGGAGTCCTCCTCAGGACGGGTTAAGTAAGGCTGTATATGTCATGAACTATTTACGCCTTACAGGAGAACGTACAGAACCTCCAATATTGATTCACCAAAAAGCTTTAGCAGACTTTGCTTCGGAACCTTCCCACAAAATTTTGGTGGAATTCAAGAATTCCATTAATGGACAATGGGAAGGGCCAGCAGAGGTGAAACTGACTGGTCGAGGTTATATGTGCTTACTTACAGGTACTGGAGTGCGTTGGGTACCGAGCAGATGGGTTCAGCCATGGAAACAAATGCCTTTAAATGCAGATTCACAGTGATGATGTTTCTTATACAAGTATTTGGTTTGGGAGATTGTACTGATTTATTTTATTTTAAGCTGATTCCACCAGATTTTAGTAGTAATAGTGTTTTGGTTTTTAAAGTTTTTGGTAGGTGTTGTTAAATTTTTCTCATATATTGGTAAGGAGTACGATAAAGTCATGAGAACGTTTTTCAGAGGCCGAGAATTGCTGCGGAGAGAAAGAAACTTTCCCCCCCGACTCTTTTCCCCTGCGGCTGCTTTTCAACACCCCCTCGTGTGGCTGGTGATTGCTGCCAGCAAGTCTGCTACAGCTGCAGCTGCTGCCTCTGTCCCCACAGATACTGTAGCTGTGAGCCCTGCTGGGAGGGGGGGAAAGGACACCACATAGCCTCATAAAAAAAAAAAAAAAAAAAAAAAAAAGAAAAGAAAAGAAAAGAAAAGAAAAGAAAAGAAAAGAAAAGAAAAGAAAAGAAAAGAAAAGAAAAGGGAAGAGGAGCGTATACCCTCATGAGAAGAAAAAAGAGCGTGACCTCATGAGAGCACTAATGAGTTATCAATAACATTTTTGATCAAACTGGTCAATGCAACAATTGGGCCTAGAATATAAGGGAAAAAATTTGAAATTTGGGTTTCTTGCTGCTTCATTTCTATCACACATAGCAGCAGGAAAAGCCTTTGGTAAGAATTGATAAAAATCATAAAATACACCAACTAGCTTGTTAGCTTACAGACTTAATTAGGCAAGGCTTATCAGTTATATATGTTATTATTGCTTTTGCATTATTGGTATGCTATTTGCATTATTAGTATGCTGTTTATGACAATATATCATTAGCATGTTATCTTACGTAATGAAATAAGTCAGAATTGTTCAAAAACCAAAAAGGGGAATACCAAACAGCATAATTTGGAGCTAATTGGACTGTCCATGCTTTGCCTTTTATCCATTAGCACATGTGTCTGAGAACAAACTGAAATCTTGCCCCACAAGCTGTTTCAGGATCACAGGTGACATTTCCCCTAATGCAAGAAAAGCTGGAAAATGGAAGGTCACTTGCTTACTACAGAGCCCTCCAGCCCCCCAATGATACAATGTGGAAAAAAAAATCCGCAGAGGCTTAAGGACAACACGTAGTCACCAATATGGTTAAAGTGAAGTCGTCTATTAACAATTAACACTCGCTTTATATAGAGCCGGAGACCCTTCAGTAGAAAGTGACCTTTCAGTGAGCGTGCTGCACACCCTTTGTACTGAAGGGTCTTCAGCGAGGCCAATCAGCTGGTAAGGGGGCGGCACACAGACCGGCAGGAGGGATTTAGGCGGCTTCTGGGAGCGCCAGCGACCCGGAGCGCGGCGAATAGGAGCAGGCAAACAGGAAATTGACGCGGCAGTTAGCGAGGCAGTTGGCGCAAGCAGGGCAAGCAGGAGGGCCACAACAACCTCCCGCTTCTCTTGAAGGAGCCATGGTATCCAAAAGAGGAAAAACTTTCGCTGTTACAACAAAATGTGTGCCCACACAGACGGAACCCCTTACGATGGATGCAGCTGTTCAAGCCCCTGGCTGCGCAGAGTGTTTGAGCCTAGTGCTAGCATCTGAGGACAGTGTCTGCGTGAGATGCGAGCAGGTGAATGACCTCCTATGCATGGTGGCAGAGCTTAAGGAGGAAGTAGAGAGATTAAGAAGTATTAGAGACAGTGAAAGGGAAATTGACTGGTGGAGTCACACCCTTTCGACTGCAAAAGAAATCCAAAAGGAGTCAGTGAAACCCTGCCCCTCCTCCGATCAAACATTAGTTGCAGACCAGGTGGATAGGGGGGAATGGAAACAGGTCCCCCATCGGAAAGGTAAAAGAATCCCCTCCCAACCCCCACCATCCCCCCAGGTGCCCTTAAAGAACACATATGCGGCCCTGGACTCAGAAAATGAGGCAGAGGCCAGACAAGAGGAAGATCTCTCGGGAAGGTCTCCTGCTCGCCCCCTCTCTACCAGACGGGTTACAACTACAGCTACGAAGAAAAGAAGAAGGGTAGTTGTAGTTGGTGACTCCCTTCTGAGGGGAACTGAGGGCCCTAGATGTCGACGTGACCCATCCCACAGAGAGGTCTGCTGCCTTCCCGGTGCCCGGGTGAGGGATATTAGTAGGAGACTCCCTCAACTAATTCAGCCCTCAGATTATTATCCACTGTTGGTAGTCCAGGCTGGCAGTGATGGCATTGCTGGAAGAAGTACAAAGGTGATGAAAAAGGACTTCAAGGCACTGGGTCGTTTAGTTGACGGGTCAGGAGCACAGGTGGTGTTCGCCTCGGTTCCAGCAATAGAAGACCTGAATGAGGAGAGAACTAGGAAAACTTCTCTGATCAATAGGTGGCTAAGGGATTGGTGCCACCGGCGGAACTTTGGGTTTTTCGACCATGGGACAACTTCCGTACTACCTAGTGTCCTCAAATCAGATGGGCTTCATCTAACTAACAAGGGGAAAAGGACTCTAGCTTATAAGTTGGAGAGGCTGATAAGGAGGGCTTTAAACTAGGTTTGAAGGGGGATGGGGTTGAAACTGGGCTCTCCAGAAAGGAGACTAAGGGTGGTCTACCCAAGGTACGAGAAACGAGCAGCCCAGCTAAAGTGCATGTACACCAATGCACACAGCATGGGCAACAAACAAGAGGAGCTGGAAGCCATCGTGCATCAGGAAAGTTATGATGTAGTCGCTATCACGGAAACGTGGTGGGATGACTCCCATGACTGGAGTGCTGCCATGGGGGGCTACAGGCTCTTCAGAAGGAACAGGCAGGGTAGGAGAGGCGGAGGGGTAGCTCTGTATGTTAGGGAGTCTCTTGACACTGTAGAAGTTGAGGTCAGCAATAATAAGGTGGAGTGCCTGTGGATCAGAATCAGAGGAAAGGCCAACAAGGCTGATATCGTGATGGGAGTCTGTTACAGACCACCCAATCAGGATGATGAGGATGATGAATTATTCTACAGGCAGCTGGCGGATGTCTCCAAATCGTCATCCCTTGTTCTCGTGGGCGACTTTAACCTGCCAGACATCTGCTGGGAACTCCACACCACAGAGAGGAGGCAGTCTAGGAGATTCCTAGAGTGTATAGAGGATAATTTCCATCTCCAACTAGTAAATGAGCCCACCAGGGATGGAGCCCCACTTGACCTTCTTTTCACAAACAGAGAGGAGCTGGTGGGAGATGTGGTGGTCGGTGGACGCCTGGGAATTAGCTATCATGAAGTAATGAAGTTTTCAATATTCAGGGATACAAGGAGGGTCGTCAATAAGACCTCTACGTTGGACTTCCGGAGGGCAGATTTTGGCCTATTCAGAAGACTAGTTCAGAGTATACCCTGGGAAACAGCCCTTGAAAACAGAGGGGTCAAGGAGGGATGGTCGTACTTCAAGGAGCAAATTTTGAAAGCACAGGAGCAGGCTGTCCCAATGTGCCGAAAGGCGAGCCGGCGGGGAAGACGACCGGTCTGGCTGGATTGGGAAACTCTGAAGAAATTAGGTTAAGAAGAGGGCCTACCAATTATGGAAAAAAGGGCTAACTACTCAGGAAGAATTTAGGAGTATAATTAAGTCATGTCAAAAGAAAATCAGAGAGACAAAGGCACAATGTGAACAGAATCTCTCCACCTCTGTGAAGGATAACAAAAAGTCCTTCTACAGATACATCAGCAGCAAAAGAAGGGGCAAGGAAAACATCCATTCTTTACTGTACACGGGTGGGAATATAGTTGTCAAAGATGAAGAAAAGGCTGAGGTATTTAACACCTTCTTTACCTCAGTTTTCAACAGAAAGACAGGTTACCCTGAGGACCGATGGCTTCTGGAGCTTATAGAAGGTGACAAGAATCTAAACAGCCCCCCTGTAATCCTGAAGGACACAGTCAGTGACCTACTGAGATGCTTGGATCCCCACAAATCTGTGGGACCGGATGAGATCCACCCAAGGGTGATGAGGGAGCTGGCAGAAGAGCTCACCAAGCCTCTCTCTATCATCTACCAACAGTCCTGGCTCACTGGGGACATCCCAGAATATTGGAAGTTGGCGAATGTCACACCAATCCACAAAAAGGGACGGAAAGAGGACCGAGGAAACTACAGGCCCATCAGCCTGACCTCAGTGCCTGGCAGGGTTATGGAACAAATCATCCTGAGTGCAATCACACAGCACCTGCAGGATGGGCAAGGGATTAGACCCAGCCAGCACGGGTTTAGAAAGGGCAGGTCATGCCTGACCAACCTGATCTCCTTTTATGACCAGGTGACCCGCCTGGTGGATGAGGGGAAGGCTGTGGATGTGGTCTACCTGGACTTCAGCAAAGGCTGTGACACAGTCTCCCACAGCATCCTCCTTAAAAAGCTGTCAGCCCACAGCTTGGACAGGGGTACTCTGCGCTGGGTTAGGAACTGGCTGGAGGGCTGGGCCCAGAGAGTGGTGCTGAACGGTGCTGTGTCCAGTTGGCAGCTGGTCACTAGTGGTGTCCCCCAGGGATCAGTGTTGGGCCCAGTTCTGTTTAATATCTTCATTGATGATTTAGATGCGAGGCCCAATAAAAGGGCTCTTTATTGCCCCCCTAATCCTGCTCATGCGCAGTTGGGGCCCACCCTAATCAGGCACAGGTGGGCTTGACACAAGCTCATGCCCACTACCTGGTAATTAGTGGCACCTGGTTGCCTCATTTCACTACAACAACACAGGTTCCTTCCAGGTACTAAAGTGCCCATCCAAGAAGAATTCCCAGTCTGCCCTGGGATACAGGGTATTATTGATGCTGCTCTTCCAGCTCCTTTGCTGGGAAGGGAACTGCTTGCAGAGTTCACAGTAAGAGCATCTCTCAGGTGCACCAAAGGAGGAAAGAGAAGGAGCCCAGATCATGCAGGCAGTGCAGTGCAAAGTGCAGGGCTAGCATTGAAAAGAATGTGGGAGCATCAATGCTTAATAATTTTGTTTCATGGTATTTGGTGGATGAACCAATCAGGATATTGCTTTGATACTGCTACACCATCCACAACTGAATACATCCCTAAATCTTTTTCAGTGAAATATTCTACATTTCATGTAGCAAGAACAAAGGAAAAAGCTACAACAGTCTCATGGGTGCAGCATGATTAGATTACATGTTTCCCACTAGAGAGGAATGATTTTAATTACTTTCTCCCATTGTGTATCAGAAAACATCATTACATGTAAAGAAATGACTTGTCAGGAGTTGTATGATAAGAAAAATAACTTGCACATTCAAGAATAAGCACTACCAGTGACAGGAAAAAGAAAAAAGCATCATTCTCAGATGCCAAAGATAACTAAGATCTCTTTACATCCAAAATGGAGATTCAATCTTACTTTGCTTGCAACTGTTGCAAGTTCTCTCATCTCACCAGTCATGCCAATGAAAGCACTAAGGGGTTACAGTAATCGCTTCCTAGAAAGGACAAGAAGAAGTTTTTGTCAGACCTCAATTCTTTTTAAACAGATGAACTATGAAATCGTTTCAAAAAAGCTGATACATCATAACAATATCAACATTTGAAGCTGTAAAAATGGGGATAATCCTAAAGATTTTGGGGTAAGCCCTATTTGCAGTGTTGTCTTTTCCTCTGACAGAATCTAACCCTGAATTAACACTAAGCAGCTCTCTTACTGCACATGTAGTCCCACTCATGCCCTACACAGATTAAGAGGAGTGAAAAAGGTAAATATGGTTCCACATTGTCCACACTCTTTTTAAAGTCTCTTCAAGTGTAGCAGCTGCTGGGTGGAGTGTCCCTTAGGTTGGATGTACTGTCCTGGGAGCTATGGCTTGTGTCAGGGAGTGATTAGTGAAAATGTTCTATCTCTGCCCTCTCAACTCTACTCTTTCTCAGATGAGGTGAATGCTAAATAACATATTGAAATCAAATCTTGCAGATTCTATTTTTTTGCAAATCATAACTTATCATTTGTGTGTTTTGTCTTCCTCAAAAATAACTGTCAAGAAATTAGATGGATATCAAATATGACCGTTCACTCAAGAAGGAAATACATCACTCAGAAAACCTAACCCCTCTTTCAGCACTTGGGAAAGAAGGAAACATCAAATGCAGTATTTTATTTTGCTCCTGGTTTATTCATGTTAATTGACTAAAAATATCAACAAAAAAACAGAAGGATCGCAGTTAAGGCTGTTGAAATCTATTCCATTTGATGACACTTTGACAGCATCTTGAATCATCTTATGGAAGTCAATTACTTGGCCCTAATGGAGAAAATAACATTGTGACAGGCTTTACCATGATGGCAGCTCAACTGTTAAAACCACACTGAGCCAAATTCCACTTGACATTACAGCACTGAGTTTCCTTTCTGCACATACAGTCCTAAAAATGGCAAAAACTGACCACAGAATCTGTAATAGCAATGGGCTAAAGGTAATTTTCTGTCTTGTAATTTTGCTTTCAGCTAAGTCTCTTCTCAGTAGCTACACTTGCTGAAATAAACAGCAAGTTTCTCAGTCAGTGTCTCCTTCTGGGACTGATAACACTCGATGTTTATAGACTGGTATGCAGAACCAAGGCCACTGCTCAGTTCTGAGAAACATTTTGCCCTCCAGAAGGAGAGGAGTAAAGAGGTCACACCTGAAACCCTCCTTTGGGTAGGAACAGACAAGATAGATGGCCAACATTGACCAAACAGAGTATTCTATCCCATACATGTCATACTCAGTATACATTTGAGGGATCATGAGGGTCAAAGCCCTTTTCCTTCCTTCCTTCTTGCTTCCCCTTCTTCGCCTGTCCCTGTTTGCTTCGGCATCCTGGGAGGATTCCATCTGTTCGTCTGCCTGTGGTCCTGATCTCTGCCAGCCCATATCTGTGTGTTCCTGCCTCCAGCTCCCAACTGCTGCTGACCCCAGGAGTCCAGCCTGGACTTTCCCAGGGCTGCCCTGCAGTCTCGGTGGTGACGTGAGAATTATTAGGGTAAAGGGGGGAGGAACATGGTATCAATTTTCCTGTATATTTGTATATATTTAATATATTTTTCCTTTTTATCATTACTGTTTCATTAGAGCTGTGTAGTTTAGTTTCCAACCCATAAGTCTCTCTCCCTTATTCTCTCTCATTCTTTATCAGGGAGGAGAGGGGGATTAATAGAGAGCATCTGTCATTTGGTTTAATTGCCAGGCCAGTGTTAAATCGTGACATATTTTTAAACCAATAGCATTTTAAAAGCAAAATGGACACTTATAGAAATTAGATTAAGCAAAAAAAATAAATTTAATATAATGCATAAAGAAGGTTAATTTAATGCTAATGATTTTTTCATTAGTGAGCTGAGAACTAAGAATTTACCTTACTTTTCTACATAGTAATCTTATAATGCTCAACATACCAACACAGCATAAATGTCACGTTCCGATGGTGGATAGAAAACTATGTTATTTTTTGCACTTACCTCATATGAAACATTTTCTGTCAAAAAAATTTTTAACAAAATGTCAAACGCATGAAACCCAGATATGATATAAAGCTGAAGGCTTGCATCAAACTAGCATAGAATCATACAGTACGTTTTGGTTGGAAAAGACCTTTAAAAGCATCAAGGTCATCCTTTAACCCAGCACTGCCAAGGCCACCACTGTCCCGTGGCCCTCAGCACCACATCTCCACAGCTTTGAAAGCCCTCCAAGGATGGGGACTCCACCCCTACCCTGGGCAGCCTGGGCCAGGCCCTGACAACCCTTTCCAGGGAGAAATTGTTCCCAATCTCCAATCTAAACCTCCAGGTCAATTCCTCTTGTCCCATCCCTTGTTCCTTGGGAGCAGAGCCCGACCCCCCTTGGCTCCAACCTCCTCTCAGGGGGTTGCAGAGAGCCAGAAGGTCTCCCCTCAGCCTCCTTTGCTCCAGGATCAACACCCCCAGGGCCCTTTAGCTGCTCCTGGGTGTGGGAAAGCAGCTTCTAACAATTAAGCAGCTTCTAACAACAATTAAGCAGCTTCTAACAACTGGGCTGCTGTAGCACCTTTTTGGGAGTAGTCCTAATGCACGTTTAGTTTTTTCATTAGAATTGTCATATGCCGACATATAAAAAAAAATTTTTTTTTTTTTTTGTTTTTCATCTCTTCTGACAAATCAAGATGTGACATTACCACTGAATATAAGTGATCCACTGTGGGAAAAAAGTCTGCGGAGGCTTAAGGATTGATTCCATGTACAAATCAATATGATTGTATGAAATCGTTTATTAACAATTTGCACTCACTTATATATAGAAGCCTTGTTTACACCATCATATCATGCAGGTGGCTTTGTATTCCAATTACACATTCCATTCTCAGGGAACCACTCTTCTCACATAATTATTTTCCTCTACTGTTGCCAATTAAGTTATCTCTTTCCCATTAGCTCATTTTTAGAAAACCTCTAACTAGGCCTCAATAACCATTAACCCAATGTGGCCTAAGTCAGGATTGCTCACAATCTGTATATTTCTGAACTGTTTCCCCAACAATCCACAAATTTTGAATATGGCTCTGCTCTCCTCTGTTTAATATTTGTAAAGGAAGGGGGTTGCTTGCGCAGGATCATGAACAGTTTGCAAAGCCTTATATACCAATTCTTGTGAAAGTTGTAACATTTCAGTTTGAAACCATGCCTGCAAATCTGCACGTACAAAAGGACAAGCACCCAGTAACATTTGTGCTTGCACTCCATATAATGCATTGGTGTTCTGTCTAGGAATCACAGCTGCATTTTCACATAGCATTTACCATTTATGATGAAATTGCAATTGTTGAGAAGGAGTTAACAGAGTATCAATGAGCATTTTTGTGTCATATGGCATCAACAACTGAGCAGTAAAAGGATGTTGCAAAGGAGATTGAGTAAATGACTCAAACCGATTTCAAACCGTACTGCGTAATGGCAGCTTTGGCTTCTTTTATCATTTTCCAATCTAATACAACCCATTGACCTCCTCCTCCTGGTCCCACAATCACTGGAAAACCATCGGACTCATATTGGGAACCATTTGTCCTTCAACTATAGCATTTTGAATAATTCCCTTCCATCTAGTTACTGGATACACAATACCACCCCCCCCCACTATCCCTCCACCACCCTCCCCTCACCATGTTGAAGCTGGAAGTGGTGGAGCCCTGGGTGTTAAAGGGTTAAGGGAAGAAGGAGTAGGAATAGGGGACGGATCAGGGGGTAAAAATGAATTAGTGCCCCATTGTTCGGGATGTTCCCCGGAGAAAAAAATTAGGGTTTTTTCAGGGGTATACTCATCCTTGGTCTCCAGTTCTTTCAGTTTCTTCAGCTGTTCCCTTAGTTGCTTGTCTCTGAGTCCCTGTTCTTTCCTTGGTTGTTGCTCTATAGCAGGCACTGATGGTGTTGACAGGTGAAGCAGAGGATTAATTGAAGGCAACTGTGGTCAAGAAGATAAATCAGGCATCGGAGGTGGAAAGGTGGCAGAGCAGTCGGGAGCTGCGGCAGGCGGGCGCAAGGGAGGGAGTCTGCATTCCAAGATTCCTTGCCTGTGTTCTCCGGCTTCTCTCCCTCTTCATCCTCCAACGATTCTGATGGTGTTTTCGGTCGCTTTTGGTTTTGCTTCTTGGTCCTATTTTTGCTTTTCATCCGACCCCCAGGGTCAAATGGCACAGTTGGCTGAGCTTGAATCAGTACAGCCCCTGCAGGTGCTGGTAAGGGTATTTTAGGTGTCTCAAATAACTGTTTAGAGGTCAAGCCCATATTTTGAGCATTCATCGGTACTGGTAGATCAGGCGTTAAGGCAGCAAATGCTGAGGCTGCTGCTGTCCTCTCACTTTTCATTTCTTTTAAGGTTTCTCTAATCAATTTCCAAAGAGTCGCTAAGCGTCGTGCCTCCTTATCTCCATCGCTAATTTTATCCCATAGGGCAATACCTATGGCTTCCCAAGTAGGTAACTCAAAAACGGTACCCATTGAGGGGATCAAGTCTCTATCCCGTGCCCATTTCAGTAATTCACGTAAGGTCCTGCCTTTGTGTGATAAACCTCTCTTAGAGAGAATACATTGGAGGAGCTTAACTACTGCCTCTTCTTCTTTAGAGAGTGTAGACCCCATCTCCTCCCCAGCCGCTCACCTGATCAGGGCAAGATTCTTCAGTTCCGAGCTCGTTTATTCCGTAGCCGGGCACCAGCTACATAGACTACTGGGGCAGCAATCTCCTTTCGACTGGCTTCTCCGCTCCCCTCCCATTCCAGCCGTCTTCATCGCTCCTGGAAGCAATAGCATGAAAGTCCCTGGTCCGGGCCATCCTTAGTCCCTGGTCCGGGCCATCCTCAGTCCCTGTTCGGGCGCCATTTGTGGGAAAAAAGTCTGCAGAGGCTTAAGGATTCCATGTGTGTTGCCTTTCGGTTAAAGGCACGACCTGGTTCTGGGGTAGCACGCGGTTGCTAAGCAATAAAGTAGTCAGACGCCGAGATGGGACGAGCAGCCAAGAGAGCCAAGAGAGTTTATTGCCGCATGGCACGGGTTTAAATAGACGCGCCTTGTGCCTTGGTGCGTCACTTCTGTCGTGTTACAGCTCACATCCCATTGGCTACAGGGGGAGGGGCCTCTGACTTCCCGTAACATCGCGAGATCTTCCGAGCGCCAGGCCTTATCTCACCACACATGTGCACATCAGAATGATTGTATGAAATCGTTTATTAACAATCTGCACTCACCTATACAGAGAAGACCTGTCCACACCACCATATCATGCAGGCGGCCCCGCACTCCAACCACACATTCCATTCCCACGGAACCACTCTTCCCACACAATTATCTTCCTCTTCTGTTGCCACTTAAGTTATCTCTTTCCCACTAGCTCATCCCCAGAAACCCCCAACTAGGCCTCAATAACCATCAACCCAATGTAACCCAAACTGAAGTAAGTCAGGATTGCTCACAATCTGTATATTTCTGAACTGTTTCCCCAACACCTGTGCAGACTCCTGCTCCAGACCCTTCCCCGGCTCCGTTGCCCTTCTCTGGACACACTCCAACCCCTCAATGTCCTTCTTGTCCTGAGGGGCCCAGAACTGAGCCCAGGATTGCAGGTGCAGCCTCCCCAGTGTCCAGCACAGGGGGACAATCCCTGCCCTGCTCCTGCTGCCCACACAGTGCTGACACAAGCCAGGATGCTGGTGGCCTTTTGGCCACTTGGGCACCCATGGGCTCATATTCAGCCAGCTTTCAACCAGCACCCTTAGGTCCCCCCCTTGGTGACAGCAGAAGTGCTCAAAGCCACACAAGGAGTTGGTGACAGTGTAATTACTCCCTTGGTGCTTCTCTCTACCCTCCTTCCTTCTCCTCCTCCTGTTTTGCTTCCTACCCTTTTGCCCTCATCCGTCCCTGCTCATTCCCCGGGAGACCTCATCTTCAGCTGCTGCCTCACTTTGAATCCCTCCTTTGTGTCTGCCAGGTAAAACACATCCTGCCCACACAGTGCTGACAAAAGCCGAGATGTTGGTGGCCTTCTTGGCCACCTGGGCACACCCTGGCTCATTTTCAGCCACTGCTAACCAATATTCAGTCCAACTCCCCTGTCACATCAGGATCACCTCATGTAGGTCACCCAGGAACAGATCCAGGTGGCTTTGGAAGCCTCCAGAGAAGGAGACCTCTCTGGGCAGCCTGGGCCAGGGCTCCCTCACCCTCACAGGAAAGAAGTTTCTCCTCATGTTGAGGTGGAACTTCCTATGTTCTACCTTCAACCCATTAGTCCTTGTGCTATTCCTGGGCACCACTGAGAAGAGATTGGCCCCTTCCTCTTGCCCCCCACCCCTCAGATATTGATGGACATTCAGAAGATCCCCTCTCAGCCTCCTTTTCTCCAGGCTTAACAGCCCCAGGGCTCTCACTCTTTCTTCATAGGAGAGATGCTCAGGTTCCTTCATCATCCTCATAGCTCTTAGTTGGACTTTTCCAGTAGAATCCTGTCTCTCTTGAACTGGGAAGCCCCAAAGTAGATCCAGAATTCCAGGTGTGGTCTCACCAGTGCAGAGTAGAGGGGGAGGAGAACCTCCCTAGTCTTTCTGGATACACTTTTCTTAATGCAACCCAGAATATCATTGGCCCTCTTGGCCACAAAGGCACATTCCTGTTCCATGGAGAACTTACTGTCCACTAGGACTCCAAGGTCTTTCTCCATGGAGATGCTTTCCAGCTACATGACCCCTGTATCATGTGGATATTTATGTTCCCCTTCTGCTTTAGCTTTCTGAAAAAATATTTACTTTTTCTCAGTAGTGAGGAGGGTCTCTAAAAGTGCCTGGATATCCCCCAGGTGGGGTTATGTGTCATCATTATTGTTTTGAGTAGCCCATGCATCCCCTCTGGATTAGCCTGATAAGAACACACAGACTGTTTCCAATTTAAAAGGTATGATGCTGCAAAAGGGACATGCACATAAAAAAGCTTTCCCTCCACCCTGAGCACTTCTCTTAAAGGGGCTTGAACAGTGGGACACTGTCCACTCATTCTCCTGGACACCAGACTGAAATCCATTTCGTCCAGTTGCCCACTCGCCCCCCCCACTTCTTCTAAATCTCTGGCCTTCCATACAAAGTCTAAAAAGTATCCACCTATGGCACCTCATCCCACTCATCCATTCCATGACAAAACATCATTAACTGGAATATAACATAATCCTTCAAAGTTCCATTAAGTGGCCACCAATGATTACAACACATTATAATTTTTGCTTTTGTCATTAGAATGTTCCTAAATATTTTCCAATTTCTAAGGATGCATTCAAGAGGAGAGTCAAGAGGTATCTCACTGGAAGTAGTCATACCCATACCACAAATGCGGGAGAACAGTGGACAACACACAAATTAATGAAATCAAAGTATTGCCATTTATTGAGAGCAGCAGTAGCCCTTTTATACACAGTCAGGCTGATAACATAATATAAGCATATTGCTGATTGGTCCAACACATTCTTCATATGCCACAGGGCACTATCTAAATGGTTAAATACAACTCTTTATGTGTTGTCTATGAGATGCTTTCCCATCCTCTTATTCTTCTTTTCTGCTGCCAACTCCCTTATCTTTTGCATATAGCTGATCTTTTAGTAACCTTGCAGCTGGGCCTCAAGGCCCTTAGCTCACTCTGGCTAAAGCTAAATAGTCAGGATTGCTCACATGTCCTTTTTCTTCCAAAAACTCACCCAACAATTCCCCCTTTTTGTTTTTGAGCAATCCTGACTTGCTTCATCATGCGAGATAACGTACTAATGATACATCGCCATAAACATGCTAATAATACAAAAGCAATAATAACTAATATAATTGATAAACCTTCTCTAATTAAATCTCTAAGCTATCCCCCTACCCCAAAGCGATTTAAGCATTTATCTAACCCATATGTGCAACAGCAGTTAATTTTTCATGTTATCTTAATCAATTGTATTTGGTTGTGAATCGACTCCAAATGATCAGATAAGTTCATGCAACACATTCCATCAAAATCTTCACAAACATGACCTAAAAGCTAACAATAAAAAGTCAGTGGTAGCACGATTTTGTAAAACTGCATGTCTGACGCTATCAACATCTTTTAGCATCTGTGTTAAAATATCAGAAGTTAAGTTCATCTGCTTAGCGGTGCAACAAGCTAGTTTGTATATATCGCCAAGGGCTTTTCCTGCTGCTACGTGTGGGACAAATGAAGAAGCAAGAACCTTTTCTTCTGTACTCCAAATTTCAAATTTTTCATTACATGCTGGGCCCAGTTGTTATATTGAGCATTTTGATTGGAAGTGTTGTTGTTTACTTATTAGTGCTCTCATGAGGTCATGAGGGTATATGCTCTTCGCCCCCCCCCTTTTTTTTTTTCTGTGGTGTCTGCACCAGGGTTCACTTTCTGAGCAGCAGCAGAGTCTGTGGAGGTAGACACAGCAGCTGTAGCTGTAGCAGATACACTGGCAATGCTCGCTGGCCATATTTGAGTTCTGCCTTTGCATGAGGGGGGGCGAGAAGTGGCTGCAGAGGCAGGAGTGGGGATGCTCTCTGTACCAGGGGCAATTCACTCTCCGTAGCAACTCTCGGCCTCCGAAAAGGCATGCTCATTCTCATGACTGTGGTTTTTGTCTTACTCCTCACCATTATATGAGAAAAATTAACAACACCCACCAGATGATTCAAAACTGAAATACTATTGCTACTAAAATCTGGTGGAGTCAGCCCGAAACAAAATGAAGTGGTACAATCTAGCAAACCAAAACTGAAAGTGTAATTACCAATTTTTTTATCTCTGTATGAAACACCAGTGCACCACAATATACATCAGTATTGAGAACCATATTGCAATGATGGTTCTTAAGCAGCTTTATCTGCTTCTAGCATTCGCTCAGAAGATTCTAACAATTGGGCTGCTGTAGCACCTTTTGGGAGTAGTCCTAATGCATGTTGAGTTTTTTCATTAGCATTGTCATATGCTGACATATAAAAAATTTTGTTTTAATCTCTTCTGACAAATCCAGATGTGATGTTATAGCTGAATATAAGCAATTCACAAATTTTGAATATG
Source organism: Calypte anna (assembly GCF_003957555.1). Taxonomy (NCBI): domain Eukaryota; kingdom Metazoa; phylum Chordata; class Aves; order Apodiformes; family Trochilidae; genus Calypte; species Calypte anna. The sequence goes on from NC_044276.1 coordinate 15,953,460, forward strand.
GCTCTGCTCCCCCCGGTTTAATATTTGTAAAAGAGGGGGTTGCTTGTGCAGGATCATGCACAGTTTGCAAAGCTTTATATGCCAATTCTTGTGAAAGTTGTGACACTTCAGTTTGAAACCATGCCTGCAAATCTGCAGGTACAAAAGGACAAGCACCGAGTAACATTTGTGTTTGCACTCTGTGTAATGCATCGGTGTTCTGTCTAGGAATCGCAGCTGCATTTTCACACAGCATTTACCATTTATGATGAAATTGCAGTTGTTGAGAGGGATTTAACAGAGTATTAATGAGCACCCTTGTGTCATATGGCATCAACAACAAAGCAGTAAAAAGATGTTGCAAAAGAGATTGAGCAAATGACGATTTCAAACCGTACTGCGTAATGGCAGCTTTGGCTTCTTTTATCATTTTCCAATCTAATGCGACCCACTGACCTCCTCCTCCTGGTCCCACAATCACTGGAAAAGCCATTGGACCCATATTGGGAACCATTTGTCCTTCAACTATAGCATGTCAAATAATTCCCTTCCATCTAGTTACCGGATACACACTCCTACCTTCCCCACCACCCTCCCCTCCCCATGTTGTATCTGGAAGAGGTGGAGCAGTGGGTGTTAAAGGGTTAAGGGAAATAGGAGCAGGAATAGGGAACGGATCAGGGGGTAAAAATGGATTAGTGCCCCTGGGTTTTTCGCAATGTTCCCCGGAGCAAAAACTAGGGGTTTTTTTTCAGGGGTATACTCATCCTTGGTCTCCAGTTCCTTCACTTTTATTAAGTAGTTCCCTTAGTTGCATGTCTTCGAGTCCCAGTTCTTTCCTTGGTTGTTGCTCTATAGCAGGCATTGCCGGTGTTGACAGTGGAAGCGGAGGATAAATTGATGGCAACAGTGGTCAAGAAAATAAATCATGCGGCAGAAGTGGGGAGGAAGGCAGTGGTGGCAGTGTGGCTGGAATCCACGGCAGGCGGGTGGGAGTGGGGGGGGGGGTCTTCTGAGTTTCCTTGCCCGTGTTCTCCACCGTCTCTCCCTCTGGGTCCTCTGACAATTGTGGTGGTGTTTTCAGTTGCTTTTGGTTTTGCTTCTTGTTCCCATTTTTACTTTTCATCCGACCCCCAGGGTCAAATGGCACAGTTGGCTGAGCTTGAATTAGTATAACCCCCGCAGGTGCTGGTGGGGGTATTTTAGGTGTCTCAAATAACTTAACTGTTTAGAAGTCAAGTCTGTATTTTGAGCATTCATCGGTACTGGTAGATTAGGCGTTAAGGCACTGAACGCTGAGGCTGCTGCTGCCCTCACACTTTTCATTTCTTTTAATGTGTCTCGAATCAATCTCCACAACGTGGATAATTTTCCAGCCTCCTTAGATCCTTTGCTAATTTCATCCCATAGAGACTTCCCAATTTCTTCCCACATTTCCAGCTCAAAAGCTATACTAACAGTGGGTATCAGGGCTCTCTCTTTAGTCCACTTGATCAGCTCATGGAGCTGTTTCGAATAACTAGGAATCCCTGTCTTGGAGAGGATATGTTGGAAGAGCTTAACTACTGCCTCTTCTTCTTTAGGGAGTGTAGACCCCATCTCCTCCCTGACCGCTCACCTGATCAGGGTGAGATTCTTCCAGTGAGCGCGCGCTACTCCCAGCCGTTGGAGCAATGAGCTGTTTCGGTTGGCTTTTCCGCTACCCTCTCATTCCAATCGTCTTCATCGCTCCTGGGAAGCAACAGCAAGAGGGCCTCTGTTCTGGGCACCATTTGTGGGAGAACAGTGGACAACAAGCAGATTAATATAATCAAAATATTGCCGTTTATTGAGAGTAGCGATAGCCCTTTTATACACAGTCAGGCTGATAACATAATATAAACATATTGCTGATTGGTACAACACATTCTTCATATGCCACAGGGCACTATCTAACTGGTTAAATACAATTGTTTTTGTGCTGTCTTATGTGATGCTTTCCCATCCTGTTATTCTTCTTTTCTGCTGCCAACTCCCTTATCTTTTGCACATAGCTGATCTTTTAGTAACCTTGCAGCTGAGCCTCAAGGCCCTTAGCTCACTCTGGCTAAAACAAAATAGTCAGAACTGCTCACATGTCCTTTTTCTTTCAAAAACTCTACCAACACATGTTGGGGAAACAGTTCAGAAATATACAGGTTGTGAGCAATCCTGACTTACTTTAGCTTAGGCCACATTGGGTTAATGGTTATTGAGGCCAAGTTAGAGGCTTTCTAAAAATGAGCTAATGGGAAAGAAATAACTTAATTGACAACAGAAGAGGAAAATAATTATGTGAGAAGAGTTGTTCCGTGAGAATGGAATGTGTAATTGGAATACAAAGCCACCTGCATGATATGATGGTGTAAACAAGGCTTCTCTATATGAGTGCAAGTTGTTCATAAACGATTTCATACAATCATATTGATGTGCACATTGAATCCTTAAGCCTCCGCAGACTGTTTTCCGACAAACACGCAAACACAAAAGTATTACCATGGTTTCAAACACTCATCACCGTTATACACAAATGCCCTCCTTGCCTTGCTTCATGTCTACATGTGAAACTTCCCCAGTTTAGTTTTATGGTACTGTCCTTGTTTGGGCCAGGATAAAGGTAATTTTTTGTTTTGTACTTTTGCTTTCAGCTAAGTCTCTTGCAAGTAGCTGCACTTGCTGAAATGAAGAGCAAGTTCCTCAGTCAGTGTCTGTTTCTGAGACTGATAATGCTCAATGTTTATAGTTACTGCTGGAGAATGGTGTGCAGAACCAAGGCCACTGCTCAATTCTGAGGAACATTTTGGGCTCCGGAAAGAGAAAAGGAGTAAAGAGGTCACACCTGCAACCCTCCTTTAGGGAGGAATGGACAAGATAAATGACCAAAATTGACCAAACAGAATATTCCATCCCATACATGTCATACTCAGTATAAATTTGAGGGATCACGAGGGTCAAACCCCTTCCTTCCCTTTCTCCGCTTTTTCTCCTGTCCCTGTTTGCTTTGGCATCCTGGGAGGATTCCGTCCGTTCATCTGCCTGTGGTCCTGATCCGTGCCAGCCTGAATCTGTGTGTTCCTGCCTCCAGCTCCCACTGCTGCTGACCCCAGGAGTCCAGCCTGGACTTTCCAAGGGCTGCCCTGCAGTCTCGGTGGTGACGTGAGAATTATTGGGGGAAAGGGGGGAGGAACATGGTATCATTTTTCTGTATATTTGTATATATTTGTATATTTTTCCTTTTTATCATTACTGTTTCATTAGAACTGTGTAGTTTAGTTTCCAACCCATAAGTCTGTCTCCCTTATTCTCTCTCCTTTCTTTATCAGGGAGGGGAGGGGGATTAATAGAGAGCATCTGTCATTTGGTTTAATTGCCAGCCCAGTGTTAAACTGTGACAGGTACCAATAAAACCAACTATGTTACAGTGGATATTCAGAAGTCCCCCCCCTCCCCCAAATATCTCTTTTTATAGTGTTGGACCTTTGAGTCGCTCACTGCCCCATACTGGGTAGGATCCGCTGGAGTTCCCTAAGTGGTCCAGTCCACTGTTGGAAGGCAAGATGATCCGGGCAAGGCTCTACAGCAGTCCCATCTGGGTCACCAGAAATGTTGTCCTGAAAGCAGGGTCAGTTATCCAGTGTGCAAAAGAGCCAATCCACACACGGAGTCCGGATTTTTGCTTTAAGATCCAGTTATGTGCAGAAAGGGGAGAATGGTGGTATTCCACAAAACAAGCTCCATTTCCTAAAACACAAGTGCTACTTTAACACCAAAAACTGTGGGAAAGAAATTTATTCCATCCTTTGCACCCATGATTGATTAACTGATTTCTCACTTCCATTTAAAGTGGCAGTGCTCAAAAGTGTCACCACACATGCTCAAAGACTATGAGGCTTTTTGCTAGTAGGGGTCCCTCTAGCATATGAGTGGGTATTTTAGTATGCTAATAAGTCATAAATATAGTAATATATTCATATTTCCCTCATGCATCTTTGACTCCTACTGTGTGATGTCCCTCTCAAGGGGAATTTGTTGCTGCTACAGCCATGAAGAGCTAGTTCAGATAGCAGCAGCAGTTTAGTTGCACTAGAAGAGAACAAAGCTGCAGTACAGAGCACAGTTAACCCTGGCTGACAGCTCTGCTCTATGGGCTATACAAAGCCTAAGAAACTGGGTCAATACACACATGTCTAGACCACAGAGTTCCACACTAATGTGGGCCTGTTGCTTCCTGCAGCATAGCTAACTAGTTTGAAGCCAGATTGGGTGCACACCAGTCTATGCTGAGGCTTTCAGGGAAGGTGCACCCCAGTTTCTTATACCTGTAACATCCTAAGAACATAGGGTTTTTGAGCTCTATCTCATAAATTTCTTCTAAAAAAAGTTCTCCCCATTCTGAAAAAAAAACCCCAAACAAAACACCTCAAAACACTTTGGACAACAGCAGTGAAAATTTCTTATGCCATTCTGAAAATATTTTCATACCTTAGTCAGAGGTAGCATGAGCTAGTAAGTGCATATTCCTCCCCACACTGACTCTGCATTATAAATGTCCCATCTGTGCATGGGTACAGTAGGCTGTGTTAGAAAGCAGATGATTTCAAGCCATTTCCTCTTCACATCTGTGCAATGCACCAAACCCAACCACAGAAGAGAGCATAGACCATCACTAAATTAGCTGTGAGACAAACTGGGTTCAAGCCTACTCTCAGAAGGTAGCATAGATACACCCTGTCTGTCTGAACAAGCTGATGCTTTGTCTCTTAATTGTCTACCAAGACAATTAAAAACGACTTCAAGGCGCTGGGTCGATTAGTTGATGGGACAGGAGCACAGGTGGTGTGTTTGCCTCAATTCCTGCAGTAGCAGAGATGAATGAGGAGAGGAGTAGGAAAACCTATCTTAGAATCATAGAATCATAGAATAGAATCATTGAATTGGCTGGGTTGGAAGGGACCTCAGAGATCATCGAGTCCAACCCTTGAACCACCGTTGCGGTTGCTAGACTATGGCACTAAGTGCCACATCCAGTCTCTTTTTAAATATCTCCAGGGATGGAGAATCCACTACCTCCCTGGGCAGCCCATTCCAATGCTTAATCACTCTCTCCGTAAAGAAATTCTTTCTAATATCTAACCTAAACTTCCCCTGGCACAACTTAAGTCCATGCCCTCTTGTCTTGTTGAAAGTTGTCTGGCAAAAGAGACCAACCCCCACCTGGCTCCAACCTCCTTTCAGGTAGTTGTAGAGAGCGATGAGGTCTCCTCTGAGCCGCCTCTTCTTTAGGCTGAACAGTCCCAGCTCCTTCAGCCTCTCCTCATAGGGTCTGTGCTCGAGTCCCTTCACCAGCCTGGTTGCCCTCCTTTGGACCTGCTCCAGGACCTCAATATCCTTCCTAAACTGAGGGGCCCAGAACTGGACACAGGACTTGAGGTGTGGCCTCACCAGCGTTGAGTACAGGGGCAGAATCACTTCCTTGGACCTGCTGGCGACGCTGTTCCAGATACAGGCCAGGATGCCATTGGCCTTCTTGGCCACCTGGGCACACTGCTGGCTCATGTTCAGCTTCCTGTCAGTCCAAACTCCAAGGTCGCTCTCTGCCTGTCTGCTCTCTAGCCACTCTGTCCCCAGCCTGTAGCTCTGCATGGGGTTGTTGTGGCCAAAGTGCAGGACCCGGCACTTGGCCGTGTTGAACCTCATCCCGTTGGAATCAGCCCAACTCTCCAGTCTGTCCAGGTCCCTCTGCAGAGCCCTCCTGCCTTCCAGCTGATCGACACTCCCTCCCAGCTTAGTGTCGTCTGCAAATATGCTGATGATGGACTCAATCCCCTCATCTAAATCATCAATGAAGATATTAAACAGAACTGGGCCCAATACTGATCCCTGGGGGACACCACTAGTGACCGGCTGCCAACTGGATGCAGCCCCGTTCAGCACCACTCTCTGGGCCCGGCCCTCCAGCCAGTTCTTAACCCAGCACAGGGTGCTCCTGTCGAAGCTGTGGGCTGCCAGCTTTTTCAGGAGAATGATGTGGGAGACGGTGTCAAAGGCCTTGCTGAAGTCCAACTGGAGAGTTGGACCTTGGAGTTTGGACTGACAGGAAGGTGAACATGAGCCAGCAGTGTGCCCAGGTGGCCAAGAAGGCCAATGGCATCCTGGCCTGTATCCGGAACAGCGTCGCCAGCAGGTCCAAGGAAGTGATTCTGCCCCTGTACTCAGCCCTGGTGAGGCCACATCTCGAGTACTGTGTCCAGTTCTGGGCCCCTCAGTTTAGGAAGGAGATTGAGGTCCTGGAGCGGGTCCAAAGGGGGTAACTAGGCTGGTGAAAGGACTCGAGCACAGACCCTATGAGGAGAGGCTGAGAAAGCTGGGGCTGTTCAGCGCAAAGAAGAGGCGGCTCAAGGGAGACCTCATCGCTCTCTACAACTACCTGAAAGGAGGTTGTAGCCACGTGGGGGTTGGGCTCTTTTGCCAGACGACTTTCAACAAGACAAGAGGGCATGGTCTCAAGTTATGCCAGGGGAGTTTTAGGTTGGATATTAGAAAGAATTTCTTGACAGAGAGGGTGACCAGACATTGGAATGGGCTGCCCAGGGAAGTAGTGTATTCTCTGTCCCTGGAGATATTTAAAAAGAGACTGGATGTGGCACTCAGTGCCATGGTCTGGTAACTGCCGTGGTAGTGGATCAAGGGTTGGACTTGATGATCTCTGAGGTCCCTTCCAACCCAGCCGATTCTATGATTCTATGTCATGTGATGGATTCATTCATTTGTTATATAGAAGAATGGTAAGTGATGTTAAGAGTGTGACTGGAGGCCTCCAGCCACTCTGGTCCAGAACCCCTCCTTCCCAGCCACTGGAGCCAGACCCAGTGCCCCAAGGACCTAGGGTTTCTGCCCAGGCTGAGTGATGCAGGTGCCACTTTCTTATTTTCAGGTTCAATCAGAAGTGAAGCTGAGGACATATTACAAAGACACACATTGTCCTGGTTTGGGCCAGGACAGAATTTTCTATCTAATTTTTTGCTTTCAGCTGAGTCTCTTCTCAGTAGCTGCACTTGCTGAAATGAAGAGCAAGTTTCTCAGTCAGTGTCCACTTCTAGGATTGATAATGCTTGATGTTTATAGTTACTGCTGGAGAATGGTGTGCAGAACCAAGGCCACTGCTCAATTCTGAGGAACATTTTGGGCTCCGGAAAGAGAAAAGGAGTAAAGAGGTCACACCTGCAACCCTCCTTTAGGGAGGAATGGACAAGATAAATGACCAAAATTGACCAAACAGAATATTCCATCCCATACACGTCATACTCAGTATAAATTTGAGGGATCACGAGGGTCAAACCCCTTCATCCCTTCTTCACCTCTTCCTGTTGTCTTCAACATCCTGAGAGGATTCCATCCATTCATCTGCCTGTGGTCCTGATCCGTGCCAGCCTGAATCTGCCTCCAGCTCCTGACTGCTGCTGACGACCCCAGGAGTCCAGCCTGGACTTTCCCAGGGCTGCCCTGCAGCCTTGGTGGTGACGTGAGAGTTATTGGGGGAAAGGGGGGAGGAACGTGGCATCATTTACTGTATATTTGTATATATTTAATAATTTTCCTCTTATCATTATTGTTTCATTAGAGCTGTGTAATTTAGTTTCCAACCCATAAGTCTGTCTCCCTTATTCTCTCTCCTTTCTTTATCAGGGAGGGGAGGGGGATTAATAGAGAGCATCTGTCATTTGGTTTAATTGCCAGCCCAGTGTTAAACTATTACAGATTTATGGCACTCAACATGGTATCTTAAACTAATTATCTTGAGCCCAGGTTCAAATTTTGACTAATTAGTACGAATAGTTTGAATTCCAACTCCAGTGGGAGGATACTCAGATGGTTCCACTGAACGGGAATCAGACTTTTTCCTTTGAAAGTTTCACAGTGTTGGAAATTAGACCGATCATGCCATACCTGTGGTATTCGTGGTATGTGATACCTGGCTTTGTAGCTGGGATTAATGTTAATATGTGGTATATTTTTGGTAAGCGCTGCTTAAGAACCATAGTTCTAATATGATCTTCAGTACTGATATAAAATGTGGTACATGTTGCAGTGGTGTTTCATACAGAGATAAAATCTTTGTTGGTAATTACACAGTTTTAATTTGGGAAATTATACCACTCCATCTTAGTCTGAGTCCACCAGATTTTAGTCAAAGTAGCATTACATTTCTGAGTCTCCTGGTGGGTGTTAATCCTTCTCATATATTGGTGAGGAGTAAGACAATGATCCCAATTGTGAGAGTGAACATGCCTGTTCAGAGATTGAGAGCTGTCCCTCGTTAAAGAAAGCACTGCCTCTTCTGCCTCTGCAGCCACTGTTGCCCCCCCTCACGCAAAGCCACAACTCGACCATGGCCAATGAGCATTGCCAGCATATCTGCTACAGCTGCAGCTGCTGCCTCCACCCCCACAGGCTCTGCTGATGTTCAGAAAGTGAGCTCTTCTGCTGCTACTGCTGCAGACACCACAGCCTCTCCCCCTCAATCCACACAGCTACTCGTTGACCCTTTGACTAGGAGAAAAGCAAAAGAAAGCAGATCTCAGCCCTGGTCCTTCAAAGTCTGCACAAGATCAAGAAGAGGATAGTATGACCTCTCTTCATCAAGAAGCTAAAGCAGAGTTATCTGAGGAGGAGGACTCAGAACCAGAAGTACATGTTCAGTCCTATTCCATGAGGGACTTGCATGCTCTGAGAAAGGACTTTAAGCTTCCTTGCAGGTGAACCACTTCTCACTTGGTTACTTCAATGTTGGAATGAAGGGGCTGATACCATGGCATTAGATGAGAGAGAAGCCAGGCAGTTGGGAACCCTGGCCAAAGATGCAGGTATTGATCAGGCAATTGGGAAAAGGGCTGGAACCATCAGCCTATGGAAACAACTCTTGTCAGCTGTAAAGGAGAGATGTCCCTATAAAGACAAAATATACTGCCCACAGATCAGAGTAGCCACACTTGACAAAGCTATCAGGTATCTGAAGGAATTCGCTGTACAAGATGCACTTAGAGGTCCTTTGTTATTAGCCCCCCTGCCACAGAAGGATCAACTCAGGCCACACAGGAATGCATCCAGGTGGGTTTTCAATGCCTTCAGAGAAGGAGACTCCGCATCCTCCCTGGGCAGCCTGGGCCAGGGCTCTGTCACCCTCACAGTGAAAAACCTTTTCCTCATATTTAAATTGAACTTCCTATGTTCCAGTTTGTGCCCATTTCCCCTTGTCCTGTTGCTGAGCACTACTGAAAATAGTCTGCCCCCATCCTCCTGACACCTACCCTTTAGATATTTATAGACATTAATAAGGTCCCCTGTCAGTCTTCTCCTCTCCAGGCTAAACAGATCTAGCTCAACATTTCCTCATAAGAGAGATGCTCCAATCCCCCAGTCCCTCCTCTGGACTCTCTCCAGTAGCTCCCTGTTGCTCTTGAACTGGGAGGCCCAGAACTGAACACAGAATTCCAGATGTGGTCTCACTAGGGCAGAATACAGGGGGAGGATGACCTCCCTTGACCTGCTGGCCACACTCTTCCTAATGCACCCCAGGATACCATTGGCCTTCTTGGCCACAAGGGCACATTGATGGTTTATTATTAACTTATTGTCCACCAGAACTCCCAGATCCTTCTCCTCAGGGCTGCTTTCCAGCAGGTTAGCCCCTAACCTATACTGATGCGTAGGGTTGTTACACCCCAGGTACAGGACCTTACATTTGCCCTTGTTGAATCTCATTAGATTCCTTTCTGCCCAACTATTCAGCCTGTCCTGGTCACACTGGATGGCAGAACAGCCCTCTGGTGTGTTAGCTACTCCTCCCAGTTTGGTATCATCAGGAAACTTGCTCAGGATACATTCTGTCCCCTCATCTAGTTCACTGATGAATATGTTAAACAAGATTGGACCCAGTACCCCTGGGGAACACTGTTGGCTACAGGCTTCAAACTCAACCCTGCTCCATTGATCACAACCCTCTGAGCTCTGTCACTCAACCAGCTCTCAATCCACCTCACTGTCCACTCATCTAACCCACACTTCCTGAGATTTTAATGAGTATCTTATGGGAGAGAGTGTCAATAGCTTTGCTGAAGTCAAGGTAGATTACATCTACTGCTCTCCCCTCATCTAACCAGCCAGTTGTGACATCATAGAAGGCTATCAGACTGGTCAAGCATGATTTCTCTTGGGTGAATCCATGTTGGCCACTACCAATAACTTTATTTTTGTTGGGGAAACAGTTCAGAAATGTACAGGTTGTGAGCAATCCTGACTTACTTCAGTTTAGGCCACATTAGGTTAATGGTTATTGAGGCCTAGTTAGAGGTTTTCTAAAAATGAGCTAATGGGAAAGAGATAACTTAATTGGCAACAGAAGAGGAAAATAATTATGTGAGAAGAGTGGTTCCCTGAGAATGGAATGTGTAATTGGAATACAAAGCCACCTGCATGATATGATGGTGTAAACAAGGCTTCTCTATATAAGTGAGTGCAAGTTGTTGATAAACAATTTCATACAATCATACTGATGTGTACATGGAATCCTTAAGCCTCTGCAGACTTTTTTCCCACAAATGGTGCCCGAACAAGGACTAAGGATGGCCCAGAACAGGGACTAAGGGTGGCCCGGACCAGGGACTCTCATGCTGTTGCTTCCAGGAGCGATGAAGACAGCTGGACTGAGAGAGGAGCGGAGAAGCCAGTCGAAAGGAGATTGCTGACCCGGCAGTCTATGTAGCTGGTGCCCGGCTATGGAATAAACGAGCTCGGAACTGAAGAATCTTGCCCTGATCAGGTGAGCGGCTGGGGAGGAGATGGGGTCTACACTCTCTAAAGAAGAAGAGGCAGTAGTTAAGCTCCTCCAATGTATTCTCTCTAAGAGAGGTTTATCATACAAAGGCAGGACCTTATGTGAATTACTGAAATGGGCACGGGATAGAGACTTGATCCCCTCGATGGGTACCGTTTTTGAGTTACCTACTTGGGAAGCCATAGGTATTGCCCTATGGGATAAAATTAGCGATGGAGATAAGGAGGCACGACGCTTAGCGACTCTTTGGAAATTGATTAGAGAAACCTTAAAAGAAATGAAAAGTGAGAGGACAGCAGCAGCCTCAGCATTTGCTGCCTTAACGCCTGATCTACCAGTACTGATGAATGCTCAAAATATGGGCTTGACCTCTAAACAGTTATTTGAGACACCTAAAATACCCTTACCAGCACCTGCAGGGGCTGTACTGATTCAAGCTCAGCCAACTGTGCCATTTGACCCTGGGGGTCGGATGAAAAGCAAAAATAGGACCAAGAAGCAAAACCAAAAGCGACCGAAAAAACCCACCAGAATAGTTGGATGACCCAGAGGGAGAGAAGCCAGAGAACACAGGCAAGGAATCTTGGAATGCAGACTCCCTTCCTTGCGCCCACCTGCTGCGGCTCCCGACTGCTCTGCCACCTGGGAATTATTCAAAATGCTATAGTTGAAGGAGAAATGGTTCCCAATATGAGTCCTATGGTTTTCCAGTGATTGTGGGACCAGGAGGAGGAGGTCAATGGGTTGCATTAAATTGGAAAATGATAAAAGAAGCCAAAGGCGCCATTGCACAGTACGGTTTGAAATCGGTTTGAGTCATTTACTCAATCTCCTTTGCAGCATCTTTTTACTGCTCAATAGTTGATACGATATGACACAAAAATGCTCATTGATACTCTGTTAACTCCTTCTCAACAATTGCAATTTCATCATAAATGGTAAATGCTATGTGAAAATGCAGCTGTGATTCCTAGACAGAACACCAATGCATTATATGGAGTGCAAGCACAAATGTTACTGGGTGCTTGTCCTTTTGTATGTGCAGATTTGCAGGCATGGTTTCAAACTGAAGTGTTACAACTTCCACAAGAATTGGCATATAAGGCTTTGCAAACTGTTCATGATCCTGCACAAGCAATCCCTTTCCTTTACAAATATTAAACAGAGGGAGCAGAGCCATATTCAAAATTTGTGGATCACTTATATTCAGTGGTAATGTCACATCTTGATTTGTCAGACGAGATGAAAAACAAAAAAAAAAAAAATTTTTTTTTTATATATTGGCGTATCACAACGCTAATGAAAACACTAAACGTGCATTAGGAATACTCCCAAAAAGGTGCTACAGCAGCCCAATTGTTTGAAGCTGCTTAAGATAAAGCTGCTTAAGGACCATCATTGCGATACAGTATTCAATATTGATGTATATTGTGATGCATGGTACTCTGGTGTTTCATACAGAGATAAAAAACTTGGTTGGGAATTATACTTGCAGTTTTGGTTTGAGAGATTGTACCACTTCATTTTGTTTCAGGGTGATTCCACCTGATTTTAGTAGCAATATCATTTCATTTTTGAATCTTCTAGTGGTTGTTGTTAGTTTTTCTTATATATTGGTGAGAAGTAAGACAAAACAAAACAAAAAAAACCACAGTTATGAGAATGATTATGCCTTTTCGGAAGCTGAAAGTTGCTGCGGAGAGTGAGAGTTGCTCCTGGTACGGAGAGCACCCCCACTCCTGCCTCCGCAGCCGCTTCTTGCCCCCCCGCACACATTGCTGCTGCTCAGAAAATGAGCCCTGCTGCAGACACCACAGCAGAATAAAAAAAACAAAAAAGAAATGTGTGTGTGTGCCTTTGCTGTTTATAGGCTTGGAATTTTGTCTCTAAACAATTTTATTAGGCTTTTTTTGGCTTCAATTTGGCAACCATGGAAGAAACTAGGACTCCACCGTGCCATGACCCGGGAGGGGTCTGGGGACGCTTTTGGGGCCCCCCGACGAATTTTTGACGGATAAGCCTTCTCTACCCCCTTGGCTCTATGTGCCAGTGGACACCTAACCTTCCTCATACTAAAATGTTATTTAAGCCCTTCCACTGCAGTGTGAAATGTGCTTTTCGTATTGTGTTGCATTGATAACAGGTTTTGTTAACGTTGTGATTCATGTGATCGTTTATATGTTGATTATGGGATCCCTCGTCTATATCTTGGTTGTTGATTGTGCTATTCTGTTGCACTGCTAAGCAGATGAACTTAACTTCTGGTATTTTAACGCAGATGCTAAAAGATGTTGATAGTGTCAGACATGCAGTTTTACAATATCGTGCTGCCACTGACTTTTATTGTTAGCTTTTAGGTTATGTTTGTGAAGACTTGGATGTGGTGTATTTGCATAAATTTAGCTGATCATTCAGAGTCAATTCACAACCAAAAACGATTGATTAAGATAACATGAAAAAATTAACTATTGCATATACTGGGTTAAATGAATGGTTAAATCGCTTAAGGATATGGGGATAGCTTAGAGATTTAATTAGACAAGGTTTATCAATTATATTTGTTATTATTGGTTTTGATTATAAAAAAAATAATAAAAAAAAAAGGACAGAGCGCGATATCAAGGCATTGCTGGAGTGGACCCAGGACTAGTTAAGATAACTTAATTGGCAACAGAAGAGGAAAATAATTATGTGATAAGAGTGGTTCCGTGAGAATGGACTGTGTAATTGGAATACAAAGCCACCTGCATGATATGATGGTGTAAACAATGCTTCTCTATATAAGTGAGTGCAAGTTGTTAAATAACGATTTCATACAATCATATTGATGTGTACATGGAATCCTTAAGCCTCCGCAGACTTTTTTCCCACATCTTTTCTTTCACATGTTTAGCGATGACATCCAGAATGATTTGCTCCATCACCTTTCCAGAGAGGGAGGTGAGACTAAACAGTCTGTAGTTCCCTGGGTCCTCCTTCTTGTCCTTTTTGAAGACTGCATTGATATTGGCCCTCCTCCAGTGTTCAGGCACCTCTACCGTTCTCCATGACCTCTCAGAGATGATGGAGAGTGGCCAAAAAATAACATCTCAGAACTTATGAATGCATCCCATTAGAGCCCATGTATTTATGGACGCCCAGTTTGTCTAAGTGGCTTCTAACCTGGTCCTAATCTACCAAGGGAAAATCTTCCTCACTCCAGACCTTTTGCTTTACGTCCAGGGCCAGCTTTAGCAGTGAAGACCTGTTACGGTTTAAACTTATGGGTTGGAAACTAAACTACACAGCTTTAATGAACCAGTAATGATAAAAAGGGGAAATTACTAAATATATACAAATATACAGGAAACGATACCTCGTTCCTCCCCCCTTTCCCCCAATAACTCTCATGTCACCACCAAGGCTGCAGGGCAACCCTGAGAAAGTCCAGGCTGGACTCCTGGGGTCAGCAGCAGTGGGAGCTGGAGGCAGGAACACACAGATTCAGGCTGGCACGGATCAGGACCACAGGCAGATGAACGGACGGAATCCTCCCAGGATGCCAAAGCAAACAGGGACAGGAGAAAAAGCGGAGAAAGGGAAGGAAGGGGTTTGACCCTCGTGATCCCTCAAATTTATACTGAGTATGACATGTATGGGATGGAATATTCTGTTTGGTCAATTTTGGTCATTTATCTTGTCCATTCCTCCCTAAAGGACGGTTGCAGGTGTGACCTCTTTACTCCTTTTCTCTTTCCAGAGCCCAAAATGTTCCTCAGAATTGAGCAGTGGCCTTGGTTCTGCACACCATTCTCCAGCAGTAACTATAAACATTGAGCATTATCAGTCTCAGAAACAGACACTGACTGAGGAACTTGCTCTTCATTTCAGCAAGTGCAGCTACTTGCAAGAGACTTAGCTGAAAGCAAAAGTACAAGACAGAAAATTACCTTTATCCTGGCCCAAACCAGGACAAGACCAAAGCAAAGGTGACATTCAATAACTCTGCCTTCCCTGTGTGACCTCCATTTTCCATAGTCTTCCTTTTTCTATTGATATACTGAAAGAACGTATCTTGTCGTCTTTAACCACAGTTGCCAAGTTTAGTTCCACTTGAGCTTTGGCCCTTCTAATTTTCCCTCTGTGTAACTTCACTACATCTTGGTATTCCTCATAAATTGCCACCCTCCTTTCCTTTTGTTCCTGAGTTCCAGCCAAAGCTGGTACAGCTTTCATGTTGTACCAGTCAGGAAATGTAGTAAGTAAAATTTTTTTGAAGGAAGTAATTCCTAGATTTGGAGTGCCTATAGGAATATCATCAGACAGGAACCCCATTTTATAGGAAAAGTCATACAAGACTTAGTAAAGGTCTTAGACATAAGGTGGGATTTGCATACTCCTTGGAGACCACAGTCCAGTGGGAAGGTAGAATGGATGAATCAGACCTTGAGGAGACATTAATAAAATCTGTCAGGAAACTAATATGAAGTGGTTGGATGCTTTACCTTTGGCCTTGTTTAGGGCAAGACTGATCCCAAATTCAAAAGAAAAAGTTGAGTCCTTTTGAAATTATGTATTGGAAGCCTTATATGCATGGCTCCTGTGAGTAGCTATTGAAAGCTCTCTTGTAGGGGGATGGTCTGAAAGGCGGGGGCATGCTGCGCTGCTGTATGCACAACCCCATGTTTTGAGACTGTTCAGAGTTACAAGGACACCCTGTCCTGGACGTTAGATTAGGAGGAGGCACAAAGTGAAAAACAAGTGGCTCCCACCCCTGCACCAATAGGATTCGCTTTTCCTGCATGTGAACGGCACCGTGTGACCTGTAGCAGGTAGTTTTGGAGTGCGGTGGAGGGGGCATGGACACTGTAACCGTATATAAGTGGTATTTGTACATAATAAATTCTCTCTCTCTCTGGAAGCATCAATTCTACCTCTGTGAGGACTCATCTTTGACTTCTGCGCCGAACCCCTAAGGTCGCCACCTCCCGCAATACTCTCTCATCTCCAAAATGTCTGGCTCTGCTTCTGGCTAAAGTTGAGGCCATCAGGGACAATGGATGTGCGCCTCTGCGATTAATATATTAAAGAAGGGAAAACACCCACTGATTAAGAGCAGGGCATAGGAGAGGGGGAGGGTAGAGAAAGCAACAAGAGGAGAAAGAGAGCAACACCAGAGAAGAGAAATACTGGAGCAGAGAGACCAAGATCAGTGAGGAAGGAGAGGGAGAAGGTGCCCTGAACAGAAGTGCCTCTACATCCTGTGGTGAGACAACAGGCTGTACACCATGGAGGACCACAGTGGAGCAGACCCTGAAGGATCATGGCAGAGCATTTGTGAAACAGACCCTGAAGGATTCCATTGGAATCCAGTTGTGGACCTGCAGCCTGTGAAGGACCCCGTGACATGGGAGGGGACTGTTCCCGAAGTAGTCTGTGGCTCTGTGGGCCACTAGGACTGGAGCAGTTTGCTCCTGAGGGACTGTGCCTTGCAGGAGGTACTCATGTTGGAGGGGTTTGTGAAGGACTTTCTGCCATGGGAGAGACCCCACGTTGGAGTAGGGAAAGACTGTGAGGAATTCTTTTCCCTGAGAAGGAAAGAGTGGCAGAAAACAACCTGTGAGGCCCAGACTGTAAACCCCACTCCTGTCCCCCTGTGCTGCTGTGGGGGAGGAGGTAGAGATATCGATAACAAAGTCATTTGGACCTGGGAAGAAGGGATGGGTGGGGTAAAGTATTTAAGCTCTGGTTTCTGTTTTCTCTTTGTCCAGCTCTGATTTGATTGGCAATAAATTAAACTGTTGGAGTTTTTTCCCTTAGGTCAAGTCTGTTTTGCCCGTGACCATGACTGGTGAGTGGAACCCTCATAGCCCTTGTCTTGACCCACAAGGTTCTAGGTGGATTTCCTCCTCACCATCTCAAAATGAAGGAGGGGGAGTGAGCGGCTGCATGATCCTTTGTGCTTGGCCAGGATCAAACCACGACACACTTTTGTGGTTCTATACAGATACACTACTGTTGTAGAATGCAACAAAGAGAAGCATGATGTTTGTTTCTTCTCGTCTTCCTAATCCAGAAGACTAAAAGGAACCAGAAGGGATGCTCTGATTCTCAGAATTATAATCTTCATTTGGAAATGGTTGGGAAAGCTATGAAAACAGATAATCAAACAGATTGCTGGGTGTTTTCCCATTTTCCAGAACACAGTACTAAGGGAATATCACAGAATCACAGAAATCTGTGATCCTGAGTCTCCATCCTCTTTGTAGACACCTTTTAAGTACTGGAACATTGTAATAAGCTCTCTCCTAAGCTTTCTCTTTGCAAGGCTGAATAAACCCAGTTTCCTCAGTCTCTCCTTGTATGGCAGGTGCTCCAGTCCTCTGATCATCCTTGTAGCCCTTAGCTGGTCCCTCTCCAGCCTGTCTGCATCCTTTTTGTACAGCAGGGACCAAAACTGAATACAATACTCTAAGTGTGGTCTGACAAGCGCTGAGTAGAGCAAGATGATGACTTCTTTATTTCTGCCAGTGATGCCCTTGTTGATGCAGCCCAGCACACTGCTCATGTTGAGCCTGTTGGCCACCAAGACCCCCAGGTCCCTTTCCACAAGACTGTTTTCCGTCCAAGTGTATCCCAGTCTGTACTGCACTCCTGGGTTATGTGTTCCCAGGTACAAGACCCGGTTTAACATCGGCCCAGGAAAGAACCTGGACATATTTGGACATATTGTGGGGGAGCGGCATGGCTTAGTGGGATGCTCTGTGCCTTCAGGCTGCTGGGCTAAGCTGGAGAGGCTCTGGTTAGCCTCCTGAGTGGGAAAAGCCTCGGAGAAGGGCCAACCTGCCAAAGAGCACAAATCTCAAAAAAGAGTCACAAAACACAGCCACAAAATATCCACACAAAATGGGATATGAATAAGAATGCTGACTCAAGAGTCACGGGGTGAAATGTAATGTGGATGCATTAAAAATAAAAAATTGTCTCTTGAATCAATGAAATTACATCCAAGCTAGTATGAGGTGGCACTGGTATAGTTTACTATGTTAAAATGTAGCAAGCTTGAATCCACAAAAGCCTATCTCTGCAGTTTCTGTTTACATTGTTTAAAATGTATCACACTTATTACATTCAGAAGAACCCTGACTCTGACAGCATAGATTACACTGTTCAAAAAGGTAACAAACTTATTTCCACCAGCAAAATCTGATCAACAGACACCCCCCCCTCCTTTTTCAGGACTATAAAGACAATATGCTAATAACTGCCAGACATCTAATGCAAATTGACAGCAAATACAAGAATTCCAGGAAAACTGAATACAAACGGAAGACCCACAGCTACCAATCTGCAACCTCTGGCAATAATTGATGAAATGAAGGAATTTTTACTGTATAAAGTCAGAGGAAAAAGAGGAAAATGAGAAGTGAAATCAGGGGCAAGAGGAGAAGAGAAGAAACAAGAAAAACTCAAGAAGCAGCAGCCAAAAGCCTACACAACTTTTTCTTCAGAGGGTGAAAAAGCTTAATTTCTCTCTTTCCTTAATAGCCCTTTTCCCTGGGGTGATTAATTTGTTTAAAAATACTATTCTGCCTGTTTTCTCTCCACTATTAACCCCTTTCCAAGACTTCTTTCAAAGGTGGTGTCTTTTTTTTTCCCTGAAATAAACTGTTGTATTTCGTTCAAACCATAAACCTGGTTACTTTGTGATTTGTAGTTCGTGCATGATGATTGGTTAATATTTCCTTGCAAACCAAATATAAAATATTAATAGTTGTGGACCATGACACCCAGCAATCTCCTGGACCCTCTTTCCCCTTCGAGAAAGGTACCTCCTGTTAGGTATCAACATCCCAGGTGCTGTGTACATCATACCATTGTCAAGGAACCCAAATTTGTGTCAGTGACACCATCCACTGAGCCATGTATTAATGGTCTGGATATGGTTATTCATTCCCAAGTCGTTGTCTGCAACTGGAAGAACAGAAGAAAAGATGATCTGTGTGCCAGAATCTTTCGTTACTCTTCACAAAGCCCTAAAGTCTCTTTTAATTGCTCTAGTATTTCCTCTCCCCCTACATGAAAGATCAGTAGGGAGTAGTAGTACAAGGACTGCACCAGGCTAGGAAATTTCCTGGCGATATCCCTAACCTGGGCTCCAGATAGACAGCATACCTCCCTATGAGAGGGGTCATCCTGACATATTGGTCCTTCTGTTCCCCTCGGAAGGGAGTCACCTATGACTATAACCCTTCTTTTTTTTCTTTGAGGCTGATGTTGTGATAGGGGTGGTAGGCTTCCTTGAGCATGGACATATCTATGGTATAGGTTGTCCATTGTGTCCATCATCCATGTCTTCATTTGGTTGATCTTTCCCAACCAGAACCTCATATCTGCTTTTCAGTGGCACCAGGGGGGCTTAGGTGTGTAAGGAAAGAGGTCGCCTGCTGCCTTGACCATGAACTAGTCTCCATTCGCTCCCCTCATGGATGTTACTACCTCTGGTCTGACAGGGGCAGGATACATGGACCCTCTGATCCTGAGCACTATCAGATGTGTGCCTCCATTTCTGTTTTAGGGAGGGCAGGGCCTGGTTCTGCCAGTCTATTGATGCTGTGAAAGGACGAATAAAGACTCAATATATACTCAGTAGGCAGCCTATTGAGCAAGTATTCTTTATTGCAGTGCTGGGCACACAGGGGATCACTCCTCCTAATGTGCATGCCAGTAGCATTCTTTTACATAGCTTTTATGAAGATACGATATTCATATTCATGACTTTTCAAGAAACTATTAACATTCACAACTTTTCTGAGGACTCATTCACCTATGTTGCCACCCATTCCCCCACACACATTACAGCCTCCCGGTGGTCTCCAAGCCCTTGGGTGGTCGTTTCTTCATCACCTTCCTCTTCATCACCATGCCCTTTGGATGAGTTGCAACAGTTTTCTTCATTATCTGGCCTTCTGAAACTGCAAAACTAGTTCCACCCAACTTTGCTGCTTCTGCCTTCTTTAGCAACCTTGAGGCTCCCATGTTTTCTCAGTGCTAGGTTTGCTATGGTAAACAAATTCCATTCTGTAATACCCACCTACTATATTATCTCTACTTATGTCAGCTAACTAGTAAATTTCTATTATGTTCCCTTAAACTACTGCTTCAATCCCCCCCCCTTTTTCTTTAACTATTGTAAATTCTTTCGCAAATCTTAAATCTTTCCATTACCATTTAAAGTCCTTTTAAAATATTTCTCAGTCTCTACTTGGTATGCTCATTTTGTTTTGTTTCCAAATCTCATAATTATTAGTTGCCTGTTTACAGCACCAAAAGGAACACTGTATTAAAGGACATGTTAATGCAAAAAGGAGCCAAAGACAAGAACAAAAGGCTGCTTTAGCCAAGCAAAATCCAGAAGCCATGATGTTAGTTTATGCCATAACTCTTCAAATCCACATGTTGTGTTATCCTTTGTAATTTCATGAAGGATTTTTGTTTGTTCCCAAGTTTGTTCTGACTCTGTAGAAATTCTCCCACTTTGATCTACATATAGGCAGCAACTACTATTTATGACTGTACAAACTCTTTCTTGTATGGGTAATAGTAAGTCATTAGCAAGCCATTCAGTTTTGGGGTGCTACTTGTGACAACCTGGACACTTCAATTTGAAGAGCTTCTACAGCATCTACATTTTGGTTTTCAATGTTGTCTATAACAGCTGAAATATTTACAATTGCTTTTTCTAGTTCAGTTACTCCAAGCCATGGGAGGAACCACCTGACAAAGCTATGGAATCCAGTGGTCCTCTCTGCAATAGCACTGGGGAATCTCTTAGTTTATTTAATAGAGGTCCTTACCCACCCAGTCTGTTCATGTAATTTATCAATTACTGTTATGCTAGGGACTAGAGTCCCAAGGGCACATCCCTTTCCATCCAAGGGGTAAAACTTTTAGAGTACATTTACCAGTACCAACTTGTTCCATGACTTTTGGGTGCTGGCCAGCCAATTAGAGGTTTTTGTTTTATTTCTCATATATACCTGTAGAACTCGTAGGTCAAATGTTATGAATCCATCATTTATATATTTTGTATCATGTCCAAATGGAAATTTTGGTCCCGGGAGGACTCCTGACAATATTGGCTTGTGGCTGTTATGATTACTATAGCTAAAATCCAAAACTTAATAATGAGAAATACATTATACACAGTTTTTATTTTCACTGCCTTTGTAATTTCAACCTCAGAGGTCCTACAGATTCTGACATCCACTGTTTGTCTGGAACTTTCTTCACCCTAGAGTAGTGGATCCAGGCAGGTTGCTCCCTTATCTTGATATCAGTGAAGGTGGTCAACACCACCTGGTATGGGTCAATTCCACTTCTGTTGTAGAAGATTACCTGAAAAATTCTTAACATAAACCCAGTCTCCAGGCTCAAAGGGGTGAAAATGGTGATCCAGCCTTGTTCCCAGCACACTCTTATTGATTTTCTCTAATTGCTTTCCCTAGGAGATAACATAGTTATGTAAATACTGGTTACCTAATCAGTTAAGGTCTTTTTCATGGTATTTGGCCTGATATGGCCTCTCATACAATATTTCAAAAGGGCTCAAATTTTCCTTAGAACTTGGTTTAACACATATTCTGAGAAGTGCAATAGGTAGTGCTTGATACCTGCTCTTCCAAATTTGTTCACTTTAAAATTGTCTGTTGAGGCAAAGAAAACACCCTGACTGGAATCTCACATCACCCTGTGACTTAAATGACAATTTTAAATATTCACTGGGTAGTGATTACAGACAGCTTAAAGAAAAGGAAGACAGAACAGGAAAGGGAACAAGAGAGAAAGAGAGCTTGAAGAAATGGAAGTAGAAAGAAAATCAATCTTATAATTGTAAACAATTTTACACGGTCCAACTATAACAATCAAACACAATTTAAATCACCCCATGATCAAAATAATATAACAGTACTGAATACAACACCACAATAGTAGTAATAACAAAAATCCTTCATTGAAGAATCTCGGGCACAGGTGAAGCAGTGGCCACCACCTAAAATTACACTATAGTTAAAAGAGATGTACTTTAGTTTATTATTAATATTGGTAATTTTGTCCCAAACCTGGGGTTTTGTCATCCCATGTTCCTAAAGTCAACCAAGCGTACAGATCTGAAATATTGGAATTATCAACATTGTGAAGGGTTGGGTGCTAAGTGGTATTTGCACACAGCTAACACTTTTGCTCTGGCACCATCCTTATATCATGGGGGCCATGGCTTCCACTTACACCTCCCTCCACCACGTGAGTCCTGGGTCTCAAATCCCACTGTCAGTATGAAGGACATCAATAAGATCCTCTTTATTGTGTAAAGGTGTGGGAAACGGCTTAACTGTAGGCAGCTTAGGCCTTGAATTGGAATTGTGAATTTGTTAAGGAATGCAAATATTCACAGAAAGAAGAAAAGGAGGTAAATAACCGGTGTTGTTTTGAGACTATAGAAGAGAAATCTATCGTGACTATTTTGACTAAGATTTTAGAAAAGCGTGGTGTTAAGTATGAGGAATGAGCGCTCCGCACCTTGCTTGTTTGGTGCAAACGAAATGGGGTAGACACAAATGCTGGAACTGACCTTTACATAGATACTTGGGAAAAGGCAGGACAGACTCAGATTGCTGGTGATGAAGAAAAGACAGAAAAAGATCTCATGTCATTTGCTACAGAGGACGTGGCAACTGCGGCTAAACCGGTTTTTCATGACGCAGCTGCACAGACTGCTTTTGCTGATATACCTGATGGTAGCGATGCATTGCTAACTGACTCTAAAACTTTGTATCAAAACTTTGCAATGGAGAACTCTGTTTCTTCAAGGGATGAGGATCCTTTGATCCAGGGGTAATAGATCCTGAAAAAGATCCGGACTTGTATCTCCCTCTCGCCTCTTTGAAATTTGCCGACGCCCCTTTGAGTTCTGCGAAGGACATTCCAGCAGCAGCCCGCAAGAAGAGCGGGGGGAGGAAAGCGGCGGAGGGAGGGGGAGGCTTCGAAGAGGGTTCTATGATTTCAGCGCTGACGCAAACAGTAAAAGTTTAACGTGAATTGGTAGCTCCTGTGATTTCTCGATTGAAGGTTGCAATAACTGATTTAATTACTGAGACGACCAAGGAAGAATTAGAATTGATTTGTTGCTGCACGCCATGAACGCCCGAGCTTTCCCTGTGCAGTATCGGGAAGGGAAACAGAATGATGACAATGGGTAGCGCCACGGCCTATTCCTCCACGGCGGGGGGGCGGGCGCCCGAGGGGGGAGACTGCCCCCCCCCCAGCGCCGGAGCCGCTGCCGCCCCTGGGGCCTCTGAGGGGGGGGAGGGGGCGCCCAGCGGCGGGATCAGCCGCCTCCCATTTTCTCTCTTCACCTCGCCCGCCACCTCCCCCATCCCCGACAGACCCCGCCGCGCCAGGAAGGAAATGTTATTGTGTGTGAGATCCTTCCTTTCTCTGCGCTCTTTCTCTTCGCCCCCTCACTCCTCCCCTGCATCCTGTTTTTCACCTTGCTGCCCTGCTCCTAGGCTAGCTCAGTCAGTAGAGCATGGAACCTTTAATCATAGCGTCAGGGGGTGGAGCCTCACGTTGCTTTTCCTCAAAATTGGCCATGTTATATTATTGATCTCAAAGACTCTTTCTTTACCATTTATTTACATGAAGAGGACTGTAAACGTACGCTGTTTCCTCTTCCAACATATGCTAGCCTAGTCGATATGATTGAGGCTTGTGCTAAAGTTGGATCTGTTGCCCAACAGATGAAGGAATTTACTAAAACCTTTGCTGCTGCGGTATGAGTGGAAAAGAAGTATTTTAATTGTGGACAAATTGGATACTTCAAAAAACAATGTTCCCGTAGAGCATTCCCTACTGCTGGTTCAGCCGCTAATGTCATCTGTGCACGATGTCATAAGGTGGGACACTTTGCTAAATAGTGTAGGTCCAAGTTCACTTTCCAGGGCCAACCACTGGACATACAGTCAGCTTTGGGAAACAGGAAACGGAGCCTGAGTGGGAACCACGCCCAGACACAAATCGCCCCCTGGACCTCGTTCCAGGCTTATGTGGCAGACTCTCTGCAAGGACAGCTGGAAGTGCCAGAGTGGATGTCACCATAGCAGCAATAAATACAATCAAAGACTCTAAGGTGCATAAGGTACCGTTACAAGCACGCGGGCCATTAGGATACAGATTAAGTGCCTTACTAGAGAGACGCTCTAGCACCACAATACAGGGTCTTTTTGTTCTCCCAAGCGTCATTGATGCGGACTATATGGACCAAATCCAAGCCATGGTGTGGACCCCCTCCCTGCTGGTTGTCATACCTGAAGGGAGCAGATAGTGCAACTGGTACCGTTTGTCATGAAAGTCACAGTAGCAGATTCATGAGTGCAAAATATAGGGGGGAGGAGCTCCACAGGAGCTCCACAAATTTACTGGACGACAGTCATCAGTTCTGATAGGCCAGCTGTGACCTGTGTGCTCACACTAACAGAGAGAAGTTCAAAAAGCGTGCAAATCAAGGGTATGATTGACACCAGAGCTGATATTACTATCATAGCACATAAGGACTGGCCAAAAGACTGGCCCACAGTGACAGCAGGAGCTGCAATAGCTGGAGTAGGCGTAGCTACTCAAAGCTTTCAGAGTAAATTCCCTGTGCCAATTGTGACCCCTGATGGACAAGTAGCCACAACAGGGCCTTTTTTTGTCATAGTACCATTGAACCTGTGGGGGAGGGATGTTTTGAGCATGTGGGGAGTGTCTGTTGGAACTGAGGGAAAGGATTTTTCCTAGGGGTCACTGTGTGTGAGGGCATTAAGTTACCCACCCTTAAGCTGCAATGGCTGACTACAACTCCCGTGTGGGTAGACCAGTGGCCCCTATCACAGGAAAAACTGCTTGCCCTCCATGAGCTGGTAAAAGAGTAATTAGAGTCATATAGAACCCTCTCATAGCCCATGGAATACTCCTGTGTTTGTGATTAAGAAAAAATTGAGAAAGTGGCGGCTTCTTCATGATCTGAGGCAAATAAATCAAGCAATGAAAAGCATGGGGGCACTGCAACCTGGTATGCCTTCCCCTACCATGATTACAATTGGCTGGGACATACAAATTACTGATTTGAAGGAATTGCTTTTTTACCATTCCCTTGCATTCTGATGATGTTGACAAGTTTGCCTCCTCTGTTCCATCAATCAATAATCAGGAACCTTGTAAGTATTATCAAAGGACTGTTTTGCCTCAGGGTATGAAGAATAGCCCCACCATCTGTCAGTGGTATGTAGCTCAGGCCTTGTCAGAAGACTGACAATTCCCAAAGGTATACTGTTATCATTATATGGATGATATCCTTGTTGCAGCACCAACTCAATTGCAATTGCACCAGGTTATGTCAGTGGTGGAGCAGTCATTGCAAACATTTGGGCTGCAAATAGCCCCAGAAAAGCTGCAATCTCAACCACCATGGAAATATCTGGGAGTCAAAATTTTGGATCAGACAACTCAGCCACAGACTATCCAAATTTCACACAAGGTAAAAATGCTGGATGATGCCCAGAAGCTTTTGGGGACCATTAATTGGGTATGCCCTTTACTTGGACTAACCACTACCCCCCTGACATCTAACTAAAGAAGCATTAACCACTCTTAGTGGTTATTAGTACCAGATAACAAGAACTGAAGAATTCCTGAATATCACCAGGAATTCTTCAAAATTGCAATCCTCTGCTAATAATTAATAGGAAAGACAAAACCCTTTTTTCTGTATAGAAACTCATAGGGAAAAGGAGAAAACGCTACTTCTTTGATCACAACTTCAAACTACAGCTAAGGAGGAGCAGCCAAAGCAGCCTCATCAATGCATCAGGAGCAGCACGTCAAGAGCTGAGAGCTCAGCAGACCAGGCCAGGACCTTCACCTGTGACCAACAGCCACCTGAGGCGACGAAGGGTGAAAAAAACCTAATTACTCCATTTCTTCTCTTATTGACTCTTTCTCAGAATGACTCCTTTATGTAAAAACCTCCTCTTGCAAACTTTTATCTCTTTTAAAGGTGGCATCATTATTTTTTCTCTGAAATAAATCTTTGTAAGTTGCTTAAACCATAAAACCTGTTATTTTTGCAAATTTGTGTGACGCATATATGAGCAGAGGCTAATATCTCCTCACAACAAAATATAAAATAATAGTAACAAACCGTAACACACTGCAACTAAAACCTCTGCCTTTCTTAGTCAATGGGGCATTTCTCATGTTACAGGTATCCTGCATTCCCCTACGGGTCAAGCCATTGTTGAACGCGTGCATCATATGATCAAACGCATGCTTGAAAAACAAAAAAGGGGAATGCACCGTGAAACACCACAGAATTGCATATGGAAAGTGGTGTACATGCTAAACCACCTCACAATACTGCCTAATGCAGAAAACCCTGTAATTTTAACACATTTCTTATTGTTACAGAGAGTGGGGGATGAAGTCCAGCCTAAGGCTAGAGTAATGGCCTGCAATCTCCACGTGAGAGTGGGACGGTCCACGCGAGCTTATTACGTGGGGACATGGGTATGCTTGTTTCTCCACAGATGCCAGACCCTGGTGGGTTCCTGCTAGGTGTGTACATCCTCCTATTGTCCGTGGTGGCGATCAAAGGCAAACTGAATTCGATCAGAGGCGATCTGAACCCTCAACATCTAACTCCGTGAAAAGTAAAAAAGTTTGGGTTACTCTGATGAAGGCCTTAAATCAAACTACCTTTTGTGCCTTACTTGCACAACTTTAACAGCCTTTTCACACCTGTTTAGTGGGAGTTCCACTAAATGGCAGTGAATTCAGCCATTTAAAGCTGTGTTTAACTACACTGTTGGCCATGATATACATAAGAATCATGTAACAGTTATACAAGATGTTTTCCTAATATACTCCTTTATTGAAATGATTTTTCTTCGTGTCAGCACCTGGGGCATACTGTGGTGAACCCTGTCCCAGGAGTTGCCGTTGCAAGACAATTACCTCATGGCCTGTTCCTTATATGTGGAGACAGAGCCTGGCCCGGGCTTCCTGGAAAAATAAAAGGAGGACCTTGTACCATTGGTGGCCTAGGACTGTTGACACCAACTCAGAAACTTTTATTAAATCACACGTACCTTCATGGACATACATGATATAAGCATAGTTTAGTATTGATACCTGCATATATAGACAATATACGATTGTGGAGTCACGGTGAAATTGTAGCTTCTTCAGTGCTTGCACCCGGAGTAGCAGCAGCTAAAGCGTTAGGAACATTAAATGGAATGGCTTGTTGGGTAAGCAAGCAAGCAAGCAAAACCTCTCAAGTTTTGTACTAATTGGCAACAGATGTATATAGTGTACGCCATGCCATGCTTCAAAATAGAGCTACTATTGATTTTTTCCTTTTAGCACATGGGCACGGGTGTCAAGATTTTGAGGGAATGTTTTATGAATCTATCTGTGATATATGATTGTAATATATGTTAATGAATTTGTATTCCTAACCAGTAAATTCAGAATTAAACTAAGAAGAAAGTGAATATGGGGCTAGACAAAGCCATTGAGACCTATAATTTTCCACAAAAACAGTGTAAGCAACACAAGGCCTTAACAAGACTAACTTCTGTCTCGGTGATAATTGAAGCGTGGGTCTTGTTCTTAAAACAAGGCACTGCCAAGGCTAACTAGGCACCAAAAGAATGCGAACATCTGCACAGAGACAACATAAAAATGCCACAACCAGCAGGTAAGGGAAAAATTATGGCTAGGGTCTAATTTTGCTCTGTAACAAGATAATGAAGTCGTCGAAAACAAGGTAAAGAGTTCAAATTTGAGGAAGACTTCTTACTTCATCCAAAGACCCCCTGACGACCCCCCGATATCTCCCCAAGAGAGGACTCCGCCCAGACTCCGCCTATCATGAATATTGTAATAACATGATGTAATCCTTATGAATATATATCTAAACCCACCCCTTTTTAATATTCATAGAGTTGTAATCAGTATAAGGTAATTCTAGAGTTTTAGAAGTATGCATGTGAGTGGAGCGGAGACTCCCCATGAAACCAGAGCTGTTTTGCTCACTGCAATTTCAATCTTATTAATTAAATTAAACCATTAACAGAATATTGAGTCTCGGTCATTTTTAACACATCTATGCAAATGCTTGCAGCTTGGGCAACAAACAGGATGAATTAAGGGCCACTGTGCTGCTGGATAGCTATGACATAGTGGCTGTTACTGAAATTTGGTGGAATGATTCCCATGACTGGAATGTAGGGATAGATGGGTTCAAGCTCTTTAGGAAGGACATGCAGGGTAGGAGGGGAGGAGGTGTTGCTCTCTATATCAGTGACCGACTGCAATCGATGGAGCTCCACCTGGGGAAGGATGACAAACCAATTGAGTGCATATGGGTTAAGATTAAAGGGAAGAAGGGAGAAGGCAATGTTACAGTAGGGGTCTGCTGTAGGCCACCTGACCAGCAGAACCAAGCAGATGTGGCCCTCTATAGGCAGATAGAAGAGGCTTTGCGTTCACAGGCCCTGGTCCTTGTGGGTGATTTCAGCCACTCTGACATCTGCTGGAGGGACAACACAGCAAGGCATCAGCAATCTGAGATGTTCCTGGAATGCATGGATAACTTCCTCCTCCAAATGCTAGAGGAACCAACAAGAAAAGGTGCTACGCTGGACCTTGTTCTCACCAACAGAGAAGGGCTGGTGACCAATGTGAGGCTCAGGGACAACCTTGGCTGCAGTGATCACAAAGCACTTGAATTTCAGATCCTCAGGACATCTAGGAAGATGTATTCCAAGCTTACAACCCTGAACTTTAGGTATGCAGACTTTGATCGCTTCAGGGATCTGCTGGCCAAAGTACAGTGGGAAAAAGTCCTAGAGGGAAGGGGGGCCCAGGACAGTTGGCCAGTATTCAAGGATCACCTTCTCTTTGTCCAGGAGCAAAGTATACTGGAAAGAGGAAGGCAGGAAAGAATGCTATGAGACCTGCCTGGCTGAACAAGGAGCTTTTGGACACACTATCACACAAAAATTAACTCTGCACGGAATGGAAAAAAGTATATCTAGAATGGGGTGTGTGTAAGGAAGCTGTCCGAGCAGCAATAGACCCGGTTAGAAAAGCAAAAGCTCAGTTAGAATTAAATCTATCCAGGGACATCAAGGGGAACAGCAAAAATGTCTACAGGTATATTAACAGCAAAAGGAAGACTAGGGAAGGTGTGGGCCCCCTCAGAAAGGAAAAAGGATAACTAGTGACAAGTGATATGGAGAAGGCTGGGGTTCTCAATGTCCTCTTTACCTCAGTCTTCACTGGCAAGAGCTCCAGCCACACTCCTGAAGTCACAGAAGACAACAGCAAGGGTTGGAACGAAGAACTGCCAAATGTAAATGAATATCAGGTTCGTGACCATCTGAAGAACCTGAAAGTGTACAAGTCCATGAGACCCAATGGGATACACCTACGGGTACAGAGGGAACTGGCAGATGTGGTTGCTAAACCCCTGTCTATTATATTCCAAAAGTCATGGCAGTCTGGTGAAGTCCCCACTGACTGGAAAATGAGAAACATAACCCCCATTTTCAAAAAGGGAAAGAAGGAGGATCTGGGGAACTATAGGCCATTCAGTCTCACCTTTGTGCCTCATAAGATCATGGAGAAGATCCACCTGGAGGCACTGCTGAAGCAGAAGAATAATGAAGAGGTGCTTTCGTATAATCAACAAGGCTTCACCAAGGGCAAATAGTGCCTGACAGATCTTGTGGCCTTCTATGAAAAGGTCAATAGACAAGGGAAGAGCAACAAACATCTTTTACCTGGACCTGAGCAAGGCCTTCAACACTGTCCCACACAACATCCTGGTCTCCAAGCTGGTAAAATATGGGTTTGACGGATGGACCACTCAGTGGATAAAGAACAGCTTATTGGCCACACCCAAAGAGTGGCTGTCAATGGGTCCATGTCCAAGTGGAGGCCAGTGACAAGTGGAGACCCTCAAGGATCAGTGTTGGGACTGGTCTTGCTTAACAACTTTGTCGGTGACATGGATGGTGGCATTGAGTGCACCCTCAGCAAGTTCCCTGATGACACCAAGCTGTGTGGTGTGGCTGACACACTGGAGGGAAGGGATGCCATCCAGTGGGAACTTGACAGGCTGGAGAGGTGGGTCCCTTCCAACCTCATGAAGATCAACAAGGCCAAGTGCAAGATCCTGCATCTGAGTCGAGGCAATCCCAAGCACCGATATTGGCAGGGCAGTGCCTGGCTTGAGAGCATCCTTGAGGAAAAAGACTTGGGGGTGCGGGTGGATAAGAAGTTATAGAAGTTACACCCCCCCTCCAACTGGAAGGAACAGTTAGCCACCTGCTGAGCCACTTGGATCCTCACAAGTCTATGGGACCAGATGGGATCCACCCAAGGGTGATGAGGGAACTGGGGAAGAGCTTGCCAAGCTGCTCTCTATCATCTACCAACAGTCCTGGCTCACTGGGGACATCCCAGATGATTGGAAGTTGGTGAATGTCACACCAATCCACAAAAAGGGCCAGAAGGAGGACCCAGGAAACTACAGGCCTGTCAGCCTGACCTCAGTGCCTGGCAAGGTTATGGAGCAGATCATCCTGGGGGCAATCACACAGCACCTACAGGATGGACAGGGGATCAGACCCAGCCAGCACGGGTTTAGGAAGGGCACGTCCTGTCTGACCAACCTGATCTCCTTTCATGCTCAGGTGACCTGCCTGGTAGATGAGGGGAAGGCTGTGGATGTGGTCTACCTGGACTTCAGCAAGGCCTTTGACACCATCTCCCACAGCATTCTCCTGAAAAAGCTGTCAGTCAACAGCTTGGACAGGGGCACTCTGCGCTGGGTTAGGAACTGGCTGGAGGGCCGGGCCCAGAGAGTGGTGCTGAACGGGGCTGCATCCAGTTGGCAGCCGGTCACTAGTGGTGTCCCCCAGGGATCAGTGTTGGGCCCAGTTCTGTTCAATAACTTCATTGATGATTTAGATGAGGGGATTGAGTCCACCATTAGCAAATTTGCAATGTCACCAAGTTGGAGGGGAGTGTCGATCAGCTGGAAGGCAGGAGGCTCTGCAAAGAGACCCAGACAGACTGGAGAGTTGAGCTGATTCCAATGGGATGAGGTTCAACACGGCCAAGTGCCGGGTCCTGCACTTTGGCCACAACAACCCCATGCAGCGCTACAGGCTGGGCACAGAGTGGTTGGAGAGCAGCCAGGCAGAAAGGGACCTGGGGAGTTTGGATTGACAGGAAGGTGAACATGAGCCAGCAGTGTGCCCAGGTGGCCAAGAAGGCCAACGGCATCCTGGCCTGTATCCAGAACAGTGTCACCAACAGGTCCAGGGAAGTGATTCTTCCCCTGTACTCAGCACTGGTGAGGCCACATCTTGAGTGCTGTGTTCAGTTCTGGGCCTCTCAGTTGAGGAAGGAGATTGAGGTGCTGGAGCAGGTCCAGACAAGGGCAACGAGGCTGTGAAGGGACTCGACCACAAGTCCTATGAGGAAGGGCTGAGGGAACTGGGGGTGTTTAGTCTGGAGAAGCGGAGGCTCAGGGGAGACCTCATCACTCTCTACAACTACCTGAAAGGAGGTTGTAGCCAAGGGGGGGTCGGTCTCTTCTCCCAGGCATCTATCAGTAAGACAAGAGGGCATGGGCTTAAGCTCTTCCAGGGGAGGTTTAAGTTCGATATTAGGAAGAAATTA
The DNA here is from genome assembly GCF_003957555.1 of Calypte anna. Taxonomy (NCBI): domain Eukaryota; kingdom Metazoa; phylum Chordata; class Aves; order Apodiformes; family Trochilidae; genus Calypte; species Calypte anna. The sequence continues at coordinate 15,985,069 of NC_044276.1, forward strand.
TTTACAGAGAGGGTGATCAGGCATTGGAATGGGCTGCCCAGGGAGGTGGTGGATTCTGTGTCCCTGGCGGTTTTTAAGAAGAGACTGATGTGGCACTCAGTGCCCTGGTCTGGGAACCAAGGCAGTAGTGGATCAAGGGTTGGACTTGATGATCTCAGGGGTTCTTTCCAACCTGGCTAATTCTACGATTCTATGAGCCATCAGTATACACTTGCAGCCCAGAAAGCCAGTTGTGTCCTTGGCTGCATCAAGACAAGTGTGGCCAGCAGGTCGAGGGAGGTGATTCTCCCCCTCTACTCTGCTCTTGTGAGACCCCACCTGGAGTACTGCATCTTGTTCTGGAGCCCCTTTTAGAGGAGGGACATGGACATGCTGGAGTGTGTCCAGAGAAGGGCCATGAGGATGATCAGAGGGCTGGAGCACCTCTCCTATGAAGACAGAATGATACAGTTGGGGTTATTCAGTCTGGAGAGAAGGCTCTGACGAGACCTTATTGTAGCCTTTCAGTATCTGAAGAGCCTGTACAAGAAAGCTGTCGAGAGACTTTTTAGGATGTCAGGTAGTGATAGAACAAGGGGGAATGGATTCAAAGTAGAGGAGGGGAGATTTAGATTGGATATTGGGAAGAAGTTCTTCACCATGAGGGTTGTGAGACACTGGAACAGGTTGCCCAGAGAGGTGGTGGAAGCCCCATCCCTGGAAGTTTTTAAGGCCAGGCTGGACGGGGCTCTGAGCAAACTGATCTAGTGGGAGGTGTCCCTGCCCATGGCAAGGGGGTTGGAACTAGATGATCTTAAAGGTCCCTTCCAACCCTGAAGATCTTATGATTCTCTGGCCGTTTTCCCTGCATGAGAACAGAACCGCAGATCCAGACTCCGCACTTGCTTTGTGTCAATGATACGTCTCACACTTTCACAACTACAAATCAATCATTTTTCACAATACATGACAACGAAGTGCAATTCCACACTTAAAATAACATTGGACCACTGTTACCAGAACAGACAACAGCAAATGACAAATACAGATAACATCAATATATCATATTGTAGTGGAAGTTTAACCTACAACATCAAATGAATTCCCGTAGAACTTGTACTGCCCACAATTAAAAAATGATCCCTTTTACACAGTACTCCCAGTGCAGGTGCAATGCAAATGCTAATAAGCTATTACAGATAGAGGGGGACACCTCCCCATGTAGGATGCCTCCTACGCTTTACAGGAACCCCTTCCAATGACCGGTCCCAGTTCCAAATATAAAGATGATCAGATGGTCCAGATAGTCCTTGTCTGCTCCCACAGTGATCTGGATGAAGCAAGGAGTCCCTCTGGGAAATCCCAGAGATACCCTAGGGAGTACTGTTTTCAGTGGGTCCTGCAGTCGAGCAGATATGGTCCCAATTGGGGTGCCAAAATGATTCCATGAAAGGATGAATAAAGACTCAATATATACTCAGTAGGCAGCCTATTGAGCAGGTATTCTTTATTGCAGTGCTGGGCACACAGGGGATCACTCCTCCTAATGTGCATGCCAGTAGCATTCTTTTACATAGCCTTTATGAAGATACGATATTCATATTCATGACTTTTCAAGAAACTATTAACATTCACAACTTTTCTGAGAACTCATTCACCTATGTTGCCACCCATTCCCCTACACACATTACAGCCTCCCGGTGGTCTCCAAGCCCTTGGGTGGTCGTTTCTTCATCACCTTCCTCTTCATCACCATGCCCTTTGGATGAGTTGCAACAGTTTTCTTCATTATCTGGCCTTCTGAAACTGCAGAACTAGTTCCACCCAACTTTGCTGCTTCTGCCTTCTTTAGCAACCTTGAGGCTCCCATGTTTTCTCAGTGCTAGGTTTGCTATGGTAAACAAATTCCATTCTGTAATACCCACATACTATATTATCTCTACTTATGTCAGTTAACTAGTAAATTTCTATTATGTTCCCTTAAACTACTGCTTCATTATTCCCCATTCAGACTCCATAATAGTCCTCAGTGTCACTGCCTTGCCGTTTGTGATCTGAGTTGTAACAAGACAGATGAGTGACAAAAAATTTCCATGAGCAGAGGATATGGGAGTTAAGTCCTCTACCAAAATTGCACCACCTGTGATTCCTGTCCAGTCTACTGTGAAAAAGACAAGTCTGCATGGCAGATCTGATCCCTAATGCAAGTTCCCAGAGCAGAGACTATTTGCTCCTTGAAGGAATAACCAGGAACACTGAGAAACAACAAAAAAACCCAAAACAAAACAAAAAAGCAGTTTTCCAAGGTCTGACAATCTTTTTTAAACTAGAGCCATCCAGCCAAAAAAGAAGACTATATACCTTGTTAAATGTGAGTTCTTATTATGAGTCTGTTCTCAGAAGTTTATTTTTCCCTACTGAATGTGAAACCCGACTAAAATAAAAATTAAAAAAGCAGCCCTGGCTGTGACAATCCAACTACTCTTGGCAAGAAACTGCTGCAGAGGCCACAAAACTGGACAAAGGAATCATAACATTAAGGTTGGAAAAGGCATCTAAGAGCATCAAGTCCAACCATCAACCCACCACCATGTCCCAAAGTGCCATGTCTACATGTTTTTTGACCACCTCCAGGGATGGTGACTCTACCACTTCCCTGGGCAACCTGTTCCAATGCTTGACCAGTAAAGAAATTTTTCCTAATATCCAATCTAAAACCTGCCCTGGTACAACTTGAGGCCATTTCCTCTTGTACTATCGCTTGCTCCTTGGGATCAGAGACCAACCCCACCCCTGGCTCCAATCTCCTTTCAGGGAGGTGGAGAGAGTGAGAAGGTTTTCATCACCATCCTCTTCTTCAAACAATCCCAAATCCCTCAGACGCTACTCATAAGACTTGTGCTCCAGACCCTTCCCCAAGTTCCACTGACCTCTGGACACGCTCCAGCCCCTCAATGTCCTTCTTGGCCTGACCCCAGGATTCAAAATGTGTCCTCACCAGTGCCCAGCACAGGGGGAGAATCACTTTCCTTCTGCTGGCCACATCAGTGCTGATGCAAGACAGGATGTTGGTGGCCTTCTTGGACACCTGGGCACACTGCTGGCTCATATTCAGCCAGCTGTCAACAAACACCCCCAGGTCCTTCTCTGCTGGGCATTTTCCAGGCACTCTGCCTAAAGCCTGGAGCATTGCCTGGGGTTCTTGTGACCCAAGTACAGGACCCAGCACTTGGCTTTGTTGAAGCTCATACTATTGACCTCGGCCCACTGGTCCAGCCTGTCCAGGTCCCTCTGCAGAGCCTTCCTACCCTTGAGCAGATCAGCACTCCCACCCAACTTGGTGTTGTCTGCAAACTTACTGAGGATTGTGAAAAATAAGGGTTTAAAACTGTAGTTTATTGTTTTGTTGAGTGTATCTTTTAATTTAATAATGTTTGCTTGGGCTGTTTGTTGAGGTAGCATGTTGTATCCTATTGCTTTGGGGTATATGTTTAAGTGTACTTTTAAGGAAGAAAAGTCAGAAAAATAGGAGGAGGAGCCAACCGCGGGGGCCTGCGAAACAGGGACTGTTTGGTCCGAGGTAACATTAAAATTTATTTTTGTTTTGGATACGTGAAACAAAGTCCAACCATAGAAAATGGTCGAGTGCAAGCAGATTTTATTTGACAATTGACACAGGCAAAAAATGTAGAAAAGAGGTAGAGAGCAAAAGAAGATATAAGAAAGAGAGAGAAAAGAATGAGTAAGAAAATGGTAAGAAAGAATGTGAGAGAAGAGAGGAGAAATAAAGGGTAGGAGTGGGAAGAATGAGAGAGAGAGAGAGATAGAGAGAGTCACCACCAGGGGTCCAGCTGTCCAGCGAGGTTCTTCAGGATGGCACTGATCCTGGACAGGGTCCGGTGCAGAGATGGCGGTGGGTCAAAAGACAACCACAGTCAGAGCATGGACAGCCATATATACCCCTGAGTCCTTTTGTTCCAAAGGGGCAGCTGTCAATCAGCCAGGGTCGTTTGAAGGCAGGCTGCCTGGAGGAGAGCAGAAGGGTGTAGTCCTCCACCCACTCATCAATTCTTATCTTCTTCCAGAAGCCATTCCTCCTCTGTTCCAGCCACTTAATCAGGTACATCGTGCCTCCAGGGGCGTCCCAGCATTGAAGGTTGGCCCTCAAAAAAGGGGAGTAGTCTCCACCCATTCAACAGTTATCTTCTTCCTGATGTCATCCTTGCTCTGCTCCAGCCCCCCTTAGCCAAGTACTTCAAAAGTACAATCAAGGTGGCTTAGTCGTGCCTGGAGGGATGTCCCAGCATTGAAGGCTGGTGCTCAGAAAAGAGGAACAGCCTCTACCCAATAGCTCTTATCACATCCAGAGGTGTCACCCCTGCTCAGCTCTGGCCAGACAGGTCCTCCACCCTAGCCAGGGCTATTCATTTTAAAATCGCTCTTTTGAGACAATTGTAAATCAGTGAGGTCAAACTCACAGAGGGATGCCATGTGACCATTTCCCTCAGCAACAGAATGAAGCCCGTAAAACATGAAACCATTTCCCTCAGCAATAGAACAAAGCCCGCGAAGCAAGAACCAATGCTGGGAGAGCCTGCGAAACGAGAACCAATGATAAACTGATAACAGACTAAGGGGAAGGGGTTTACGAAAAGTATAAAACGACTGCTTTTACCTTATCAAATTTGCGAGCCGGTGGTGAAGCTGCAGCTCCCCAGCCGCCGCAGCGCGCTGCTTTGTTTATATCTCTCTCAATAAAAAGTTTTACTGTTGAAACATCGAGTCAGTGTTTTTAACAAATTGGTGCCGTGACTCGGATCCTGAGACTCTGTGCTGCGGAGCTTTTCTCCTGGGTAGGCGCCCCCATCCACATTTCTGTGAGTGGACCCGGGGGCTTAGCTCCGTGCCGTAGACCTCAGAGATCATACCGAGAAGTGAGAGAGATATAAGTAAAGGAATATTGTAGGATTCCCCCGTAATTCTTGTGCACGAAGACCCCAGGCAAAGACTCGCAGGAGACGAGTAAGTATAAGGCGGTTCTGTCCGGTTGGGGAAGGTTTCCCCCGGCTGGGGAGGATTAATTTCCTCTGGCAGGGGACGGTTTCGCCCGGCTGGGGAGGATTGATTTCCTCTGGCCCGGGACGGTTTCCCCCGGCTGGGGAGGTGATTTCCTCCGGCCGGGGAAGATTGGTTCCTCCGGTTGGGGACGACTGTTTCCAAAGTTGCTACTGATTGAGATTTGAGTCAGTGAGACGTCCTGTAGAACGAAGCGAGTGCGGACCTCCTTGTAGTGCGGTTTTCATAGCCCGCGAGGGACTGAGCCACGAACGGAGGGAAGCGTTTGAACTGTGTGAAAGAAGGTACCTTGGAAGATGGGCCAAAAGGAGAGTAAGCCCATGTTTGAGAAGTCTTTCGGTATCCCAAGGGGGATGTGAATGAATATCTTCTTGATATTCCCCCTGATAGCCCATTAGGGCTCATGCTGAAGTATTGGGGGACTTCCCCCAGGAACAGAAGAGGCGGCGCGACCGTTGCTGGCAGCGGCACGCGGTTCAGCCGAGGAGCGGCCCCGGGGACTCCCCCCGGGCCGGCGCCCCGCCTCAGCCGGTGCCTAAACGAGTGCCAAAAGAAAGAAAAAAACCCTGCCGAATGGCTAGAAAGATTAAGAAGTTTGCAGCTATACCAGGGTTAGGACCCTGATACGCCCTTAGGGCAGGCTTTGCTAAAAACTCAGTAAAAGCGGCAGGCACAGCTCTTGGTCAGGGCAGAAAAGAAAATTAACCCTGAGGTTTGGTATACTCCTGATTCGGTTGGGCGTACCCTGATTGCCCACTTAAGAGTTAAACAATACCCCCTTTCACGGGAAGGGAGGAAAGGATTGCAGCTTATTGTTCGGAGGCTGTTAACACAAGGGTTGTTGGAGCCTTGTATGTCTCCTCATAAAGCACCTATCTTGCTGGTTAAGAAATCTGCCTTAATTTCTTAAGCCTTCCTAAAATTACTGGTTGTAGATTTGTTAGAGTTTGCTTTTTCTGTTTTTAAAAATCGCCTCCAGTATTATAAGCACCCTGTTATAGAACATTGTAAATCCCGTGGTTGTGATTTTGGATCCTTCTTTTGTGAATACTCTGTGGAATTGTTGTGTGGAAAATGCAGAAAATCCTATCGGCATAGCCGAGGAAGTTTGCAAATGGGGGAAAGCGGTGCGCATGTCTGTCCTGATTGCCTTCCTCGCTATACTTTTGATCGCCTTGCAGAATCTCACGCAGGTGATTTCTATCAAGTGTCCCAAGACTGCAAGACTCACCCCACGAGCCGGGTAAAAAAAACCTCTCTTGTCCTGTATCCCTTGAAGAGTACTGCTTGCTGCCAAGAAGATAACATTTCCCGGCGTTCCTTGCCAAAGAACAGCCGACAGAGAGGCAGAAGAGTACATATGGTGGGGAATCACAGGATGGGGGTTTTAATACCGGTAATGGTGTCTAATGTGCAGACATTAGAATCCTATTGGTGCCCTGTTGCTTATGCAGGTAGGCCTTATTGCAACTATCCTGGACATTATTACTGTGCGTATTTGGGTTGTGAATAGTTGGCTGACTACTCTAATATCCCCTCTGTTATGTCCTGTCATTATATTATGGCCCTCCGACATTCTACCATTGAGAATGCAACAAAACAATAAAAATTGAAAGGGGGGAATTGTGAAAAATAAGGGTTTAAAATTGTAATTTGTTGTTTTGTTGAGTGTATCTTTCAATTTAATAATGTTTGCTTATGCTGTTTGTTGAGGTAGCATGTTGTATCCTGTTTTGGGGTGTATGTTTAAGCGTACTTATAAGGAAGAAAAGTCAGAAAAATAGGAGGAGGGGTCCCGCGAAACAGGGACGTGGTGACCATTTCCCTCAGCAACAGAATGAAGCCTGCGAAGCAAGAACCAATGCTGGGAGAGCCTGCGAAACGAGAACCAATGATAAACTTATAAGAGACTGGTTTTACCTTATCAAATTTGTGAGCCGGTGGTAAAGCTGCAGCTCCCCAGCCGCCCAGCTTTGCTTATATCTCTCTCAATAAAAAGTTTTACTGTTGAAACATCGAGTCAGCATTTTTAACAAGGATCATAGAATCATAGAATGGTTTGGATTGGAAGGGACCTTAAAGATCATCCAGTTCTAACCCCCCTGCATGGGCAGGGACACCTCCCACTAGATCAGTTTGCTCAAGGCTCCATCCAACCCAGCCTTCAACACTGTCAGGGAGGAGACAGCCACAACTTCCCTGGGCAATGTGTTCTAGTGTCTCATCACCCTCACAGGAAATATTTTTTTCCAAATGTCTAAGCTAAATCTCTCTTTGAGTTTTAAACCATTTACTCTTGTCCTCTCACAACACACTCATGTAAAAAGCCCTACCCCAGCTTTCTTGTAGGCCTCCTTCAGGTATTGGAAAACTGCTATAAGGTCACCTTGGAGCCTCCTCTTCTCCAGGCTGAACAACCCCAATCCTTCAGCCTGGCTTCATAAGAGAGGTGCTCCAGCCCTCTGATCATTTTTGTGGCTCTCCTCAGGACACGTTCCAGGAGCTCTATGTCCTTATGCTGGGTACTCCAAAACTGGACATAGTACTCCAGGTGGGGTCTCACAAGAGTGGAGTAGAGGGGAAGAATCACCTCCCTCAACCGGCTGTCTATGCTTCTGTCACAGCTTAGCAGTTTGGGCAGACCACAAACTGAAGGACAGAATTACTCTCTATTGCCCCCCATAAGGGAAGATGAAAGGGGAATAAAGACTGAAGACTTGAAGTGGGAAACTGAAAACAATTGGAAACAGATTTACTAGCACAGGGGAAAGGCAATAACACAAGGGATACAGTAACAAAAATAAAAATGTATACAAATATATATATATATAACCCGATCTCGATGCTGGCAGGGATAGATGCCTGAGGGCCCTTGCGGCAGGGAGGACTAAAGAGGGGTGTCCAGGCTCTTCCCAGCACCTGATGGATGTGGATTCTGAAGAGCATGTGGCGAGCCGGTGGTAAAGGAGCGCAGGTGAAAATCAGTGCAGCCAGGAGTGAGCACAAAGAAAGAGAGGAGGAGCTGCTGGTCTGCCTTAACTTTATATAGAGTATGGGCAAGAAATGGGAGGGAATAGATCTCTCCCTTAGTGTTCCACCCCTCTCAAGAGTCTGAAAGCCCTCCTTCTTTAGTTCTTCATGTTCAAACAATGACACTCCACCCCTTTTTCCATTCCATTTCTCTCCATACTCATTCAGACAGCGATGCTGTGTCTTTAAACAAGACTTAAGTCCAGGCTGCAGATCCTCATCATGGCAGTTTCTCAAGGCAGCACAGATGGTACAGAGTCTGTCAGGGTTCATGCCTTCACATGCTGAAAGCTCTTCCTGAGACTCTTGGACACCACTACATCATCTTAGGGGAAAAAAAACTTAACACAACTAATTAGTATTATATAACAATTAAAACTATACAAAGTCAAATTAAATGCTCTCAGCTAGAGTTAAGTTCCCCTGTGGTACACAATGGACTTTCCCATCCTCCTGCATAACCCACCAAGTATGTCCCAGCCCTTGAGCAGAGACAACCCCATGGATGGGTTTGTCTTTGCCCAAAGCAGGATAGACCCAAGCAGTTTTCCCAATAAGTTCTTTTCACACTCAACAGGGACTTTATCCCCAGCCACTGTATGTAAAAGGTCTGATTGAGCAGAACCACCTCTACTGATAGATCCCCTAGTGTTAACTAGCCAGGTGGCTTCTGCCAAATACTTATACCAATTTTTCAGTGTCCCACCACCCATTGCTTTCAAGGTGGTTTTCAGCAAGCCATTGTAGAGTTCAATGTTTCCAGATGCTGGTGCATGAGAGGGAATATGGTATATCCACTCTATACCATGCTCTTTGTCTCAGTTATTAGGTGGTTTTTGAAATGAGTCCAATTGTCTGACTCGATCCTCTCTGGGGTATCATGCCACCACAGCACTTGCCTTTCAAGCCCCAGAATAGTATTATGGGCAGTGGCACGAGGCACAGGGTACGTTTCCAACCACCCAGTGCTTGCTTCAACCATTGTGAGCACATAGCGCTTACCCTGGTGAGACTGAGGTAGTGTGATGTCATCAATCTGCCAGGCCTCTCCATACTTTTATTTATGCCAACATCCCCTCTACCACAAAGGTTTTAACCGTTTAACTTGTTTGATTGCTGCACATACATCACAATCATGAATAGCTTGTGTAATAATGTCTAAAGTTAAATCCACCCCTTGGTCACAGGCCCATTGGTACATTGCACCTTGCCCTTGGTGACCTGAAGTGTCATGGGCCCAGCGAGCTAAGAACAGTTCACTTCTGTGCTTCCAGTCTAAATCTGTTTGAAACACTTCAGCTGCCTGGTCCACTTGATGGTTTTGCTGCTGTTCTTCACTAGCCCGACTCTTAGGTACATGGGTATCCACATGCCGTACTGTTACTGTTAGTGTCTCTAACCAGGCAGCGATATCTTGCCACAGAATGGCAGACCAAATAGGCTTCCCCCCACGCTGCCAGTTATCCCGTTTCCATTGCTTCAGCCACCCCCACAGGGCATTGGCTGCCATCCATGAGTCAGGGCAGAGGTAAAGCACTGGCCACTTTTCCCATTCAACAATGTCTAGGGACAGCTGTATGGCTTTTACCTCTGCAAACTGGCTTTGATTCACCATCCCCATCAGCTGCTTGAGTGACTTGGCATGTAGGACTCCTAACTGCTGATTTCCACCTCCACCGACTTCCTACAAGATGGCAGGATCCATCAGTGAAGAAAGCAAACTTCTCATAATCTGAAAGTTCAGTATATGGAGGGGCTTCCTCAGCACATTTCACTATCTCATCTGGTGACATTCCAAAATCTTTACCCACTGGACACTTTGTAATCACCTCCTCGATGCCTGGATGATCAGGGCCCCCTATTCTACCTCACTGTGTCAATCCACTTACTCCAGGTGACATCAGGGGCATGGTGTGTAAAAGAGATCCTCCCCTTGAACATCCAGTACCTCAGTACCAATCACATCTGAAGCGGCTCAAACTCCTTCATAGGCAGCCAATATTTCTCTTTCAGTTGGAGTGTAATTGGCCTCTGAAACTTGATACTGCTGACTCCAAAACCCTAGGGGTCGACCTCGAATCTCATAGGGTGCTGTGGTGTATTAAGGCACGGACAGAGATTCACAGACACCATCTGAATCAAAGTTTATTAACTCGCAAGCTGTATTTTATAGCCAAGCCTCCCCACCGAGCCTTGCTCCCAAATGTTTTCTCGTACTGTTCCACAGCTTTCTTGGATTTTTTCATCTTCTTCTGTGGAGACAAGATTATTGTTCTTATCAGTGCAAAGCTGTCTGCTTTTTTTATCAGGCATAGCTCAGCTCCTCTCCCATGTCTTGTTAGGAATTAGAGGATCATTGTTTCTGCTCCAAAGTCTTTGCAGAGTCACCATTCTTATAACATCTTCACCAATCCCCACAGGGTGCTTTCTGCCAGAGGCTCCAGATGGGACCATTATTACCAGCTGCAGTGTAGAACACATTTTGAATCTCCTGTGGTGTTTGGACAGGTCCCAAGGCCACTGCATGGACTATCTCTCATTTTATCTGCTCAAAGGCCTGCTGTTGTTCAGGGGCCCATGTAAAACCATTTTTCTTCCCGGTGATGTCATAAAAGGGTTTTACAATCTGAGTGTACCTGGGAATGTGCATCCTCCAAAATCCTACTGTACCCAAGAAGGTCTGCATCTCTTATTTATTAGTGGGTGAAGACATGGCTGCAATTTTGCTGACCACATCCATAGGGATGTGCTGGTGCCCATCTTGACATTTAACTCCCAGAAACTGGATCTCTCTGGCAGATCCCTTGACCTTGTTTCACTTGATAGCAAAACCATCTTCTAGTAGTATGCAGATTACTTTCCTGCCTTTTTCAAAGACTTCAGCCGTACTATCCCACACAACAATATTGTCAATGTATTGAAGATGGTCTGGAGCTCCACCCTTCTCCAGGGCAGTGGGGAACAGTTCATGGCAGATGGTGGGACTATACTTCCACCTCTGAGGCAGTCGGTTCCAGGTGTACTGGACATCCCTCCAGGTGAAAGCGAATTGGGGCCTGCACTCTGCTGCTATGGGAATGGAGAAAAACACATTAGCAATGTCAATAGTTGCATACCATTTGGCTGCCTTAGACTCCAGTTCATATTGAAGCTCCTACATATGTGGAACAGCAGCACTCATTGATGGTGTAACTTCATTTAGACCACAGTACTCCACACTTAATCTCCATTCTCCATCAGGCTTCCGTACTGGCCATATAGGACTATTGAAAGATGAGCGAGTCTTGCTAATCACCCCTTGGATCTCTAATTGGCGAATAAGATTTTGTATAGAGAGCAGGGAGTCTCTGTTGGTACGGTACTGCCGACGATGTACTGTGTTAGAAGCAGTTGGTACCTGCTGTTCCTCTATGCTCATCAGGCCCACCACAGAAGGGTCATCTGAAAGACCAGGCAAGGCAGACAGTTGGTCAATGCCCTCCATTTCCACAGCTGCTACAGCAAAGGCCCACTTATACCCTTTTGGGTCCTTGAAATACCCTTTCCATAGAAAGTCTATACAAAGGATGCACGGACCATCTGGGCCAGTCACTGTACAGTGGATCTCCCAGTCATTTCCAGTCAGGCTCATTTTAGCCTCCACTACAGTCAGTTCTTGAGACTCTCCAGTGACTCCAGAGATGGTAATAGAGTCTGTTCCTTTGTGATTTGACCGTAGCAAGGTACACTGTGCACCAGTGTCTACCAGGGCTCTGTATCGCTGTGGTTCTGCTGTGCCAGGCCACCGAATCCACACTGTCCAGTAAATTTGGTTATCCCTCTCTTCCACCTGGCTGGAGGCAGGGCCCCTCTACTGCTGAGTAGAATGCCCACACAGAACAGAAGGGTTTGTGTGGCAAACTGGACTCTGAGTTACTTCCTTGACTCACAGTTGGGTTGGAGACCCATCTGCTGGGGCCAGCAGCGGGTGTTTCTTGGGAGACTGGAGCACCCATCCATCTCGAAACAATACCCCCAGTGGTATTACCTAGCTGGCCTCCTAGGGAAGCACCTATTTTTGATAGCTGATACATGAATCCATTCAGGAGAAAAATGACTGTTACTCTCCATCTCCATCTTGGATAACTTATCATGCAGATTCTCAAGAGGTTCTTAACTCCTCAGCCGTGATTTTGAACTTCTCAGCCATTTTTTCCACAGCTGAGACATGAGCCTGTAAGGGGTTAGACACTGTCTTTCTACTGTCTTAGCTGGCTAATAAATTAACCGACAGTTGGTGGTGTTTCATCATCTCCCCCAAAGACCCTTCCCCCAAAACGTGAGAGTACCTAGGAAGGGCACTCTGTGTGAGCTTTTTAAACAGAGGCCTCCTGCATGGAATTTCGTCAGCATCCTCACGTGTTTCCCCATCACCATAGATGACCTCCTGAACTGCCAGCTCCCTCAGATATTTGATACCTCTTTCCACAGTTTTCCATCTAACAGGGCAACATTCGATATCCTCCTTATAAGGGTATCGGCTTTTTACCGCAGACACAAGACACTTCCAAAGACTATAAGTACTGGCTTTTCTCCCAATTACCTTATCAATGCCCCCATCTCTGGCTAAGGATCCCAGCTGCCACGCCTCTCTGCCCTCCAGGTCTACCATATCTACTCCCTTGTTCCAGTAGCACAGTATACAAACAGTCAGTGATTCACCTTCATCACGAGAATAATCCTTTCTTAAATTTTGTATCTCTTTCAGAGACATAGATTGGACAATTATCTCAGGTTCTGAATCACTCTCCTGTGCCATTCTTGCCTCGGGACAACTCTCTTGTTGATCAGGGTTTTCTGTTGTCTCTGTCTCTGAATCATCATCACCCCTCACCAGGTGGTCCAACTTCTTTAGATGCTTTCTGGGGGTTGTGACAAGGGTGACAAGGGCTGGTTCAAAGCCAGCGAGGGAGGTGTTGCTGGCAGTGGCGGCAGAAGTGGCGGCAGTTTTCCCGCACAAATATCAAACATTGAACCACGCCTGGAACACATTCAGGCAGAGAGATAAGCAAAACAAGGAACACCAACCATCACCGAGGCCTCCAAACTTTGGTGAGTTGAACTTGCCACAGAACAGAGAAGAATCATTTTGCATAGTGAACGCATTTATCAAAGAGCCCCCAAACTCTGCAATCAAATTCCCAACCAAACTGATTCCCGCAGAAAGCACTGTTTTAACAGCATAGAAAAGTAACATGGCTGGGAGATGGGACCATACAAAACAACATGCATGGATGAGTAAATTGAAAAAGGCAGTAAATAACAAGTCTGTCACCCGCTCCATTTTGAAACCCATTTTTCTTTTTTCGATTTCTATTTTTCAAAATGTAACTTCATAGACACCACAGTAGACTGAAAATAAAAAAAATTACTCTTGAATCAGCAAAATTACATCCAAGCTGGCATGGGATGGCTCTTTCCAGCACCTGATGGATGTGGATTCTGGAGAGCATGTGGCGAGCTGGTAGTAAAGGAGCACAGGGGAAAAGCAGTACAGCCAGGAGTGATCACAAAGAAAGAGAGGAGGAGCTGCCGGTCTGCCTGAACTTTATAGAGTATGGGCAGGAAATGGGAAGGAATAGACCCCTCCCTTTGTGTTCTCCCCTCTCAGAGTCTGAAAGCCCTCCTTCTTTAGTTCCTCATGTTAAACGATGACAGCTTCTTTTGATGCAGCCCAGGACCCATTTGGCTTTCTGGGCTGCAAGCACACAATGATGGCTCATGTTAAGCTTCTGGTCCACCATCACTCCCAAGTCCTTCTCCTCAGGGCTGTCTGCAATCCTTTCTCCTCCCAACCTGTACGTGTGCATGGGATTGCTTTGACCCAGGTGCAGAACGTTGCATTTAGCCTTGTTGAACTTCAACTGTCATGAGTCCACTTCTCAAGCCTGTCAAGGTACCTCTGGATGGCATCCCTTCCCTCCAGTGTGTTGACTTCACCACACAGTTTGGTGAACTTGCTGAGGGTGCATTTGATTCCACTGACCATGTCACCAACAAAGATGTTAAACAGCACTGGTTTCAGTATCAACCCTTGAGGGACACCACTCTTCACATATTTCCATTCGGACACTGAGCAACTGATCACAACTCTTTGGCTGCAACCATACATCCAGTTCCTTATCCAATGAGTGCTTCATCCATTGAATTCGTATTGTTCCAGTTTAGAGACCAGAATTTTGTGTGGGACAGTGCTGAATGCTTTGCACAGGTCCAGGTAGATGATGCCTGTTGCTTTGCCTTTGTCCACCGAGTCTGTGACCCCATTGTAAAAGGCCACCAAATTAGTCAGGCAGGACTTGCCCTTAGTGAAGCCGTGTTGGCTGTCACCAATCACCCCTTTGTTATCTGCTTGCCTTAGCAGAGCCTTCAGGAAGATCTGCTCCATGATCTTGCTAGGCATAGAGGTGAGACTGACTGGCATGTAGTTGCCTGGGTCTTCTTTTTTTCCATTTTTGAAAATGGGGGTTATGTTTCTCCTTTTCCAGTCAGCGGGAACTTCACCAGACAGCCACCACTTCTCAAATATGGACAGTAGCTTTGCAACTTCATCCACCAATTCTTTCAGGAGCCATGGGTGAACCCCATCAGGTCCCATGGACTTGTTCACCTTCAGGTTCTTTAGGTGATCTTGAGCCTGCTCTTAATCTACAGTGGGAGGATCTTCCTTTTCCCAGTCCCTGCTTTTGGCTTCTGTAACATGGAGGGTGTGACAGAGTCCTTGCCGGTGAAGACAGAGGCAAAGTAGTCATTGAGTATCTTGGCCTTCACTACATCTTGGGTGACCAGCTCTCCCGTTTCCTTCTGGAGATGGCCCACATTTTCCGTAGTCTTCCCCTTATCATTGACATACCTATAGAAATTTTTCCTGTTGTCCTTAACCACCCTTGCCAGATCAAATTCTCTCTGTGCTTTTGCTTTCCTAACCTGATTTCTTGCTTCTCTGACTACTTCTCTGTACTTCTCCCAGGGTATCTGTCCTTGCTTCCATCCTCTGTAAACTTTGTCTTTATCCCTAAGTGTGTCCAGTAGTTCCTTGCTCATCCACGCCAGGCTCCTGGCACTCCTGCCTGCCTTCCTCTTCACTGGGACACATTGGTCCTGGGCATGCAGGAGGTCATCCTTGAATATGGACCAGCTTTCCTGGGCTCCTTTCCTATCCAGGTCTTTATCCTATTCTACCCTACTAAGCAGACCCTTGAAGAGACTAAAGTCTGCCCTTTTAAAATAAAGTGTCATCAGTTTACTTTACTTTACTTTACTTTACTTTACTTTACTTTACTTACTTCCTACTTTTACATCGCTCACCAGCCTTTCTCTGTTGGTGAGAATAAGATCTACCAAAGCTCCTTTTCTGGTTGGTTACACTCAATCACCTCATCCAGATCACTGATAAAGACATTAACAACACTGAGCCCTGGGGAACACCACTGGTGACTGGCCACCAGCTGGATTTAACTCCTTTCACCACAACTCTTTGATGGGTAAAAATCTGCCTGGCTGGCCAAGGCCAAAGAGTACAACAGTCTAATCCATATGTAGCCAATTTCTCCAGAAATGGCCAGCTTGGGTAAAAGACTTATCGTGGTTTAGGCCCAGTTGGCAACAAAGAACCAGACATCTGCTCACTCATCCCTCTCCCCACTGTGGGATGGGGAGGAGAAAATCCACCTAAAGGCCCATTAATCAAGACAAGGACAGGGAGGTTTTCACTCCCCAGTTATGGTCCAGGCAAAACAAACTAAAAAAAAAAAAAAATCAGTTTACCAGAACAGGAGAAGGAGAAAACAAGACCAGATCTTAAATACATTTCACCCCACCTCTCCCTTCTTGAACCCAGACCCAAATTACTTCACTCCTGCCTCCCCCTCAGAGACACAGGGGATGGGCAGTGGGGGTTTAAGATCAGTTCACCACATGTTGATTCTGCCACTCCTTCCTCCTCAGGGGGAGGACTCCTCACAGCCTTCCCCTGCTCCAGTGCAGGGTCCCTCCAACAGGAGAGTCCTTCAGGAACCCCTCTGACATGACTCCCTCCCATGAGGGAGGCCTTGGCCAGAGGTGTGTCCAGCTTTGGAGCCTGGGGAGCTTCCAGCAATTTCTCAGAGGAGCCACTCCTGTGGGTCCCTCTCCCAATACCAAAACTCTGCAACACTAACCCCCCAAAAAACCTAAGCCACCAGGTTAATCCCCTTCCAAATCGCTCTATCACTTCCCCTCCTCAACTGGATAGGGGCATGAAAATAAAAAAGGCTTGTGGGTCAAGATAAGGACAGAGACATCTCTCAGCAATTGCCATCACAGGCACAACAGGCTCGACTTAGGGAATTTAATTTATTACCAATCAAATCAGAGTAGGATAATGAGAAATAAAAGCAAATCTTAAAACACCTTCCCCCACCCTTTTTTCTTCTCAGGCTAAACTTCACTCCAGATATTATAGAATCATAAGATTTTCAGGGTTGGAAGGGACCTTTAAAATCATCTAGTTCCAACCCCCCTGCCATGGGCAGGGACATATCTCTACCTCCTCCTCACAAGTAGCACAGTGGGACAGGGAATGGGGGTTGCAGTCAGTTTGTCACACTCTGTTTCTGACGCTCCTTCCTCCTCAGGGGAGGGACTCCTCACACTCTTCCCCTGCTCCAGCGTGGGGTCCCTCCCACAGGAGAGTCCTTCATTAACTTCTCCTACATGGATCTTTCCCATAGGCTGCAGTTCTTCATGAAACCAGTGTGGGTCCCTTCCATGGGGTGCAATCCTTCAGGAGCAGACTGCTCCAGTGTGGGTCCCCCACAGCGTCACAAGTCCTGCCAGCAAATCTGCTCCAGTATGAGCTCTTCTCTTCACAGGGACACAGCTCCTGCCAGGAGCCTGCTTCAGCATGGGCTCTCTATAGGCTCACAGCTTCCTTCAGGGCCTATCTATCTGCTCCAGCATGCAGTCCTCCACAAGCTGCATGGACCTCCATGGGCTGCATGGGAACAGCCTGCCTCGCCATAGACTTCTCCACAGTCTATAGGGGAATCTCTGCCCTGGCACCTGGAGCACCTCCTTCCCCTTCTTCTTCACTGACCTTGGTGTCTGCTGAGTTGTTTCTCTCACATATTCTCAACTCCTCTCTTATAGCTGCTGTTCCATGGCAATTTTTTTCCTTTTCAAAAACCACGGCTGATGGGCTCAGCTTTGAACAGCTGTCTTGGAACCAGCTGACACTAGCTCTATCAGACATGGAGGAAGCTTCTGGCATCTCACAGAAGTCACCCCTGTAGCTCCTCTGCTACCAAAACCTGTCCATGAAAACCCAATACAGATGTAAATCCAGAAATCTGACTGGCAAAGCAAGAGCAGCGCCACCAGGGAAGACACAGATGGATATGTCTCTCTAGAAGGAGGATACCAGCTTTACAGGTATCACTTCCTGTCTTCACCTCTCTGTTCTCACCTCTACAAGAGCCTCCATAAGCTGAGTGGTCACTGTAGTGGGGAGGACTGTGAAAAAACATACTAACACAACCAAAGAGGTTATTTTATTCAGAGGTTTGGTCTAAATTGATGTATCTTCACTGGCAAGACTTATTACCCCTTCTTCAGGACTGTCTAGTCCCAGACATGGACTTGTTTGCATATTAATTCTGAGAAAACTGAAACAAGCAACACAACCAAATGCTCTCAGTGAGAGTTTTGCTTTTTTAACTATTCAGGAACCCCATTTCCTTGTTTCAAACTTTAGCATTTCTCACCTGGGAAGGAAAGATGGGCAACTGTTTTACCTGTACCCACAGAGGCAGCAGCTGCTGACCCACCAACTGCATGCCAACAGAAGCAGATAGCACATGAACAGGCAGGATCCAACATGTTCTTCATCTGCTGAAGCCTAAGAGCATGAGAGATGAGAACCATGACACTGGGAGTTATCTTTGAGGATTTTATTAGTTGTTCTTCTGCAGAATCAAAACATTTAGCAAACTGATTCAAAGATTCCTCAAGACAGATGATATTTTATGTATTTAGAACTTGAACAATATACCAAGTAATACTTGGAACTATGAAAACAACCCAAAACCTGATTTCTGATACTAGGTGTTATTATGCAATTCCATAACAGTGTGAGAAATGGAATTAATGCAGTGAGTACATTTGTTTTAAACTACTTGAAAGAAAACTCCTGCATCACACCAAGTATTATTTAAAACAAAAAGATAATTGATTTCCTAGCAGAGCGTTGTCTACAAACATGGGAGATTAAGAATACTGAGCCCCAGCTCTCTGCCTTCAGGTTCAGGTAGAGTTCATAGCTTACCTGTTTCAAGAGAACTTACACACCACTCAGCATTGGAGACTCATGTCTGGAAGAAGTGTTGGATGCATGGATAAAAAAAACAAACCAAACTAAAATAGGAGAGGAACAACTTCTCTCTTCATGCATAATGACAGTTTCTGAACCAGTGTTTTACTAAGTTACAGACTAAATTTCAACCAAAAAGTAAAACTCCATTGCACTAAAAGTAAAATTTAACCAATTAATCTGGACTGTGACAGTCCAGTAAAAGGATACATGAAAGCAGCTTCAAAGAACCAGGGCATCCTAGTTTCAGAACTAAGTATTCTTCTATCCTACTCCAGTGCAACAATGAGAAACCACTCCTGTCTCTACCTATGTATAAATCCAGTACATTTTGGGCAGTCTATACTCCGTGGCCAAGATGGAAAAGTAGGAAAGGACATTTAAAAATTTAAATTAAGAAAGTTGGTTCTCATTGGAAAGAGAAATGCTAGTGATGCACATGGGCAGGCTTGCTCAGTCACTTTCCCATATATGGAAAAAGCTGGACTCCTTCCTTCTGAGAGCAAGTCACACTGGATATGAAGGTGACGGGGCTGGACCTGCTCCACTGCATACCAAGAATCCAGCTGGCTGGATTTCAGCTGGCTCCTGCACGAGCCATTAGATCTTCCAAAGCGTTGTGTTGGTTGTTGTTATGTAATAATAAGACCTCCTTAATGTCTTTTATTTCAAAGCCCATTTCTTTAAATCGACTCATTAATTGGAGAAGTTCTGTGATCTGAAAGAGACAGACAGTCGATTATTTGCAAGAGAAAAGAGGATCAGTGCTTGGTGGAGGTTTAACACAGAGCCAATCTTCAGTGACTGGGCACCCCATGGGGTAGATTCCTACTCCCCAAGCACAACCTGTTCCAGCTCCATTTGGAGAAATTCCACTCATACAAGAGCTGGCAGAGCTCTGGGTAGAGTAGTCCATGGAGTCTCACTTATTTCAACCTTAATGATTCTATTCTATTCACTTTAAACTTTGAATCCCCTGTGTTTGCAGTCCTGCATTCCCAAAATCCTCTTCAGCAAAGGGTAGCAAAGCTCAGTCTGTGGGTGTGTGTCTCCCAGTAGGAAATTTATCAGCCTGCCCTAATTCAGACTCTGCTACCCCATCTAGTAGTTAACTGTTGCATCTGAATTTTTTTAAAGTTACTTTGGGAACAGTACACTAGCCCTTGCTATCAAATGGTTCTTCTGATCTAGGCACAAATCCTATTGGACACACTGTGTACAATACTACCAACATCAACCACAAATTCTCCCAGAGCTTTGAAAAAATAAAGTAACAAGAAGTGAATTAATTGATCAAACTTATATGAACCATCTACCATTTACAGGGCCTCCGCTCTACTCAAGGGGAGGAATGGACACCAAAAAAAAAAAAAACCAAACCAAAAAAAAACCCAAAACAAAAGGTTGAAAAGGACAATCAGGAGATTAGCCATTTCCAATTTTGGGGTTAAGTCAGTAGAAAATGCATTTTCTGAACTCAGTCACTTCTCCCATCTTCACAGTGTTGTTCCTCTGTTTTCAAGGTCATTACTAAGTCCAAGAAAGGCAGGAAGAGACATATATGTCTGGGAGGGTTGGGTTGTACCTTTAAAGATTTCATATTGGCACAAAAGAGGATGGCAAACTTTAAAAGATCCTGCTGTCCTCTGCCCTGGCTACTGCTCCTGCCTCTGTATTTTTGTTGCTCATAAAGCAGTTAGACAATGAGCCAGACTCCAAAAAACATATTTTCCATCTTCCTCCAGAAAGAGAACTACCAACCCAACTTGCTGAGCAACTAGGCAGATACGTTTGTACAAGGGAGAAAATTCACAGCCAGGGCAGGCTGGCAGGTTTTGAAAGATAATTTGGTGTATCTGAAATTAACTGTCTCTGTACCAAGCACCTCACCTAGAAGAGAACTCTGGGTTCAAAACATTAAAACCAGAATAAGCAGGGTCTTTAAAAAATCCTGTCTCCATAAAAATGCATGCAAGTGAGTGTGATAAAAGGAACACAGAAAAATTTTAATGCTTTTACACATATTTACTTTATCATCACAAGGATGTCCTTCAGCAGTTTTGGAAACAAGGCATTACCATAAAAGTCAGAAATACATCAGCCGGGGGAACTGCTGCTGGAATTCCCCATCATGGCACATTCTCTTTATTCCTTAGCATGTTGTACCCTTGCCTTCTCCTCTGAACACTGGTGCATTTCCAAAGCTGCTTCAACAAGAAGTGGATCAAAGCCCTTCTCACAAAGCTGTCCATGTGCAAACAGGTAATCCAAAACCTGTGGGGAATTAAGAAAATAAACTAAGTTTGCAGAGTGGCATTTGCAACACACGGTTGAATACCATCTCTGTACATGCAAAGGGACTGAGCACAACTGTACCCCGGCGTTCAGCAAGGGCTGAGATAAACTCCTTCCTATTAAAGTTGAGATGCTCTTGCCGCAAGAACTCATCCAGAGAAAACAAACAAGCCCACTCTATTCAAAACAGTCTCAGAAGCCTTTCATGCTTGATCACTGAGCAGAAGGCAGAAGTTTAACTGTGCTTCCTATACTACAAATTTTTAAAACAAAGCTGTAGGTCAAGATGTGTCAGCTTTTAACTTCCTCTCAGACAGCTGCAAGACCTGATGCAATCTGAAAGCAGTCAGCCTTTTAAGATCAAATCATCATACTGGTGAATGAGCTGCAAATCCCAGCTCACATGCTCAGAAATAGTTGCCAAATTTCTTATCCATCCTCAGCTTTGAGAGGTACAAGGAAAGGTTTAGATAGGTAATGCTAGGAAGGTAAAAGAACACAGCCTGGATTTAAAACCAGCTTCCTAAGGGACATAATTTCCATTTGATACTACAGTTCACTCCAGCACAAAGGTTAAACTGCTCTTGATGCATAGGTAGTGGACAAGCATATCAGCTCCACAAGAAGAAGTCACTGGAACACACCTCCTCCCCAGGCAACAGGCAGAGTCCCACCAGACAATGCTCAGTGCAGCACACAGCCTGCCTAGGGTTAGCACGCAAAGTTTGGCCACACTCTCTCCACTTCAAAATATTTGTTTGAAGTGGATTCAAGACCTAGACCCACACTTCATCCTGCAGCACTTTATGCTATGAGAACTGGCTTTAGCAAGCATTTGATGCAACCCATGAGGCAGGAAGCACCACAACCAGATCACAAAAAAAAAATTTGGTCAGTGCTGCCTTTGAAGAGCCTGTCAGAACTGTCATAAGCCTGCAGGGGCCAATCTCTCTACAAGGAGACATCAGCATCATAATCTGTGCTCAGAACAATGGAAGTTGGCTGGTTTTTTTATCACACAGCACTAAGCATGGTGTAGAGCCACAGTAAACTTCCTTCAGGTAGTTTTGTGGCTCCTGGGAAGACTCAGTACCTGTCCCAGCTTCACGTGGAGGTAAGGGCCCATTCCAAGCTCAGCACAGCTCTGACCCAGCATCCACAGATGTGGTTCACTCAAGCAGTCTCTCATCAACTTCTCCAGTGGTTAATATTGCAGTGGCTACAGGCTGCAACCCCTTGTTAGAATAAAAGTATTCACCCCATCCGTTTTGCAAACCCAAGGTTGTTTCTCAGCAGAATCAGCATCAAATCAAGGGTTTCTTTCTCCATTGCACAAGCTCTTACCTGATCGATGTTCTGTCCCTTCTTCTTTATGGCTTTCAGGGCATTCTCAGGCGAGTACCCCGTGCTGATGACCGTCTCTACGCACTGCCTCTCACTAGCAGAGAGGACCTGCTGTAGTTCAGAGCCACCCAACTGCTTTGTGCAGATGGTGTTAACAGGCACTTTAGACACTGGGAAATTTTGGTGTGTTACCTAAAGGGGGAAACCCAGAGGCTGAGGTGATGGTCATCATCAGCATCCCCACATCCTGTTTCTGGCTAGTGCAGAACCAGGATATCCCATGTAATTAACCTGAGAGCCTTTCTAGACTGCCCTTGGGAAGTTACTGTTAGTATGAAAACAAGCAGTGCACATAGTCTGACTCCCACCATACTCTTTTTACCTTCAAAAAAACCCCAATCAACAACTCAGATTCTTTGCAATACATCCTCTCCTACAAGTGAATGAAAATCTTTCAATACCAAACCTTTGCAACAGTGAAGGTCCTTATAATATAGCCAAACCCTGAACCTCAGAGGAAGCATGAAGATTGCTTACTTAACTCCAAGTTCACTCATCACCTATGATTTTCTGTACTCAAATTAATACTACTTCTGAAGATTTTCAGAAACATGATCCAGTGCAAGCACACAGGTATTTGGAAACTTACCAGAGGGATTTCCATTTCCTTGAAGTCTGGGTGTACCTGGAAAACATAGGAATAAGATGACTACAAATATTATGCAACAGTGAGCAGAATTTGCTACAGCTGGAGGAGAAGGGTTTTATGGGAGAAATCTTTGAGTAATTCCACCATACTAGAGAGATTTGTGGTATGATCAGGCTTCCACTTGCGAGACACAGATGTTATGCAGTTAAGTGTAGTTATAGAATAGCCATTATAAGGACTGTTTATCTCAGCACTCTACAAAACCAATCACACTCCAAGAAGGATGTGTGTCCTCTCACAATAACTGTAAGTTTGTTCATTCTGTCTCTGTGACTGCTACATGTTCATACAGATAAGTGTAGCACATTGGCTCCTGTTCAGCTCTTGACCTAGTGCTACTTTGCATGAATGACAGTGATAATTTTAAAGTCATTTCTTAGAGACTTCCCTTGATTTTTTTTGACAATGAGAAGGGGCAAGAGGAACATTTAGCCCTTTTCTACTCTCAAAGCACTGCATTTCATATGCCATATATAGGATCATAGAATGGTTTGTGTTGGAAGGGATCATCTAGTTCAAACACCCCTGCCATGGGCAGGGACACCTCCCACCAGCCCAGGTTGCTCTAAGCCCCATCCAACCTGACCTGAGACACTGCCAGGGAGGAGACAGCCACAGCTTCTCTGGACAACCTGGGCCAGGGGCTCACCACTCTCACAGCAAAGAATTTCTTCCTAAGATCTCATCTAAATCTCCCCTCTTTCAGCTTGAAACTGTTTTGCCTTGTCCTATCACTCCATGCCCTTGCCCAAACTCCCTCCCCAGCTTTCCTGGAGCCCCTTCAGGCACTGGAAGGTGCTAGAAGGTCTCCCTGGGAGCCTCCTCTTCTCCAGGCTGAACAACCCCAACTCTCTCAGCATGTCTACAGAGCAGAACTGCTCCAGCCCTCTCATCATCTTCATGGCCTCCTCTGGACTCACTCCAACAGCTCCATGTCCTTCTTGTGTTGGGGGTTCCAGAACTGGACACAGCACTGCAGGGGGAATCTCACAAGAGCAGAGTAGAGGTTGGCCTTCTGGGCTGCCAGTGCACATTGTTGGCTCATGTTGAGCTTCTCATTGCTCAACACCCCCAAAGTCCTTCTCAGGGCTCTTCTCAATCCATTCTCCACCCAGCCTGTAACAGTGCTTGGGATTATCCTGACTGAGGTGCAGGACCTTGCACTTGGCCTTGTTGAACTTCATGAGGTTGGCATGGGCCCACCTCTCCAGCCTGTCAGGGTCCCTTTGGATGGCCTCCCTTCCTCCAGTGTGTCAAGTTAGCTTGTTGTTGTCAGCAAACTTGCTGAGGATGCGCTTGATCCCACTGCCCATGTCTCCAACAAAGATGTTAAACAGCACCAGTCCCAATACCGACCCAAGGAACACCACTGGTCACTGGTCTCTATTTCTACATCAAGCTGTTGACTGCTACTCTTTGAGCATGATCAGCCAGCCAGTTCCTTATCCACCTAGTGGTCCATCCATCAAATCCATATTCTTCCAATTTAGAGATCAGGATGTCATGCGGGACATGGTTGACTGATTTGCATAAGCCCAGGTAGATTATGTCAGTTGCTCTCCCTTTGTCCACTGGCGCTGTGACCCCATCATAAATTGCCACCAAATTTGTCAGGCACAATTTGCCATTGGTGAAGCCATATTGGCTGTCACAAATCACATCCTTATTTTCCATGTGCTTTAGCATAGTTTCCAGGAAGGTCTGCTACATGATCTTGCCAAGCACAGAGGTGAGACTGACTGGCCTGTAGTTCCCTGGGTCTTCCTTTTTTCCTTTTTCTGAAAATGGGGGTTCTGTTTCCCCTTTTCCAGTCAGTGGGAATATATGAGCAATGTGGCACATAAGATAAAAAAAAAAGCATGAGATTTTTCTACCAATAGACAACACTTAGTCCTATTCCCAGTACACCAATAAGACTGGGTTACTTTTACTGCTGTACACCTGATGCATTTCTGCAGAAGCAGGCTGCCAGAGGGAAGAACCAACCCACTGCTTTATACTAATTTGCACAAGGTAACAGAAATGCAAATTCAGAATTTTGCCATCAAATCCACACATTTCAATTAATCCTTTTAAAAGTCTTCCTGCATTTTAAATCAAATTAGAAAAGATCACAATAAATTACTTCAGACCAAGAGCCTCTATTGCTTTTCCTTAATACCTTTTAAGCCAACATAGATTGCTTGAAAGCTTATCCACTTCTTTCAGAAAAGCCTTCTTTGGGGCGAAACTAAAACCAAACAAAAAACAAAATGAACCAACAAAAAACCCACACAGGAAGAAAAAAAAACAAAACAAAACCAACAAACCCCCAAACCCCACAGCAATAAAAATCTATTTATATAAAAAATTTCTGATAACATATATTAGGATTTTGGTAAATTCCATTGGGGGGAGAGAAAAAGCAGGTTTAGTTCTGCATTTCTTCACATTCTCGTCTCCAGCGTAAGAATTTATCTTCTAGGAGTCAAAGCCTGAGAAACCATGTTCAATCTGATGGACTTGCCTACCCAAAAACCTCTTCTCATGGTGGTAGAGGTGTTCAAAGCCCTTCACAAAACCAAAACTGCTTCTGACACCAGAGACTGATAATCTGTGCTTGCAGTCAATGACTTTCAGCAGAGGAGGGAAACACCTAAAGGAATTGTAGGAGATAAAGCCAGAACTAGTCACTCAGCAGCTGCACTCCCTTACGTCTCAAACTTGCATTTCAGTACCCTTCAAGAAGCAGAAATAAAATGCTTTCAGTATGTGCTTGTGCACTGTGCCTACTTTAAGGGATTTAATAGAGAGGCCAGGAGTCCTGCCTGCAGCTGGTGTGCTCGCACACATCACACTAGTACAGCAGTATATATTCTGAATAGTCCACCAGGAGTATCCCATCCTCATATAATCAGAGATTTCTCTAAATAAAATGTATCACACTAATCAGGTCTCTGACCAGCTTTAATTCCAACCTGCTGTCTTCACTAATCATTTCTTCCTCTGCCAATGCTGAAAAAAGCAAACCAGTGAGCTTAAAAAAAAAACAAAAAACCAAAACCCTCAGAGGGGACCACCCAGGACAGAATCAGTGCAACCTCAGAGATACCACAAGTTTATTTCCATCCAAAGAAACCTAGATCTAATTCACTGGTAAAGCATAAACTCCAGTGGAAAGTGGAGTTAAAATTTCTAGTCTCATGAGAAAAAAATATAATCATATAAAATCATTGTGGAATACACTGGGACATATAATTGTATAACACAGTATATAAACTGGGGGAGTTGGGGGGGGGGGAGGATGAATATGGCTGTGCATCAGGTTCCAGGTGGAGAGCATTGTGCATTACTCATTTAATATATTTTTATTAGTATTGTTTTATTATTTCTTCTTTCCTTGTGTTGCTCAATTAAACCGTTCTTATCTCAACCCACAAGGTTTCCCCTTCTTCTAATTCTTCTATTGGGAGTGGGGAGGTTGAGGTGTGGGTGAATGAACAGCTGTCTGGTGCAACCATGACAGTCTTTAGTAAGTTTTAATCCAGCATATAGAGATTTATATATAGTGAAAATTTGGCCATCTGAATGCTCATCTATCTTGTTTTGTAAGTGACCTTTCATGCTAATCCCTAGAGATTTGATACTTTGCGGGTTCACCTCTGAGCTACAATTGCCTCTCAAACCTGTGATCCACAGCAGTGAGCAGTTGTTCAGTGCATTACTGCTTCTGCCAGTTTACTGTATTAAATTTGTTCTAGTGATCAATTAACATCTGTTCTGCTGTGCTAGTTGCCAGAATATTTTACAATTAATAATGCATTTACCCAAGCCTGAAAAGAGGAGAAAGCACAGTGTCACTTGTTTCAGAGCTCATGGTGTTTGTCCTGGTTTGGGCCAGGATAATGGTGATTTTCTGTCTTGTACTGTTTGCTTTTAGCTAAGTCTCTTGTAAGTAGTTGTGTTTGCTGAAATGAACAGCAAGTTTCTCAGACAGTGTGTGCTTCTAGGATTGATAACACTTGATGTTTATAGTTACTGCTAGAGACTGGTATGCAGAGCCAAGGACACTGCTCAGCTCTGAGGAAAACATTTTACTGTCCAGGAGGATAAAGAGGTCCCACCTGAGCCCTCCTTTGGGGAGGAACAGACAAGATAGATGCCAGAATTGACCAAACAGAGTATTCCATCCCATATACGTCACACTCAGTATAAATTTGAGGGATCACGAGGGGCAAGCCAGATTTCCAGACTTCTGGATTTCCTGATTTCCCTGCTTCCCTTCCTTCACCCGGCATCCTGGAAGGATCCCATCCATTCGTCTGCCTGTGGTCCTGATCCGTGCCAGCCCATATCTGTGTGTTCCTGCCTCCGGTTCCCGACTGCTGCTGACTCCAGGAGTCCAGCCTGGACTTTCCCAGGGCTGCCCTGCAGCCTCGGTGGTGACGTGAGAGTTATTGGGGGAAAGGAGGGAGGAATGTGGTTTCCATTTTCCTGTATATTTGTATATATTTAGTAATTTTTCCTATTTATCATTACTGTTCATTAAAGTTGTATAGTTTAGTTTCCAACCCATAAGTCTCTCTCCCTTATTCTCTCTCCTTTCTTTATCAAGGAGGAGAGAGACATTAATAGAGAGCGTCTGTTATTCGGTTTAATTGCCGGGCCAGTGTTAAACCGTGACAGTGTTACATGAAAACCTACATACAGTATGCCAGTAAAGCCACAGAACCATTTATATTGGACAGAAGTAGTCAGATTATTTTAGAGCCAGCTAAAGGATTTGACTACACAGTTTCCACTAGGCTTCATGAGTATTGTTGTCCAGAACGGAAGTCAGCGTGGATTCACCCAAGGGAAATCATGCTTGACCAACTTGATTGCCTTCTATGATGTCATTACTGGCTGGCTAGATGAGGGGAGAGAAGTGGGTGTTATCTACCTTGACTTGAGCAAGGCTTTTGATACTGTCTCTCATAACATCCTCATTAGGAAACTCAGGAATTGTGGACTAAATGAGTGGACAGTGAGGTGGATTGAGAGCTGGCTGTATAACAGAACTCAGAGGATGGTGATCAATGGTGCAGGGTTGAGTTGGAGGCTTGTTACCAGCAGTGTCCCCCAGGGGTCAATACTTGGTCCAGTCTTGTTCAACATGTTCATCAACGACCTGGATGAGGGAACAGAATGTATCCTCAGCAAGTTCACTGATTATACAAAGCTGAGAGGGGTGGCCGACACTCCAGAGGGCTGTGCTGCCATCCAGCATGACCTGGACAGGCTGGAGAGATGGGCAGAAAAGAAACTGATGAGGTTCTCTAAGAACAAGTGAAGAATCCTGAACCTGGGGAGGAAGAACCCCAAGCACCAACATAGGTTAGGAGTGGACCTGCTGGAAAGCAGTTTGGAGGAGAAGGATCTTGGGGTCCTGATAGATAGCAAATTATCCATGAGCCAGCAGTGTGCCCTTGCTGCCAGGAAGGCCAATGGAATCCTTGTCTGTATAAAGAAGAGTGTAGTCAGCAGGTCAGGGGAGGTCATTCTTCCCCTCTACTCTGCCCTGGTGAGGCCACAGCTGGAATACTGCATCCAGTTCTGGGCTCCCCAGTTCAAGAGACAGAGAACTACTGGAGAGAGTCCAGGAGAAGGCAACAAAGATGATTGGGGGATTGGAACAGCTCTCAGATAATGAGAAGCAAATTGCCCTTTTCACTGACGGATCCTGCTGTTAGGAAGTCAGTAGAGGTAGAAAGCTGCAGTTGCAGAAGCAAAGTCGCCTAAGTTCCAGCAGTAGAAGACCTGAATGAGGAGAGAACTAGGAAAACTTCTCTGATCAATAGGTGGCTAAGGGATTGGTGCCACCGGCGGAACTTTGGGTTTTTCAACCACAGGACAACTTCCATGTTACCTAGTGTCCTCAAATCAGATGGGCTTCATCTAACTAACAAGGGGAAAAGGACTCTAGCTTATAAGTTGGAGAGGCTGATAAGGAGGGCTTTAAACTAGGTTTGAAGGGGGATGGGGTTGAAACTGGGCTCTCCAGAAATAAGCCTAAGGGTGGTCTACCCAAGATAAGAGACAAACCAGCAGCCCAGCTGAAGTGCATGTACATCAATGCACGCAGCATGGGCAACAAACAGGAGGAGCTGGAAGCCATCATACAGCAGGAAAGCTATGATGTAGTCGCTATCACGGAAACGTGGTGGGATGACTCCCATGACTGGAGTGCTGCCATGGGGGGCTACAGGCTCTTCAGAAGGGACAGGCAGGGTAGGAGAGGCGGAGGGGTAGCCCTGTATGTTAGAGAGTCTCTTGACACTGTAGAAGTTGAGGTCAGCAATAATAAGGTGGAGTGCCTGTGGATTAGAATCAGAGGAAAGGCCAACAAGGCTGATATCGTGATGGGAGTCTGTTACAGACCACCCAATCAGGATGATGAGGATGATGAATTATTCTACAGGCAGCTGGCAGATGTCTCCAAATCGTCATCCCTTGTTCTTGTGGGCGACTTTAACCTGCCAGACATCTGCTGGGAACTCCACACCACAAAGAGGAAGCAGTCTAGGAGATTCCTAGAGTGTATAGAGGATAATTTCCTGCTCCAGCTAGTAAATGAGCCCACCAGGGATGGAGCCCCGCTTGACCTTCTTTTCACAGAGAGGATCTGGTGGGAGATGTGGTGGTCGGTGGACGCCTGGGACTTAGCAATCATGAAATAATAAAGTTTTCAATATTCAGGGATACAAGGAGGGTCGTCAATAAAACTTCTACGTTGGACTTCCGGAGGGCAGATTTTGGCCTATTCAGAAGACTTGTTCAGAGTATATCCTGGGAAACAGCCCTTGAAAACAGAGGGGTTCAAGAGGGATGGTCGTACTTCAAGGAGCAAGTTTTGAAAGCACAGGAGCAGGCTGTCCCAGTGTGCCGAAAGGCGAGCCGGTGGGGAAGACGACCGGTCTGGCTGAACTGGGAGACTCTGAAAGAAATTAGGGTTAAGAAGAGGGCCTACCAATTATGGAAAAAAGGGCTAACTACTCAGGAGGAATTTAGGAAGATAGTTAAGTCATGTCGAAAGAAAATTAGAGAGACAAAGGCACAATGTGAACAGAATCTCTCCACCTCTGTGAAGGATAACAAAAAGTCCTTCTACAGATACATCAGCAGCAAAAGAAGGGGCAAGGAAAACATCCATTCTTTACTGGACACGGGTGGGAATATAGTTATCAAAGATGAAGAAAAGGCTGAGGTATTTAACACCTTCTTTACCACAGTTTTCAACAGAAAGACAGGTTACCCTGAGGACAGACGGCTTCTGGAGCTTATAGGAGGTGACAAGAATCTAAACAGCCCCCCTGTAATCCTGAAGGACACAGTCAGTGACCTACTAAGATGCTTGGATCCCCACAAGTCTATAGGACCGGATGGGATCCACCCAAGGGTGATGAGGGAGCTGGCAGAAGAGCTTGCCAAGCCTCACTCTATCATCTACCAACAGTCCTGGCTCACTGGGGACATCCGAGATGATTGGAAGTTGGTGAATGTCACGCCAATTCACAAAAAGGGCCGGAAAGAGGACCCAGGAAACTACAGGCCCGTCAGCCTGACCTCAGTGCCTGGCAGGGTCATGGAACAAATCATCTTCAGTGCAATCACACAGCACCTGCAGGATGGGCAAGGGATTAGAAACAGCCAGCATGGGTTTAGAAAGGGCAGGTCATGCCTGACCAACCTTATCTCCTTTTATGATCAGGTGATCCACCTGGTGGATGAGGGGAGGGCTGTGGATGTGGTCTACCTGGACTTCAGCAAAGCGTTTGACACTGTCTCCCACAGCATCCTCCTGAAAAAGCTGTCAGCCCGCAGCTTCGACAGGAGCACCCTGTGCTGGCTTAGGAACTGGCTGGAGGGCCGGGCCCAGAGAGTGGTGCTGAATGGAGCTGCATCCAGTTGGCGGCCGGTCACTAGTGGTATCCCCCAGGGATCAGTGTTGGGCCCAGTTCTGTTTAATATCTTCATTGATGATTTAGATGAGGGGATTGAGTCCACCATTAGCAAATTTGCAGATGACACTAAGATGGGGGGAAGTGTGGATCAGCTGGAAGGCAGGAGGGTCTGCAGAGGGACCTGGACAGACTGGAGAGTTGGGCTGATTCCAATGGGATGAGGTTTAACACGGCCAAGTGCCGGGTCCTGCACTTTGGCCACAACAACCCCATGCAGCGCTACAGGCTGGGGACAGAGTGGCTGGAGAGCAGCCAGGCAGAAAGGGACCTGGGAGTCTGGATCGACAGGAAGCTGAACATGAGCCAGCAGTGTGCCCAGGTGGCCAAGAAGGCCAATGGCATCCTGGCCTGTATCCGGAACAGTGTCGCCAGCAGGTCCAGGGAAGTGATTCTTCCCCTGTACTCAGCGCTGGTGAGGCCACACCTTGAGTGCTGTGTCTAGTTCTGGGCCCCTCAGTTTAGGAAGGATATCGAGGTCCTGGAGCAGGTCCAAAGGAGGACAACTAGGCTGGTGAAGGGACTCGAGCACAGACCCTATGAGGAGAGAATGAGGAAGCTGGGGCTGTTCAGCCTAAAGAGGCGGCTTAGGGGAGACCTCATCGCTCTCTACAACTACCTGAAAGGAGGTGGTAGCCAATTGGGGGTTGGTCTCTTTTGCCAGAAGACTTTCAACAAGAGAAGAGGGCATGGTCTCAAGTTGTGCCAGGGGACGTTTAGGTTAGATATTAGAAAGAATTTCTTTACCGAGAGAGTGATCAGGCATTGGAAAGGGCTGCCCAGGGAAGTGGTGGATTCTCCGTCCCTGGAGATATTTAAAAAGAGACTGGATGTGGCACTCAGTGCCATAGTCTAGCAACTGCAACGGTGGTTCAAGGGTTGGACTCGATGATCTATGAGGTCCCTTCCAACCCAGCCAATTCTATGATTCTATGAAAGGAGGGAGAAGGTGAATCAAACTGACTTGCAGAGGTCAAAGCCATCCAGCTGGCCGTGCTGAACAGGAAAAGTGGCCGGTACATGACCTCTACTCTGACTCATGGATGGCAGGAAATGCCTTGTGGGCTTGGCTAAAGGGATGGAAGTGGGACAACTACTAAACAATTAGCTAATAAACAATTGGGCCAAAGAGCATGGTGTAGAGTGGATATACCATATTCCCTATCATGTACCAGCATCCAGAAAGATTGAACACTACAATGGCTTGCTGAAAACCACCCTGAAAGCAATGGGTGGTGGGACTTTCAAAAATTGTGACAAACACTTGGCTATTTAATGCCAGGGGATCCATCAATCAAGCTGGCCCTGCCCAATCAGACCTTTTACATATAGTGGAAGGGGTTCAACGGTCAAGTCCGTTTTATGTGAAAGGAACCTGTTGGGGAAAACTGTTTGGGTCTATCCTGCTTTGGGCAAAGACAAACCTATCTGTGGGATTGTCTGCTCAAGGTTGTGGACATACTTGGTGGGTATGCCAGAAGATGGTGAAGTCCAGTGTGTACCACAAGAGAGTTTAACTGGTTGAGAGCATTTAGTTTCAGGTTGTAGAGCATTTATTACTGCTTAATAGTGATAAGTCATTTTAAGTGTTCTTCTCTAGGATAATGCACTGGTGTCCAGGAACCTCAGGATGAACTTGCAGCACGAGGGCATGAACCCCATACAATCTCATTTGGCCTGAGAGACTTTATGAAAATCCAAAGCCTGGACTTTACAAAATGTTGTATAAAGACATAGCCTGGTGAATAAGTATGGCAAGAATGGTATGGAATAAGGGGTGGAAAATATTCTGTCTCGGTTCAGTGGTCAGGGCGACTCACAAACCAGAAGACAGAATTGTTCCCTGTTACCCCCTCCACTCTCCCAAGGGAAGATATAAGGGGAATAAGAGAGACTTAAAGGTTGGAAATTAAAACTGGAACAAGTTTACTGAAACAGGGAAGGAGCAGTAACACATGGAATGAGGAACCAATACATACAAAATATATACAAAACCCAATTTTGATGATTGCACAGATAGGTGTCTGAAGGTCCCTCATAGCAAGGCTGGCTTGGGAGCAAGGTCCATGGCTCTTCCCAGCACCCGATGGATTTGGATTCTGCAGAGCGTGTGGCAAGCTTATGGAAAAGTGGGAGCCTCTCTCCAAGACCTCCAAGTGACTGCAGCGAAGCAGCAAGGAAGAAGGGAGCAGGAAGGGGGACAGGCTTCTGGTTCTCCTGTCTTTTATAGAGTAGGGCAGGGAAATGGGCTCCCCAGTTCAAGAGAGACAGGTAACTACTGGAGAGAGTCCAGAGGAGAGTGATAAAGGTGAGTGGGGGATTGGAGCATCTCTCTTTTGAGGAAAAGCCGAGAGCTGGGAGTCTTTAGCCTGGAGAAGAGAAGGCTGAGGGGAGACCTTATCAATGCCTACAAGTATCTAAAGGGTGGGTGCAAGGAAGATGGAGCCGGACTCTTCTCAGTACTTCCCAGTGACAGGACGAGAGTCAACGGGCACAAGCTGGAACATAGGAAGTTCCATCTAAACATAAGAAAAACCTTCTTTATTGTGAGGGTGCCAAGGCACTGGCATAGGCTGCCCAGGGAGGTTGTGGAGTCCCCTTCTCTGGGGATACTCAAAACCCACCTGGACGCATTCCTGTGTAATGTGCTCTGGGTGATTCTGCTTTAGTGGGAGAGTTGGACTAGATCATCTCTAGAGGTTCCTTCCAACTCTGATAATTCTGTGATTCTGGGATCTTAGGTTCTTTGGAAAAAAAGAGTCTACAAGCTTACTCAAATAGTTGCTCTTATTCACAGAGAGAAAGACAACAGCTGGTGTGAAGTGTCCTCAAAGTAATTTTAGAACTTGCTACAAGTTTGAGGAAATGAAGTGTCAAACTCCTGTCTCAGAGCTGTAAGCAAGCAAGCATAACATTTGTTATCTGAGATGATCCTTAAGACTACATTTGGTATCCAAAAAACAATACTTCCACCCTCACTTACAAGGATGAGAGTAAATACCAGATTTCAGATGACCATAATTTTCATGCTTAATATTAAAGGTTAGATTTTAAAAGATCTCAGGATGGAAAAAGAATAAACTTCTTTCACTGTAGGCCAACTGCAAGCACTTTTTTCTTCCCTGAATAACACTGCATGTGTGGTTTTTAATCTATTATTGCTTCTATTCCTTGAAAAGCCTGCATTTCCCATTATTTCCAGCAAATAAGCAAGCCAAGAAACAAATCTAGCAGAGATTTTACTCAAAATCTGAGCAGTTCAGAATCTTATATATCAGTCAGATAAGACAGAATGGAGGACTGTACAAAGAATATAAATACTTAGTTCAAAGGTGTGTAACTGAACAAAAGCTGAAAAGATGAAATAAAAGTCACCATAATTGGTCTAAAAATATCAGATTTCAGGAAATCCGCAGAGTAATAATCTGAGATTCAGAACTGACAGCATGAAGACCTGTTTGATTGATCAATTTGCCACGTAAATGAAGAGGAACTACCACGTGGTCTACACACCACTCTCATTAAATGAACCTAAAACCACAGGACTCTTTAAAAGTAACATTTGCCTCTGCACGTACACATCTCCTCAGCAACCCCAATTCTAATCCACTGCATGTTTACCATAGTTGTTGTACTTGGAAATGTTGATTCTTCTTCTGTACAAACTGTTGACCCAGCCAGGGAAGGCAGCCTGGATGAAGAGGATAACGTGGATGTCTCCATGCCACTGTCCTCATTTAGAGTGGAAAGACCAACCATATGGTGTCCACTCAGTTCAATACCTTTACTCTGAGCAAAGGTCTGCAAAGAGCTGAGAAAAGTGCCATTGTGAAGACAGTTAATGCTGTGGAAAGTGCTTGTGAGCTTTGATGATTTATGACCACTGTCATCAGATTCAAGTTTAGGAAAGGACAGGGATTTGATATTGCTCACTGAAGTGATAGGGGACAGGGACACTTTGGAAGACAAAGACAACTTTTCACAGTTTTCCAACTGTGGTAAAGTGATAAAACCATTGGGTTTGTGAAGGGGCTTGAAATCCAACGTGGTCCTTTCTACAGATGCCAGAATTTCCTCGTCTTGCAACACAGATTCAGATCCTCCTTTGGGCAAAGTATTAACTAACAACTGAGCAAAATCCGGCCCAGTAGTACCAACATGAATTTCAAGAATATTTTTTAATTCCTCCTTATCATCAATAGTTTTTAATTCCAGTTTGTTAAATGGGTCATCTTCACATTCAAAATCAGCTGGGTTGAAGTCTGCTTTTGGACAAGGTGGACGAAGAACCTTTTGCTTCACAGCACTGCTGTCAGCTGGTGTGGGAGTAAGAATATTATTGTACTGCAGGCTAGCAAGGAGGGGGTTAATAGGAGG
This sequence comes from Calypte anna, assembly GCF_003957555.1. Classification (NCBI taxonomy): domain Eukaryota; kingdom Metazoa; phylum Chordata; class Aves; order Apodiformes; family Trochilidae; genus Calypte; species Calypte anna. Next base: position 16,020,245 of record NC_044276.1, read on the forward strand.
AGGCATGACCTCAGGACAAAGTCCCTTTGAGAACTCCATTTTGTTGCTGTCCTCTGGAATTGCTTTTGAGTTCACTAGGGCTGCTTCTGCCTTGAGTTCAGCTTCTCTCAGGGCAGCTTCAATTTTTTTTATATCTTCAGACCACTTGATTGTTTTCTTTTCCAGTGAGAAGTCATACTGACCAAGGGTGGAGGAGAAAGGGGAGGAGAAAGAAAAAGATAAGATTATAAGGATTACAGCCATTACTTTAACAGCAACATAAGTAACATAGAATTTTTTTCCCCAGTATCTCTTGTAACCTACAGACTGGCAAAGCTGAAAGATACCAGTAGTTCATTTTGCCTCTAGTGGCAAAATCTATAGTCTATAGTGTAGATTAGAATATATTTTACCTCCTTCCCACATTTAGTTTTGCTTTAGGGCTACTGATCATCCCAAGATGTTCACTCAAGACAAGAGATGGGGGGGAAATCTAATGCATTACTAGATAGACAATCACACCCAGATCTGGCACCACTGAACTACATACCCACTGTCCACAAGCTACACCAATGATAACAGTTACCAGCAGTAGCAGATTTTTCTGCAGTTACTGGCATAACAGGATCCCACAAGCTTTTCTCATTTAACATCAGCTCTTTCAGGGCCAAGTTAGCACAGGAAGGCCAAGTCAGCATGGGTTTATGAAAGGCAGGTCCTGTCTGACTAACGTGATCTCATTCTACAACAAGATGACTGCCTAGTGGATGAGGGAAGAGCTGTGGACATTGTCTATCTGGACTTTAGTAAAGCTTTTGACACTGTCTCGCACAGCATTCTTCTTCAGAAACTTATGACACTTGGCTTGGATAAATATACCCTGCATTAGATAAAAAATTGGCTGGATGGTCAGGCTGAAAGAGTAGCCATGAATGGAACTAAATCTGGCTGGTGCCCGGTCACAAGCAGTGTCCCCCAGGGTTCAGTGCTGGGGCCTCTTCTCTTTAGTATCTTCATTAATGATTTGGATGAGGGGATTGAGTGTGCTCTCAGTAAATTTGCAGATGACACCAAACTAGGTGGCTGTGTCAACCTGCTGGAGGGTAGGGAAGCCTTACAGCGGGACTTAGACAGGTTGGACCAATGGGCCAAGGTTAATTGTATGAGATTTAACAAGGCCAAATGCCAGGTCTTACACCTGGGTCATAACAACCCCATGGTAAGCTACAGACTTGGGGAAGTGTCGTTAGAGAGCTGTAAGTTGGAAAGGGACCTGGGGGTATTGGTTGACAGTTGACTTAATATGAGTCAGCAGTGTGTACAGGTGGCCAAGAGGGCCAATGGCATCCTGGCTTGTATTAGGAACTCAGTGGCCAGCAGGAATAGGGAGGTGATCATCCCTCTGTACGCAGCTCTGGTGAGGATGTACCTTGAATATTGCATTCAGTTCTGGGCACTTCACTGTAAGAAAGACATAGAAGTGCTGGACCATGTCCAGAAAAGGGCAACGAAGCTCATTAAGGGCCTGGAGCACAAGTCCTGTGAGGAGTGGCTGAGGGAGCTGGGGGTGTTTAGTCTGGAGAAGAGGAGGCTGAGAGGAGACCTTATAGCTCTCTTCAACTACCTCAAGGGAGGTTGGAGTGAGGAGGGAGACAGGTTCTTCTCCTTGGTGGTGTGTGACAGGACCAGAGGAAATGGACGGAAGCTACGCCAGGGGAGGTTTAGGTTGGATATTAGTGTCCTGGTTTGGGCCAGGATGAAGGTGATTTTCTGTCTTGTACTTTTGCTTTTAGCTAAGTCTCCTGTAAGTAGTTACACTTGCTGAAATTAACAGCAAGTTTCTCAGACAGTGTCTGCTTCTAGGACTGATAACACTCGATGTGTATAGTTACTGCTAGAGTGGTATGCAGAGCCAAGGACACTGCTCAGCTCTGAGGAAAACTTTTACCCTCCAGAAGGAAGAAAGAGGTCCCACCTCCAGCCCTCCTTTGGGGAGGAACAGACAAGATAGATGCCAGAATTGACCAAACAGAGTATTCCATCCCATATATGTCATACTCAGTATAAATTTGAGGCATCACAAGGGCCAAGCTGCCTGCCCTTCCTGCTTCCCTTCCTTCACCCGGCATCCCAGAAGGATTCCATCCATTCGTCTGCCTGTGGTCCTGATCTGTGCCAGCCCATATCTGTGTGTTCCTGCCTCCAGTTCCCAACTGCTGCTGACTCCAGGAGTCCAGCCTGGACTTTCCCAGGGCTGCCCTGCAGCCACGGCGGTGACGTGAGAGTTTTCCTATTTATCATTACTGTTTCATTAAAGTTGTGTAGTTTATTTTCCAACCCATAAGTCTCTCTCCCTTATTCTCTCTCCTTTCCTTATCAGGGAGGAGAGAGAGATTAATAGAGAGCGTCTGTTACTCGGTTTAATTGCCAGGCCAGTGTTAAACCGTGACAGATTTAATTGGCGCCCAACATGGGGCTCGAGCTAATTGGCTCGAGTCCAGTTTAAATTTTGACTAATTTGCCTGAATAGTTTGAATTCCAACTCCAGTGAAAGAATGGCTTTGCTGAGCTGGAATCAGACCTTGTTCTTTGGAAATTTCACAGTGTTGGAGATTAAACCAATCATACCTTTGGTATTTAGGGTATGTGATGTGTATTTTTGCAGCTGGGATTAGTGTTACTATGTGGGTTTTGCTTCGTAAGAGCTGCTTAAGAACCATCGTCGCAATATGGTCCTCAATATTGATGTATATCATGGTGCATGGTGCAGTCGTGTTTCATACAGAGATAAAAAACTTGGTTGGTAATTACACCCCCAGTTTTAATTTGGGAAATTATACCATTCCATCGTATTTCGGGCTGACTCCACCAGATTTTAGTAACAATAGCATTTCATTTCTCAATCTTCTGGTGGGTGTTGTTAATTTTTCTCATATATTTGGTGAGGAATAAAACAAAAACCACAGTCATGAGATTGAGCATGCCTTTTCGGAGGCCAAGAGTTGCCGTTCGGAGAGAGAGAGCTGCTCCTCGTAGAGAGAGCACCCCCACTCCTGCCTCCGCAGCCGCTTCTTGCCCCCCCTCACACAAGGGCACAACTCAGATAAGGCCAGCCAGCATCGCCAGTGTTTCTGCTACAGCTGCAGCTGCTGTCTCTGCCCCCACAGACACTGCTACTGCTGCAGACACCTCAGCCTCTCCCCCTCAGCCACCGCAGCTACTTGTTGACACTGTAACTAGGAGAAAAGGAAAACAATGGAAATCAGAAATGAGCCTTAACCCTTCCAAGTCTGAACGAGACGAACAGGTGATAGAGGAGATAGAGGATACTGCCTCTCCTCGTAGAGCAGCTAGAGCAAAGTCAGCTGAGGACTCAGACTCAGAATCTGCTCAGTCCTATTCCATGAGGGACTTGCGTACTCTGAGAAAAGACTACAGCTGTTTTTCAGGTGAACCACTTCTCCCTTAGTTACTCCGATGCTGGATTGGTGGGGCTGCTACCATAACATTAACTCAGAAGAAAGCCAGGCAGATGGGATCCCTGGCCAAAGATGCAGGTATTGATCAGGCATTTGGGGAAAAGGCTGGAACCACCAGCCTATGGAAGCGACTCTTGACAGCTGTAAGGGAGAGATATCCCTATAAAGAGGAAATAGACTGCCCACAGGTCAAAGCAGCCACACTTGAAAAAGCTATCAGGTATCTGGAAGAATTGGCTGTACGAGACGCGATCTATAATGATGATAACATTGAAGATCCTTATCACATACCGTGCCCTAGGCCTATGATGCAAAGGTTTGTGCATGCTGCACCACCACCTTTTAACCATACACTATCAGTAATGCTATGGGTTCCTGTAGATGTGGAGGGAACTGTGGGTGATGTGATTAAAACAGCACAATAATATGAAGATGCTGTCACGGCCCCTCGTCGGGCCTGGGTCTCACCTGTAAAGAGAACATCTGAGAAACTGCATTCACCCCTTTTTCCTCGGACAGAAGGAGGATGCCGCATTGCAGCCATTAAGAGAAGACGCCCTCCTATGAGACGGAATCAAGAGAAACAGAATTCAGTAAGAGGAATCCTATGGGCACTCCTGAGTGAGTATGGAGAGGACATGAAAAAGTGGGATCAGAAACCTACTGCTGTCCTAGAGGACAAAGCATGTAAGTTGATGAGTAAGACAAAGGCAAAAGGAGGTCCTTCTAAAAAGATGGCTGCTCAAGTCTCCAGTGTGGGGTTACCCAATTCAAATATGCTGGTGACTCAAGATCCCTGTACATCAGGTGTGAGTAATGAGGATGCAAACTTCAGTAATGCACGTATTGACAATGTTGTATGTGCTCAAGCTCAGAGGTGCCCTGCCTCCAGCCAGGTGGAGGAGAGGGACAACCAAATTTATTGGATTGTGTGGATTTGATGGCCTGGCACATTAGAACCACAAAAGTATAAAGCCTTGGTGGACACTGGTGCACAGTGCGCCCTAATGCCATCAAATCAGAAAGGGACAGAATCCGTCACTATTTCTGGAGTGACGGGGTGATCTAAAGAACTGAGTATTGTAAAGGCTGATGTGAGCCTCACTGGAATAAAGTGCCATAAACACCTGATAGTGACTGGTCCAGATGCTCTGTGCATCCTTGGCATAGACTACCTCAAGGGAGGTGATTTCGAGGACCCAAAAGGGTACCAGTGGTCCTTTGGTACTGCAGCTATTAAGACTGAGAATGAAGAATGGCTGCATGCTTTGTTTGGCCTTTCAGATAAATCCTTTGTAGTGGGGTTGCTGAGAACTATAAACAAGCGGGTGCCAATTGCTACTTCAGTAGTGCATTGAAGGCAATATTACACCAACAGAGATGCTGTGATCCCCATCCACAAGCTGATCCGGCAACTAGAGAGCCAAGGAGTGATCGGCAAGACTCACTCACCCTTCAACAGTCCTGTATGGCCAGTGCAAAAGCCTAATGGAGAGTGGAGGCTGACAGTGGACTATCGTGCCCTGAATGAGGTTACTCCACCACTAAGTGCTGCTGTGCCGGACATACTAGAACTTCAGTATGAGCTGGAGTCAAAGGCAGCCAGGTGGTATGCTACTATTGACATTGCTAATGCATTTTTTGCTATTCCTATAGCACCAGAATGCAGAGCACAGTTTGCTTTCACCTGGAGAGGTGTCCAGTACACTTGGAATCGACTGCCCCAGGGGTGGAAACACAGTCCTACCATCTGCCATGGACTGATCCATGATACCTTGGAAAAGGGTGGAGCTCCAGAACATCTACAGTACATCGATGACATCATTGTGTGGGGTGACACAGCAAAGGAAGTCTACAAGAAAGGTAAGAAGATAATTGAAATCCTTCTAAAGGATGGTTTTGCTATTAAAAGGAGCAAGGTCAGGGGATCTGCGCAAGAGATACAGTTTCTGGGAGTTAAGTGGCAAGATGGACGTCGCCACATCCCCATGGACGTGATTAACAAAATAACAGCTATGGCCCCACCAACTACCAAAAAGGAAACTTATTCCTTCTTAGGAACTGTTGGTTTCTGGAGGATGCATGTTCCTTTTTATAATCAGATTGTGAAACCTCTCTACGAGGTTACTAAAAAGAAGAAAGACTTTAAATGGTGCTCAGAACAACAAGCTGCTTTTGAGAGTATTAAACAGGAGATTGTGCAGGCAATGGCCCTTGGACCAATTTGAACAGGGCCAGACATTAAAAATGTTCTTTACACCGGAGATGGAGGTGATGGTCCTACATGAAGCCTCTGGCAGAAAGCTCCAGGAGAGACTCGAGGCCGACCTCTAGGATTTTGGGGTCGAAACTACAAAGGCTCCGAAGCCAATTACACAGCCACTGAAAAAGAGATACTGTCCGCATACAAAGGAGTTAGAGCTGCTTCAGAAGTGATTGGTACTGAAGCACAGCTCCTCCTAGTGCCACGATTACCTGTACTGGGTTTTATATACATAGGTAGAGAATCTTCCCATCATGCTACCAATGCTACCTGGAGTAAATGGATTGCTTTACTCTCACAGAGAGCTAGGATAGGAAGATTCGATCGTCCAGGAATTGTAGAAGCAATAACACATTGGCCAGAAGGCAAACACTTTGGAATGCCACCAGAAAAAGTGGTAAAATGGGCTGAAGAAGGCCCACCATGTGACCAACTACCAGAGAATGAGAAACAACATGCTCTTTTCACTGATGGATCCTGTTGTCTGGTAGGAGGCCATAGAAGGTGGAAAGCTGCAGTATGGAATCCTACATGACTAGTTGCAGAAACAGATGAAGGAGATGGTGAATCAAGTCAATTTGCAGAGGTAAAAGCCATCCAATTGGCTTTGGATATTGCTGAACAAGAAAGGTGGCCAAGACTAACAAGGGGAAAAGGACTTTAGCTTATAAGATGGAGAGGCTGATAAGGAGGGCTTTAAACTAGGTTTGAAGGGGGATGGGGTTGAAACTGGGCTCTCCAGAAAGGAGCCTAAGGGTGGTCTACCCAAGGTAAGAGACAAACCAGCAGCCCAATTGAAGTGCATGTACACCAATTCACGCAGCATGGGCAACAAACAGGAGGAGCTGGAAGCCATCGTACAGCAGGAAAGCTATGATGTAGTCGCTATCACGGAAACGTGGTGGGATGACTCCCATGACTGGAGTGCTGCCATGGGGGGCTACAGGCTCTTCAGAAGGAACAGGCAGGGTAGGAGAGGCAGAGGGGTAGCCCTGTATGTTAGAGAGTCTCTTGACACTGTAGAAGTTGAGGTCAGCAATAATAAGGTGGAGTGCCTGTGGATTAGAATCAGAGGAAAGGCCAACAAGGCTGATATCGTGATGGGAGTCTGTTACAGACCACCCAATCAGGATGATGAGGATGATGAATTATTCTACAGGCAGCTGGCGGATGTCTCCAAATCGTCATCCCTTGTTCTTGTGGGTGACTTTAACCTGCCAGACATCTGCTGGGAACTCCACACCACAGAGAGGAAGCAGTCTAGGAGATTCCTAGAGTGTATAGAGGATAATTTCCTGCTCCAGCTAGTAAATGAGCCCACCAGGGATGGACCCCGCTTGACCTTCTTTTCACAAACAGAGAAGAGCTGGTGGGAGATGGGGTGGTCGGTGGATGCCTGGGACTTAGCAATCACGAAATAATAAAGTTTTCAATATTCACGGATACAAGGAGGGTCGTCAACAAGACCTCTACGTTGGACTTCCGGAGGGCAGACTTTGGCCTATTCAGAAGACTTGTTCAGAGTATACCCTGGGAAACAGCCCTTGAAAATAGAGGGATACAGGAGGGATGGTCGTACTACAAGGATGTTCGTCAACAAGACCTCTACGTTGGACTTCCGGAGGGCAGACTTTGGCCTATTCAGAAGACTTGTTCAGAGTATACCCTGGGAAACAGCCCTTGAAAACAGAGGGGTACAGGAGGGATGGTCGTACTTCAAGGAGCAAGTTTTGAAAGCACAGGAGCAGGCTGTCCCAGTGTGCCGAAAGGCGAGCCGGTGGGGAAGACGACCGGTCTGGCTGAACTGGGAGACTCTGAAAGAAATTAGGGTTAAGAGGAAGGCCTACCAATTATGGAAAAAAGGGCTAACTACTCAGGAAGAATTTAGGAAGATAGTTAAGTCATGTCGAAAGAAAATTAGAGAGACAAAGGCACAATGTGAACGGAATCTCGCCACCTCTGTGAAGGATAACAAAAAGTCCTTCTACAGATACATCAGCAGCAAAAGAAGGGGCAAGGAAAACATCCATTCTTTACTGGACACGGGTGGGAATATAGTTGTCAAAGATGAAGAAAAGGCTGAGGTATTTAACACCTTCTTTGCCTCAGTTTTCAACAGAAAGACAGGTTACCCAAAGGACAGATGGCTTCTGCAGCTTATAGAAGGTGACATGAATCTAAACAGCCCCCCTGTAATCCTGAAGGACACAGTCAGTGACCTACTAAGATGCTTGGATCCCCACAAGTCTATGGGACCGGATGGGATTCACCCACGGGTGATGAGAGAGCTGGCAGAAGAGCTCGCCAAGCCTCTCTCTATCATCTACCAACAGTCCTGGCTCACTGGGGACATCCCAGATGATTGGAAGTTGGCGAATGTCACGCCAATCCACAAAAAGGGCCGGAATGAGGAACCAGGAAACTACAGGCCTGTCAGCCTGACCTCAGTGCCTGGCAGGGTCATGGAACAGATCATCCTCAGTGCAATCACACAGCACCTGCAGGATGGGCAAGGGATCAGACCCAGCCAGCACGGGTTTAGAAAGGGCAGGTCATGCCTGACCAACCTGATCTCCTTTTATGATCAGGTGACCCGCCTGGTAGATGAGGGGAAGGCTGTGGATGTGGTCTACCTGGACTTCAGCAAAGCGTTTGACACCGTCTCCCACAGCATTCTCCTGAAAAAGCTGTCAGCCCGCAGCTTCGACAGGAACACCCTGTGCTGGGTTAGGAACTGGCTGGAGGACTGGGCCCAGAGAGTGGTGCTGAACGGTGCTGCATCCAGTTGGCAGCCGGTCACTAGTGGTGTCCCCCAAGGATCAGTATTGGGCCCAGTTCTGTTTAATATCTTCATTGATGATTTAGAGGAGGGAATTGAGTCCATCATCAGCAGCAAGTTTGCAGACGACACTAAGCTGGGGGGGAGTGTCGATCAGGTGGAAGGCAGGAGGGCTCTGCAGAGGGACCTGGACAGACTGGAGAGTTGGGCTGATTCCAACGGGATGAGGTTTAACACGGCCAAGTGCCGGGTCCTGCACTTTGGTCACAACAGCCCCATGAGGAGCTCCAGACTGGGGACAGAGTGGCTAGAGAGCAGCCAGGCAGAAAGGGACCTGGGAGTCTGGATCGACAGGAAGCTGAACATGAGCCAGCAGTGTGCCCAGGTGGCCAAGAAGGCCAATGGCATCCTGGCCTGTATCCGGAACAGCGTTGCCAGCAGGTCCAAGGAAGTGATTCTGCCCCTGTACTCAGCACTGGTGAGGCCACACCTCGAGTACTGTGTCCAGTTCTGGGCCCCTCAGTTTAGGAAGGATATCGAGATCTTGGAGCAGGTCCAAAGGAGGGCAACCAAGCTGGTGAAGGGACTTGAGCACAGACCCTATGAGGACAGGCTGAGGGAGCTGGGGCTGTTCAGCCTAAAGAAGAGGCGGCTCAGGGGAGACCTCATCACTCTCTACAACTACCTGAAAGGAGGTTGCAGCCAGGTGGGGGTTGGGCTCTTTTGCCAAACGACTTTCAACAAGACAAGAGGGCATGGTCTTAAGTTGTGCCAGGGGAAGTTGAGGTTAGATATTAGAAAGAATTTCTTTACCGAGAGAGTGATCAAGCATTGGAATGGGCTGCCCAGGGAAGTGGTGGATTCTCCGTCCCTGGAGATATTTAAAAAGAGACTGGATGTGGCACTCAGTGCCATAGTCTAGCAACCGCAACGGTGGTTCAAGGGTTGGACTTGATGATCTATGAGGTCCCTTCCAACCCAGCCAATTCTATGATTCTATGATTCTATGACTTTATCTCTATACTGACTCATGGATGGTAGCAAATGCCTTATGGGGGTGGTTAAAGCAGTGGAAGCAAAACAACTGGCAACGTAGAGATAAACCTATCTGAGCTGCTGAACTCTGGAAAGACATTGCTGCTAGGTTAGAGAAACTTGATGTAAAAGTGCGTCACATAGATGCCCACGTACCTTCATATCGAGCTAATGAGGAACATCAAAACAACCAACAAGCAGATACGGCTGCTCAAATGTTCCAAATAGATCTGGAATGGAACCATAAAGGTGAACTGTTTTTAGCCATATGGGCCCACAACGCTTCAGGTCATCAAGGCAGGGATGGAACATATCAATAGGCTCGCGACCGAGGGGTGGATTTATCTTTGGACGCTATTGCGCAGGTTATCCACGATTGTGACATATGTGCCACAATCAAGCAAGCTAAAAGGTTGAAACCTCCGTGGTATGAAGGGAGATGGTCAAAATATAGGTATGGGGAGGCCTAGCAAGTCGACTATATCACACTGCCTCAAACCCGCCAGGGTAAGCGCTATGTGCTTACAATGGTGGAGGCAAGTATAGGATGGCTGGAAACATATCCTGTGCCTCATGCCACAGCCCGGAACACTATCCTGGGCCTAGAGAAACAAGTCTTGTGGAGACATGGTACACCAGAGAGGATTGAGTCAGATAATGGAACTAATTTCAAAAATAGTCTTATAAATAACTGGGCCAAAGAACATGGCATTGAGCGCATATACCATATCCCCTATCATGCACCAGCCTCTGGTAAAATTGAAAGGTACAATGGACTGTTAAAAACTACCTTAAAGGCAATGGGTGGTGGAACTTTCAAAAACTGGACAAGCACTTGGCAAAAGCTACCTGGTTAGTTAACACCAGGGGTTCCATCAATCGAGCTGGTCCTGCTCAGTCAGATCTTCTACACACAGTAGATGGGGACAAAGTGCCTGTGGTGCATGAAAAGAATCTGCTAGGGAAAACAGTTCGGGTTTATCCTGCCTCGGGCAAAGGCAAACCCATTCGTGCGGTTGCTTTCGCTCAAGGGCCTGGACACACTTGGTGGGTGATGATGAAAGATGGAGAAGTACAATGTGTACCACAAGGGAATCTAACACTAGGTGAGAATTCCTAATTTCTGCTTGTCTAGCTTAATCAGTAATGCATGGAATCTTTGAGAGTCATGAACGTGTATCCCACATTAACTACTGTTATGTGAATTGTTGCATAAACTAACAGTGTTCCATGAGTGTTTTTCAGGATGATTTTGTGGTGATGAAACCAGAACTAGGTTCATCGGCTGGCATCCAATAACTTCCTTGAAGTTACCATCTGCAACCTGCAACTTGTGGACCATGGACATGAACTGTGAAAATTGCTCCTTGTTTTGAGAATCTGCAACAATAGATGAACATCTGCAATCATAGACTGAATTACTTAGTGAATTTTAGCACAGAGAGATAGTAGTAATTTGTGTATAGATATGTTTAGGGATAAGAGATAGTAATGATTGGAGCATGACACAAATGGTATGGAATAAGGGGTGGAAGGGGTAGCAGAGGATGGTGGCCAAGAGGGCCAATGGCATCCTGGCTTGTATTAGGAACTCAGTGGCCAGCAGGAATAGGGAGGTGATCATCCCTCTGTACGCAGCTCTGGTGAGGATGTACCTTGAATATTGCATTCAGTTCTGGGCACTTCACTGTAAGAAAGACATAGAAGTGCTGGACCATGTCCAGAAAAGGGCAACGAAGCTCATTAAGGGCCTGGAGCACAAGTCCTGTGAGGAGTGGCTGAGGGAGCTGGGGGTGTTCAGTCTGGAGAAGAGGAGGCTGAGAGGAGACCTTATGGCTCTCTTCAACTACCTCAAGGGAGGTTGGAGTGAGGAGGGAGACAGGTTCTTCTCCTTGGTGGTGTGTGACAGGACCAGAGGAAATGGACGGAAGCTACGCCAGGGGAGGTTTAGGTTGGATATTAGGAAACATTTTTTCACTGAAAGGGCTTACAAACATTGGAATAGTCTGCCCAGGGCAGTGGTGGAGTCACCATCGCTGGAGGTATTTAAATGGTGTGTGGACCTGGTCCTTAGGGACATGGCTTAGTGGTGAGCTTACAGTGTCGGTCAAAGGTTGGACTGCATGATCTTGAAGTTCTCTTCAAACCAAAGACATTCTGTGGTTCTGTGATCATATGCAAGATGTTGCAGTCCAATTGGGCATACTATACTTGAGCCACAACTTGGCAAGAAAATGGAGACAACACAAGGAAGCCAGCAATAGGACATTAGAGTCTCCTTTAGCTTGGCCTTGGCCAGAGGCAAAGACAGATTTTGGAGCTGGAGGAGCTTCCAACAGCTTCTCACAGGAGCCAACTTTGGGACCCCTCCCCTGCTACCAAAACACCACCACACTAACCCAACACAAATTGTTATAATGGAAAGATCATGGCATAGGGTAATTCATATATTCAGTTCTCAGGTGGATGAGTTGCAGGGCAGGGGAAAACAAAAAAAAAGTAGAACTGTCTACTGCAATCTGTCTCAGCTGAAATGAAAACAATTATCAGTTTGGACTAAGGAAAATCATAGATCCAAATGAGAAAACATAATTCAATTAAATTTCCTATATCATAATCTGCATTTGGAGATTAGACTTTCACCATTTATGTTAAAGGAATTGATTTTATGCTATCAAGAATTTATGTTAATAGAGACATGCTCCCCAAAGACCTAGAGGACATCTGTACCAAGCTGTAACTTGTTTGCACTACACCTTGAAAAGAATTCTCACTCAAAACCACACAGAAAACAAGAACTGGAAGTTTATTTCTTTGTGCCACTATTGTGAGAATCCATAAAATATGATCATAGAAACACTTGTTACCCTCAAACAAGATTCTGCAAGTAAGCCATATATAGCATGGGTGTTCTTTCCAATTTTCCTCTTAAATGCTACTCAAATTCAGTCAAGGTAACATTTAGACCTATAACTATTAGACAAAAACATTGTACTTTTAAAAGTAGATACACTAAAATAAATCACAGAATGTCAGGGGTTGGAAGGGACCTCTGAAGATCATTGCATCCAACCCCCTGCCACAGCAGGACCAAAACTAGGACAGGTCACTCAGAAATGCATCCAGACAGGTCTTGAAAGTCTCCAGAGAAGAAGACTTCACAACTTCTCTGGGGAGCCTGTTCCAGGGCTCTGTAACCCTTACAGTAAAGAAATCCTTCCTTATGTTGAGGTGGGACTTCCTGTGCTTTATCTTGAATTCATTGCCCCTCATCCTATCACAGGGCACAAGTGAGAGGTTGTCCTTTCCTTCTTGACTCTCAGCCCTCATATATTTATACACATTAATTAGATCCCCTCTCAGTCTTCTCCTCTCCAGACTAAAAAGCCCCAGGTCTCTCAGCCTTTCTTCATAAAGCAGGTATTCCAGTCTCTTCATCATCCTCCTAGCCCTTTGTTGGACTCCCTCAAGTAAATCCCTGTCCCTCTTGAACAGCGGAGCCCAGAACTGGATGTAGTACTCTACGTGAGGTCTCACCAGGGCAGAGTAAAGGGGGAGAAGAACCTCCCTCAATCTGCTGGACACACTCTTCTTAATGCACCCTAGGATACCATTGGCCTTCTTGGCCACAAGAGCACATTGTTGTCTCACAGATAACTTGTTGTCCACCAGGACTCTAAGGTCCTTCTCCATGGGGGTGCTCTCTAGCAGATCACCTCCTAACCTGTACTGGTGCATTTTGTTATTCCTTCTCAAGTTCAGTAGTCTGCACTTGTTTTTGTTGAATCTTACTAGGTTCCTCTTGGCCCAGCTCTCCAGTCTGCCCCCAACTTGCTGAATGGCAGCACAGCCTCCAGGTGAATCAGCCACTCCCCCCAGTTTTGTGTCATCAGCAAACTTGCTGAGAAGACACTCTGTCCCATCATCAAGGTCATTGATAAAGATGTTGAACAGGACTGGACCCAGCACTGATTGTTGGGGGACTCCACTAGTTAGAGGTCTCCAGCTGGACTCTGCACCATTGATCAACACTCTTTGCGCTCTACTGTGTAGCCAGTTCTTAATCCATCTCACTGTCCATTCTTCTATCCCACATTTCATGAGCTTGCTCAAGAGGATGTTATGGGAGACTGTGTCAAAAGCCTTGCTGAAATCAAGGCAGACTACATCCACTGGTCTCCCTGCATCTACCCATTCAGTTACAACATCATAGAAAGCTATCAGATTAGTCAAGCATGATTTCCCCTTGGTAAATCCATGCTGACTACTCCTGATAACATTCTTCTCTTCCATGTGCTTAGAGATGACCTCCAGAATGAGCTGCTCCATCATTTTTCCAGGGATGGAGATGAGGCTGACTGGTCTGTGATTGCCTGAATCTTCCTTCTTGACCTTTTTGAAGACTGGAGTGACATTGGCTTTCCTCCAGTCCTCAGGCAGCTCTTCTGTTTGCCATGATCTCTCGAAAATGATGGAGAGCATCAGTCAGCTCTCTCAACACTCTTGGATGCATCCCATAGCATAAATGCTATTAGGCTTTTTAAAGTGATACGAAGTAGAAACTTTTTGCACAGCCTATCATATTTTTATCTTTCTATGCATTCTAACAGATCTTCTGTAACTACTTCCTGGCATACAAAATTAAACTACAGGACTGACAAGACTAACATTTGAACACGTGTGGAAGTTGTGACTACTTGCAATTTACAGCATCACACGTTGGGGGGCCAAGGGTGAGAAGGAATAGACCAGAAAGGCAAAACACTACTTACCAGGGCTTCTCTGACAAGCCGAGAAGCATCAGGCAGGCAGAAACCAATGGGCAATCCAACCTTTGATGGGATTTTGAATTTGTCTCCTATTCTAAATGGGACATCATCAAGATAACTGAAAGGCCCTAAGATCAGAAGCAGAAAATGAATCAAAAAACCTTACAAGTTTAATGCATTCAATTAATAAATTTCTGTCTTTTGGAGCTATTTTTATCTCTGCTGCCCCAACTACATCAGGTGACTCAATACAAAGCAAGTTGCTCAATCAGAAACACACTGAATCTGGGCTTCATTGCCTCAGTTTTAGTGGGTTTCGTTGTTTGGGGTTTTTTAAAATGTTCTAGATCATAACTATTAAAAAAACCAAAAACAAACAGAACAAACACACAGCACAACAATGGAACAGATTTTAAAGTCAATATACCAAACATTTTATCTTGCTTTGTGACAAGACTATACCTACATAACTGGAACCTGAAACTCTCCTGAACACTGTATTTTGTTATGTCTCTATATAAAAAAAAAATCCATTGTTTTTATCATATTCAAAACGGGCTTTAAAATAACCCAACTTTAGAGCATCTAAGACAAACTAAAATCCAGGTTTTGGCATACAAGTAGGAAGAAACATTTGGACAGAAGTGGTCACAAGCGCAAAATGACCCAAAGTCTAGAAGCTCCATTTTAACCAAAACACAGTGAAATAGCTCAAGACTATTAAGCAAAGCAATTCTGATTTTTGAAACAAGGTGATCTAACTTAATCAGCTGTCTGATTTATGATCACTCCAATGAGAGGCCCCAGACTTATTGCATGGTCCTCCATCTGTCCCATCTGTCCTTTATATGTCACTTACATGTGGTATTTAAAAAGTGTTTTAGGACAAAACTCCTTCAAGCATCCTGCAAACTTATGAGTCAGAATCACTTAGAGCTCAACCACTCCCAAGAAGTCAGACTATAGGTTTGCTTTCCTTGAGCTACTCTGAATAAGTATTAAAACCCCAACAATTTAAATTGCACTCAGTTTCTCAATTAACTGAAAGGGGTTTATTGGATCACTGGTCTAATCTTTTGGCATGGTTTCTGGCTATGTATAACAATCTGAAGCATTCCTCTAGCACTTGTAACTTTGAGTGTTGCAGATCCAAAAAGACATTAGTGGCAACATTAATATAGCATTCAGTGACTAACCTCATACTCAGTGAGCTGTGGCTTGCCATTTTTATCTGACCTATTTTCATATTCAGATGACTATTTAAGTATTGCTTGTGTTTGTTTACTGTTGACTTATCTACAAAAAGACAGTCACAGGCTCCAAAAGGATGAGAACAGCTTTTTAAAACAGGAACATCCTGTTAATTTTGAGTTAAATGTTTATGTGCTGTCATCACTTGAGCTCTCACCACACTGGCCGGACACAGGTGATATTTCCTCCAGCTTTGAAACTATCAGGCTGAATAACCTACCTCCCACCTTCACCATCAGGATGAAAAAGTGCTCCAGGTAGAATATAATAGCATTTTCACTGATCCTTACTGAGAGGCACACATTCAAGCATTACACAGCACAGAATTCAGATGGCACCTCACTAGCCATCAACACCACTATTTACAATATGGCATACAAATAATATTTGAGCTGACAATTTGAAAACCCAGATACCAGTATTTCCTTATACAGAAATAGCAACTGTGGCAGCCTTTGTGCCAAGAGTGGTAAATCATGGACAGGTCAAAGACAACCAGATCTGACTGCTCAGAGGCTGGCGTGACTGCTGCTACTATGCCCTGATTAGTCCCACTGCCACAAGTCCTACTCTAAGCAGGATGATCCAAGCAAAGCGGGATTAGCTCTCTGAACCAATCTCATAGCCCAAATTCTTCAGTGTGCAAACACTTGTCTTATTAGACCTATTGACACAGTAAGTGGCAGACACCTCCTCTTGCACAGCCTTCTTGTTTGCCTGAAATAGATACTAGCTATGGAGGGTAGGTACAAGCACACATTGTGTTATTTACATAGCAACACTTGGTACAGTAAAAAAACCTAAACACACCTAGACTAGATGGGCTGCACTGACAGCTGCCAGTTTAATCTCAGAGGCTAGACTAAGAAATAAATATCTTCTGGTTTCTTCCCATTATACCATTTTTAATACTGACCACTGCTATAACCTCATCTTGAAAACAACTCTGCTACAAAACCTGCAAGCACATGTTAAGAAACACACTAGGTGTTTTAGGACATTTGGTGGCTAAGTCTTTCTGAAGCAAAACATTGATGCACATAGTCACTTTGTTCCAGCCCAATCGGAACAGTACTACTCTAGTGAAGTTAAAATCTGATCCAGAAAGTCAAGACTCCTTTTCTTTTTGGAAACAGATGACCTTCTGCCTAAACACACTGATGGGTAAGGGTGCAAATTGTTTTAAATGACAAAACCTACGTAAAGGAAGTATTATGCAAGCCACTATTTCAATAGTCACATGTT
Organism: Calypte anna; assembly: GCF_003957555.1. NCBI lineage: Eukaryota > Metazoa > Chordata > Aves > Apodiformes > Trochilidae > Calypte > Calypte anna. The sequence continues at coordinate 16,037,045 of NC_044276.1, forward strand.
CAAGTGAAGTAATTAAAGGGGTTTTTTAACTGTTATTTAATATGGCTGTTAGCCACTTCATACTTTTAGCAGTTATAAGCATATTGAGGAAGTTCTGAGAACAGCCCTGGCAAAACTGTGTCAGTCTGATCTCTGACACCATGTACTATATGATATTCCTGGCCCAAAGATGCGTGAAAGTAAGATTTCTTTCCACTTTAGCATAATGCAGAAATCACTGTCCAACTCATGCAAGCATCCTCCAGTTTGGTAGCAAAACGGAAATATTTCAGTAAAACCAGTTACTGGTTATGAACAGGTAATAGTTTTGAAACCAAGTGGAACTTTTTTTGTGGTCATACAAAACAAATTTAATTTTCAGAAATTGGAGTTAAAAGCTTTCATGTTGTATAATGACAGTGACAATACAACAGCAATATTAATGTACTACACTTGGTATAACCCATGTCTTTGGTGCAACAGATGAGAGCTGCATTTCTAGATGACACTAATCACTACAACTTAAACCTGAACTTCCAATTATTCAAATGACAGGAGAGCATTTGAAGTTACATGCTTAGACATAGTTCTAGGTATATGCTAAGAATACCCTTCTAGACAGGAAAAGTTACTTCCTCTCCATACCTTATGTTCCCATCTTCATCTCCATCTGAACATGGTCCTGAGCAAACTGCTCTAGGTGACTGCTTGAACAGGGAGTTTGGACATGATGTTCTCCAAAGGTCCCTTCCAACCTCAACCGTTCTGTAATTCAACAACAATTCTCTTGCCTCCATTAAGCAGCTCAATAAGTACAAGAGATGCATCAATTATGCTGACTGATTTAATCAGCCTGTCAGAGACACTAAGCTGAAGGTAGCTGTTGGTCTACATGTTTTATAGTAATTCAAAATACACTTGGGGGATTAACTCTTAACAACCCTGGAGAAAACTGAGAAAAACTGCCCTGCTGATTTATTAACACATAATAAGCCAAGGAAGTTGTTCCACTGCTCCTCAGAAACAGTATTGTGACAGTGTAACTTGTAGCATTAGGAACAGACGGTACACAAAAGAGTAGACAACCAGCCAGCTTACAGCACCATTTGTTTTGATTTTGGTATTTTGAAGTTGGAAGCATGAAACACCACACTGCTGGTTTGGAAAATATTTAAGACAGGTGGAATTCTAGCTCTAAGCAGTGTTTTGCTAGTCTGGTTTAGAAAGCAGAAGAGATAATAAAAACACTCACAACAGTTCAGGAATGTTCATAGATTCAAGAGAACAACTGCTGAAGAGGTGGCAACTATCTAATAAAGAACTTACTGTCTTGCAGCAGGATCATTGGGCCACAGTAAAGGAGACGATCTAAAAAGTAAGTTTTGAAAGGACATTTTTATTAACCCTTAACCATGTATTTAAGTGAAGCATTTCTTATTCTGTAATTCAACTTTACACTTGCAAGACTGAATATAAAGGTCAAGGAAAAATGGAATTCGTAAGGACCCTCTTATATAAAAGATTATCCAGGAAGACCAAGGCTTAATTTTGAAAAGCAAAAGTTTCTATACCATGAAAAATCGATTTAGAAATTTCACATGAACCTCCCACTACTGCCTTGAATGATTACTGATTTGAAGAAGCTACATTATATATAACAAACTGAACTTCAATGTTCAGCAGAAATATTAATCCTCCAAAATTACACCTCATTTTCTAAAAGATAAGCACATATACATACAAATATCTTTTATGATACCAATCATCTGCATGAAAGTATACATCTAAAATATAGTAGATTATATGCTCTTCACTCTTCACTTGCCTGCTGAATCAGATTAGTCCTAACACATCATTGCTGAGAAAAAAGCAAGCATAGCTCAATGAAATTAAAACATTGACTTTCAATACAACTTCTCATGTGACTTTCAGAGAAAGGAGCTACAGATCTAGTGTTCACTTCAGCAAATGTCAGATCAGTATTACAACTGCAGTTCAGCTTTGATTTTGAAGGGGCAAGTGGGAGGTATTATTCTGCCATAAAGATGTAGGGAACAGTCACAGGCTGAATTTCAGTTTAACCAGAGAAGAGAGACAGCATCAGTAAGCAACTATTAAAGAAGGAAGCCAAGGCACTTCGTTCCTAACAAAAACTACTCAAGGTTAAACAGATTAGTCTCTATGGAAAGTCTAAGGCTTAGATATTAGTAAGCAGCAATAGCAAAATCCATTGAAGAGACAAGGATACCAAATTTCACTCACCATGAGAGTCAGATCCCAACTTATTAGAAGCCATTTAGAACCTGCAAAACATTTTAAAAACAGTTTTAACAACTTTATACATATTGCACAGCATAAGCCTATGCAGTTCTATAGCATCTTATCTACAGATTATGGGACATGTTGAAGAGGATGTTTATTCTGTTCCTAAGAGAGATAAGCAGATAAGATAATTTTATACCTCTGAGAATTGACTGAAGACAAAAATCTTATCCCAGGATCTGACAATCTAAATGGCAAAACAAAGAAAATGAAAAAAACAGCCAAGAAACAACCAGGTTCATCAGCAAGGCAGAGTTCCAGATCACAGTTGTGAGAGCCTGCTTCATCCCAGTCCCATGGAGCACACCCGGGCTCCCCTGTCTTTAAGAATAACCCTTCCTACTGGAAATAGAACTGTTACTCTTCAGCTTAATCCCTGTTGCTCTAAAAAAACATACAACAATACAGTTATTAGATAAATAGTACCATTAGAAAGTTTTCATTCTATTCACACAGGAAAACAATGCTAACAATAGCCCTCATCCACTGCCCACACAATTTTACTAGCAACATTTAAAATTTGGATGCAAATGCTACGTGGCCAAGAATGTTAAACACAGAAGTGCCTGCCCAGCTTTTAACACAGAGCAGGCCTGCCCTGAGAAAAGAGCTGTTTTTAAGATAGAATTAGTTGTCTAGTTGGCTGTAAGCTAAAACCCTGCTCCAGGAAGCTTACGGTATGTTCAATAACATAACTGGTACTTTTGCTAGATTAGAAGTACATCACAAGATCTTTCACAAGACACCATAGCATCATTCTTTGAATAACTGAATTTTCAAAGTCCTCCTTTGACATTATACATGACAAAGAATCAGAGTTGCCCTTTGTTCCTTAAGTCCTCCAGCTCACAGACTGGGGGGTGGGCTGTGCGTGGGCTGTGTGAAGCTGCTGGAAGCTCCCCCGGTTCCAATGCTGGCCCCGCCTCTGCCCAAGGCTGAGCAGATATGGAAAGCTGGACGCACCTCTGCGAGTAACACATTCAAAAAAGGGAAAACAAAGCTGCAAAAATAAAGACCTGCAGAGAAGAGGAGAGGGGGAGATGAGAGCAATGCCAGAGCAAAGACACCAAGGTCAGTAAGGTGAGTGAGGAAAGAGGGGGAGAAGATTGCCCAAGAAGAGATTTCTCTGCAGCCCATGGAGGAGCACAGTGGAGCAATTCCTGAAGGACCGTGGTGGGGCAGATGTGGACCTGTAGCCTCTGAAGATCACAGTGGGTGGGCAGAGGTTCTCTACTCGACCTGGGAGGGAAACTTGTGACCAATGACATGGAAAAGGCCAAACTGCTTAGTGCTCATTTTGCCTCAGTCTTCATCAATGCCAATTGCTCCCTAAGGGTCCAGCTTCCTGAACTGGATGACCAAGATGGGGAGCAGAATGAAGCCCCATAGTCCGGGAGGAAAGGATCAGTGCCCTGTTGTGCTGCATGGATGTGCACAAGTCTTATGGGACCAGATGGGATCCACCTGAGGGTACTAAAGGAGCTGGCAGAAGTGATCAACAAGCTACTCTCCATTATTTGTCAACAGTCCTGGAAAACTGGGGATGTCCCAGTTGATTGGAAACTGGCAAATGTAACACCCATCTACAAGAAGGGCCAAAAGGACAATCCAGGAAAGGTTATGGAGCAGGTCATCTTGAGTACCATCACACGGTACATACAAGATAACAAAGTGATCAGGCCCAGTCAGCATGGGTTTATGAAAGGCAGGTCCTGTCTGACTAACGTGATCTCATTCTACAACAAGATGACTCGCCTAGTGGATGAGGGAAGAGCTGTGGACATTGTCTATCTGGACTTTAGTAAAGCTTTTGACACTGTCTCGCACAGCATTCTTCTTCAGAAACTTATGACACTTGGCTTGGATAAATATACCCTGCATTAGATAAAAAATTGGCTGGATGGTCGGGCTGAAAGAGTAGCCGTGAATGGAACTAAATCTGGCTGGTGCCCGGTCACAAGCAGTGTCCCCCAGGGTTCAGTGCTGGGGCCTCTTCTCTTTAGTATCTTCATTAATGATTTGGATGAGGGGATTGAGTGTGCTCTCAGTAAATTTGCAGATGACACCAAACTAGGTGGCTGTGTCAACCTGCTGGAGGGTAGGGAAGCCTTACAGCGGGACTTAGACAGGTTGGACCAATGGGCCAAGGTTAATTGTATGAGATTTAACAAGGCCAAATGCCAGGTCTTACACCTGGGTCATAACAACCCCATGGTAAGCTACAGACTTGGGGAAGTGTCGTTAGAGAGCTGTAAGTTGGAAAGGGACCTGGGGGTATTGGTTGACAGTTGACTTAATATGAGTCAGCAGTGTGTACAGGTGGCCAAGAGGGCCAATGGCATCCTGGCTTGTATTAGGAACTCAGTGGCCAGCAGGAATAGGGAGGTGATCATCCCTCTGTACGCAGCTCTGGTGAGGATGTACCTTGAATATTGCATTCAGTTCTGGGCACTTCACTGTAAGAAAGACATAGAAGTGCTGGACCATGTCCAGAAAAGGGCAACGAAGCTCATTAAGGGCCTGGAGCACAAGTCCTGTGAGGAGTGGCTGAGGGAGCTGGGGGTGTTTAGTCTGGAGGAGGCTGAGAGGAGACCTTATAGCTCTCTTCAACTACCTCAAGGGAGGCTGGAGCAAGGAGGGAAAAAGCCTCGCCTCCTTAGTGAACTGTGATAGGACCAGAGAGAATGGATGGAAGCTGCACCAGGGGAGGTTTAGGTTAGATGTTAGGAAATATTTTTTCACCAAGAGGGTTGTCAGGCATTGGAATGGCCTGCCCAGGACAGTGGTGGAGTCACCATCCCTGGAGGCATTTAAAAGGCATTTGGACCTGGTCCTTAAGGACATGGTGTAGTAGTTGACTGTGGTGTTAGCGAAAGGTTGGACTGGATGATCTTGGAGGTCTCTTCCACCTGTGACACTCCCTGGCAGCAGCTTTATGTCACAGAATCCCAGAATGTTTTAGAGAGGGACCCTGTGTTGGAGCAGGGAAAGGCTGTGAAGAGCCCTCCCCCTGAGGAGGAAGGAGTGGCAGAAAAAATGTGTGGTGAACTGACCCTAAACCCCCACTGCCCATCCCCCTGTGCTGCTGACAGTGAGGCAGGAATGAAGGAATTTGGGCCCATGAAGAAGTGAGGGGTGGGGGGAAGGTATTGAGATCTGGTCATGTTTTCTCTTTTTCCTGGTAGATTATTTTTTTTCTCTTCCCAAGTTGAGTCTGTCTGGTGACCATAATTGGGGAGTGAAAACCTCCCTGTCCTTGTCTCAACTGATGAGCCTTTAGGTGGATTTTCTCCTCCCTATCCCATGGGGGGGGGGGGGGGGGGGGGGGGGGGGGGGGGGGGGGGGGGGGTGTGCGAGTGAGAGGAAACCTGGTTGGTACCAGCTGGGTCTAAACCCTGATATGAAGTTATCTGGTGCACCCCCACCACCAGCAGCGCTCAAAGCACAACTTGGAGCAGGTCTAACATTCAAACCCATCATTCCCCAAGCAAGATCTTACTCTTAGCCTCGCTGTTTCCATTGCAGATTCACACTGCAAATGTTGCCTTAAAGGATCATAAGGTAAGGATTACACAGACAGCTTAGCTATTCCTCCTGGCAGCCACCGACACATCCAGAGCCAGGAAGAGTTAGTAAGAGACAGTTCCAAGTACTTTAGGAAAGTACCTTTTGCTGTGCAAAAGTCCCTTTCTATATTATGTTGAAATCAATAGGTGAACCAACCCTACTGGCTAATGGGAATTCAACACACACTTAAAGTCAAAGCTGTACAAATAAGATTACCCAGGTGCAACCAGACTTCACAAAACACAGCAAACAGACTGTGGGGAAGTGAGTCACACCCAGCAACTCCAGGCACACCTTGTACATAAGTGCCATGTGTTATTCTGCTCGATGTTTGCCAGGTTTTTCTCAGCACATCACCATCTCAATGCTGTATTACATCCAAAACCACTCCACTAAGCCAGAGAACTGGTTTTGTCACTAGCTGGCAACTGCTTGCTGCATATCAACTACTAGAGCTGAATGGGCTTTATTAGTCCCAGTGCCAGAGTCCCAGACCAGACGGCAGACTACAGCACATGAAATAGGCTGCACCTTTCAGACCCAGATCACACTGTCAGACAAGCTGCTACATTGCTAGTTCCTCTGTATGAGAGTAGCAATTAAGACGTCGATTTGATTTGTTATTATTGAAAAGCCAGGCCACGTGGGAAATCATACAGCTTTCACATACCTCACCAGTCCTCTGTATGTCACCAGAGACTGAGGCACCACCTGCAAGCATGTACTATTGGTGCCCAGCATCCACTACTATTACAGTGGAGCTGAACTAGGGACAAGGCCTCTATGCACTTCCTTTAATTTCTCCAAGTTTGTCTTTCTTCTAGTTACTACCTCAGGCTGAAAAGCAAGTGTTCCTTTTCTAAAGGATTTTTTCAAAAATATGATGAGAGGAAGTAAACTCCTTACTTTGGGATCTGTCACGGCTTAACAGTTGGGGTGGACCAAAAACCAGAGGACAGAATTATTCTCTATTGCCCCCCCCCCCTCCACCTTCCCAAAGGGAAGGTAAAAGGGGAATAAGGACGAGAGACTTAAAGCTGGAAAATTAAAAGAAAATTGGAAACAGATTTATTAGCGCAGGGGAAAGGCAATAACATAGGGGATAAAGAACAAAAATACAAATGTATACAAATATATATATATACAACCCGATCTCGATGCTGGCAGGGATAGGTGCCTGAGGGCCCCTTGTGGTAGGGACGACTAAGGAGAGGGGGGGTCCACGGCTCTTCCCAGCACCCGATGGATGTGGATTCTGGAGAGCATGTGGCGAGCTGGTGGTAAACGAGCACAGGGGAACAGCACCGAAAGAAGGAGCGGGCAAAAAAGAGAGGGGGCTGCTGGTCTGCCTGACCTTTATAGAGTATGGGAGGGAAATGGGAGGAAATATTGACCTCTCTGTCTTCCGCCCCTCTCAGAATCTGAAAGCCCTCCTTCTTTAGTTCCTTGTACTCAAACTATGACAGGACCTCAACTGACAAGAAAGTTTTTTCAATGCAGCACCAGTTATCTACAGGCAATAGAGTTTATGCTGTCTACTTCATTTACCAGAAGCAGCTTACTCTAGACTGTACATGAAGGACACTGAAAAGAACATTCAAAGAGATCATTTTTAGAATGATAATTTATATCCTCTGTCCAGCAGGCTGTCTAAAGGACATACTAAGTTTACCATCTCACACGCTGATCTGAACACTAAGTTACCATGACACTATCAATTTGCTCCAGGGACATTAGTAGCATTGTGTACAAATCCCACAGAAGCAAAGATGTGTAATGTCTAGCATCCAGGGAGTTTTGCAGTAGAATATCAATCTGGAGCTGCATAAAGCTTTGGACGTTTCCTCAGTGTCAAAATATCCCACATAGGCAAAAAGTATCTTGCTTTTGTTGACAATCCTGCAGTAAAACCCTAGTGCAGACCAAGCACCTGCAATAAATTCAAAATGCAGTGGCAGAAATTATTCCTCTGCCAATTGCAACATCTTATTTTAACTATAGAATTAGCTAAGGCACATCAATAGCAAGCTAATAATGAAATGCACCATTTCCAGAGAGAGACAGTGTCACACTTTAGATTCAAGTAACATTTGAGTTTATAGCATGCTAGCTCTTCCTGATGCACTGTGAGCATTTATCACCTCCACATTTTGTCACCTCCCAAAGCCCAGGAGAAGGGCAGAGGATCTCAGCGTGATGAGGAAAAGTCTGAAATATTCAATGCCTTCTTTGTCTCCATCCTCATTAGTCAGACCAGCCACCCCCAGGGTATTCAGCCCCCTGAGCTGGAAGATGAGGACAGAGCAGCACAACCCTCCATAATCCATGAGGAAACAGTTAAGGACATGCCGCAGCACCTGGACACCCACAAGTCTATGGGGCCGGGTGGGATCCACCCAAGAGTATTGAGGGAGCTGGCAGAGGAGCTCACCAAGCCTCTCTCCATCACCTACCAACAGTCTTGGTTAACAGGGAGGTCCCAGGTGACTGGAGACTTGCCAATGTGACACCCATCTGCAAGAAGGGCCAGAAGGAGGATCCGGGGAGCTCCAGGCCTGTCAGCCTGACCTCGGTTCCTAGAAAAATTACAGAGGTTCATCTTGAGTGCACTCACACAGCAAGTGCAGGACAGCCAGGGGATCAGGCCCAGCCAGCATGAGTTCAGGAAAGGCAGGTCCTGCTTGACCAACCTGGTCTCGTTCTATGACCAGCTGACCTGTCTAGTGGACAAAGGAAGGCTGTGGACGTTGTCAACCTGGACTTTAGTAAAGCCCTTGACACTGTCTCCCACAGCATTCTCCTAGAAAAACCGGCGGCTCACAGCATAGACACATATGCTCTTTGTTGGGTTAAAAACTGGCTGCGTGGCCGGGCCCAGAGAGTTGTAGTCAGTGGAGTTAAATCCAGTTGCTGGCCAGTCACCAGTGGTGTTCCCCGGGGCTCAGTCCTGTTCAATATCTTCATTAATAACCCAGATGAGGGGATTTAGTGCTTCCTCAGTAAGTTTGCAGACAACACCAAGTTGGGTGGGAGTGTTGATCTGCTTGAGGGTAGGAAGGCTCTGCAGAGGGACCTGGACAGGCTGGACCAGTGGGCCGAGGTCAATTGTATGAAGCTCAATAAGCCAAGTGCCAGGTCCTGTACTTGGGTCACAACAACCCCAGGCAATGCTCCAGGCATAGGCAACAGTGGCTGGAAAGGTGTCTGGCAGAAAAGGACCCGGGCGTGTTGGTTGACAGCGGGCTGAATATGAGACAGCAGTGGGTCCAGGTGGCCAAGAAGGCCGTCAGCATCCTGGCTTGTATCAGCACTGGTGTGGTCAGCAGAAGGGAAGCGATGCTGCCCTGTGTTTGGCACCGGTGAGGCCGCACCTCAAGTGCTGTGTTCAGTTCTGGGCCCCTCACTAAAAGAAAGACATGGAGCTGCTGGAGCGAGTTCAGAGAAAGGCAACCAAGCTGAGGAAGGGTCTGGAGAGGAGAATGAGAGGAGACCTTATCGCTCTCTACAACTCCCTGAAAGGAGGTTGTAGGGAGGTGGGTGCTGGCCTCTTCTCCCAAGCAAATAACGATAGGATGTTGGAGAAACAGTTCAGAAATATACAGGTTGTGAGCAATCCTGACTTACTTCAATTTAGGCCACATTAGGTTAATGGTTATTGAGGCCTAGTTAGAGGCTTTCTGAGAATGAGCTAATGGGAAAGAGATAGCTTAATTGGCAACAGAAGAGGAAAATAATTATGTGAGAAGAGTGTTTCCGTGAGAATGGAATGTGTAATTGGAGTACAAAGCCACCTGCATGATATGATGGTGTAAACAAGGCTTCTCTATATAAGTGAGTGCAAGTTGTTAATAAACGATTTCATACAATCATACTGATGTGTACATGGAATCCTTAAGCCTCCGCAGACTGTTTTCCCACAATAGGACTAGAGGAAATGGCCTGAACTTGCACCAGGGAAGGTTTAGACCAGATCTGAGGAAGAATTTCTTTACTGAGAGAGTAGTTAGGCATTGGAATGGGCTGCCCAGGGAGGTGGTGGAGGTATTTAAAAACTGCGTGGATGAGGCACTTCAGGACATGCTCTAGTGGGCATGGTGATACAGATATTAATTTTTTTTTTTTTTTTTTAATTGAGGGGGGGATGTTGACAGTTGGACGTGGTGACCCTAGAGGTCTTTTCCAACTGTGACAATTCTGTGATTCTGTAAAAGGGAATGGGGGGACAGGGAAACAACCACAACAACAAAAAACCAACACAAAGATGCAGAAACACAAGTGACAAAACGGAAGCAATGACAGAAACACCTGGCACAGACAGACAAAAGGCCAGCATAGAGATGACCAAGACATTGACGCTTAAACCTGAACGACTACTTAGCTGTGCTGCCAGACAACAAGAACGCAGAGAAGTGTGACTTGATGCAGTCAAGCAATACGAAAGGGACATTGTCATCAAGAGATGAGAAAAAATAACCCCTACCAAGAGTGACTCACGAGGAGCTGCTGAGGAGTTGCGGTGTTTTTTAATTATTATTTCCGTGTACCTTCTATTCGTGTTTCCCCTGAAGCTTATATGTACATTCATTTTCTTCTGAAAGAGCTCTGACTGGTCAAGCTGGAATCATCCAACTGTTAACGGTACCTGGAACAATTTGCTCAGTAATAACTCAAGCCAATTTAACTATTTGTCAAGAACTGGTCTCTTGTTGCTCTATCCATCATTTTGGGGTGCAAGTATGTCTAGAATCCAAACCACATGAATTCTCTGAAGTAACTCTCACCTAAGATTCAGATAAATTAGAAATGCGCTTATTACGGGTCAGAGGAAACCAAAATGCCTCAAGTTATCAACCGCAGTCAATTCAGCACATCTATGATTTTCAGAGGAGAGACCTGATCTTGCAACTTCCGTTTTGCCTGCTAATACACATTGTGTAGTCTAAGTACACAGAACTGAGGATGCATCCATTCACTCTGAAAACTACAAAGACAAAAAAGCCCCACAACTTCTTTTAAAAGAAGGTGTTTTTTTCTGCTGCCTATATTACATCAATGAACTACTTCTGATTTTACAATGAAAAAACAGTTTGATTCAAGTGATTGATTTCTAACGCATCACAGGTATTCCAGCTTTAGATAGGGGTTTAAGTTTTTACTGTAACTACTTGTTTCAATGCAACTGAAAGGATTCTGTATATAGCCTCAACAAAATATACAACAAAAATAGAAGCTGCCTGCTGCTTAAATAAAACAAAAGTTAAGATACTCATATCAGAGCTTCCCACCTATGTAAGCATTCAATTATTGCTACACGATTAAGATCTCTTACATAGACTGACAGTAAAAACCTGATCACAGAAATTTACTACGGTACAAAATAGATCCCATTTTCATTTACTGCAGTCTCCAAATAGATTAAATCACCCCAAAATCTGCAGCAACTGCTTCTGCTTCGTTCCTCTAACAGCTCTGCAAACAATCAGCACAGTCAGCTGCAGAGAGATACTCCTCTTGCATAAAGCACAATGATGTTGAGCCACTAATACCAGCTCTTTGGATAAAGCTGCTGTAAAACTACATTTGACATGTTGCAAATACATCTTCTGCAGGGAAAAAAATGGAGGGAAAAGGGGAAAAGGAAAGCATCACTTCCACTTGTCTTAAGAGAAAAAAAAGTTTTAAGTATATCTATAGTAATTCCTTTCAAGTCCTACTATAATCTAGGAGACAAGGTACATTAAGGTTCATATTCTATTTTTAGCAACAAGAACAAACCAGACCCTCCTTGAAGCAAACGCCACTATGAGTTTCCATTCAATTTTCAATGGGCACTGGTGAAAACAAATCTAATGGCATGCATGTAACAGTCACTAGTAGGAAGTAAGGTATTTAAAGATCATCTAAACAAAAAAGCAGGAAACCCCCCATGACTTTACATCTTTTCTTTGCTTTTCAAGATGTAGCTAAAAGCTACATCACTACCCTGGTTTGAGAGAACCGGGATAAAAATTTCCTCTAATCATACTGACCTGAGACTGTCTTGAACCCCACCAGCAGCCAGTTGCTGTGGTGGCTACAATGGGGGGAGCAGCTGTGCTCCCCTATGGGGAGGAGAGGATGGGCCAGGTGACCCAAATGAAACAATCACATTATTCCTTCCCATGGTGCTCAGTATAAAATGGCTCTCAAGAACCCTCTGCTGGCCTCTATGGTGCTGGCTGGATTGGGGTTTGCTTGTTTGTCATACCTCCCCATGTTGCTCCTGCATCCCATTCTCTCCCAGGAGGGATTGTTCATCAAGACAGACTGCCATCCCCTGCCTCCCTGAGTGGGACTGGCTCAGCCACTCCAAGGCTGTTGTGGACCATCACTGGGACCCTAGACTTGGGCACCCCCATCTGTTGCTGAGTCCAGTTGGGGAAGTAATTGCCAACTGAGGAGTGTGGGTTCCATATTTACATGTTTGTATAGATTTGTAATTCACCCTCATAATTATTTTTACTACTTTATTAAACCCATTCTAGTGTGTTGGGTTTTTTTTTCCCCCAACCTTGAAGTCTGTCTCCCTTATTCCCCTTTTTTATCTTCCCCTGGAAGGGTAGTGGGGTGGTAACAGAGAGCATCTGTCACCCAGTTAGTTACTGGCTAAAACTGTGACAATCACTCCAGCAACTCAGTGTCCTTGTAGTACTGTGTTCAGTATCAATACAGGCTGGGGGATGAAGAGATTGAGAGCAGCCCTGCGGAAAAGGACTTGGGAGTGTTGGCTGATGAGAAGCTCAACGTGAGCCAGCAATGTGCTCTTGCAGCCCAAAAAGCCAACTGTATCCTACCTGCATCAAAAGCAGCGTGGCCAACAGGTCGAGGGAGGGGATTTTACCCCTCTGCTCTGCCCTTGGGAGACCCTCCTGTGGAATAATTGCTGGAGGTGACTTAGAAATTAAACTTATATTCTCATTTTAAGGAAAGGTGCAGCACTGAAGCAGGGTAGAATGCAGCTAATGTACAAGTTCGTACCATGGCAATTCCCTAGGCAACCCTAGATGTTGGCAATATCAGGGGAACTTGGTGTGCTAACTCTAAGAGAAATTGCATGGTGGGTGGAGCAGAGTGGAGGCACTGTGGCCACGCTCTGTGGCAACAATGGAGTCCAAAGGTACTATGGGACAAAACAGCTTCAAGTTTGATATCCTGAGCCAACAACCTGTCACCTTTTGACAAAATACCAATCTTTAGGTGAACTTTGCTCATTATAATCTCATTATAATACCAAAACACACCTCCATCCCCCAAAGCTACCCATGGCCAAGGTGCAACCACCCCTCACTGAGCTTGTGCTCTGACTTTTCTCTAGCCTATACCTTTAAATGCAAAGCGAGAGAACTTAGCACCAATCATGATAAAGGTATGTATGACTAGAGTCACTCCATCTCCACCTGTAAGGTAAAATAGTATGACAATAGTTTGAGAGAGGAAGGATGTTAGGAAAGATACCATTGCAAGGACAACCCCATACCCCTGATCTCTGGAACCACCTGACGGGCTGAGCCTCTCTTCCCCCCCGCCCCCCCCCCCCCCCCCCATCGAGATGCCTTTGGGTAAGATCCAAACAGTTGACTGTAGCGGACGTCTCCCTGGGAATCTTATAAATCTCTAGAATCACTTTTTAATGTGTTTGTAGCCAGGCTGTATTACCCATACCCTAGGTATTTGCACGCCACTTTGCAGACAGTGATTTTATCACTGGCAATCCAAAGAGCTTGTGCGCTGTTGTTTCAAGAAATCAAACTATTCATTAATCTAGCCGTCAGAGTTCTCATTGAATGTGACCAAACTTGCTAACGGTGGCCATGATAGTTCATGACAAGCACAACTGGATGGATAGTGTAGTGTTAGTAGTGCATCCAGACCCGTCATAGTCCAGTATATGTACTGGGTGAAACTGGACTATTAACACCAAATCGGGTATCACTCAGAATCTAAGCCCAGCTGCCCCCAGCTCCTCTAGTATCTGAGGGTCAGCTGGAATGCAAGGGGCTTGATTTTTTTATTTTATTTTACCTTTCCTACAGAGACAGGCTGAGAGAGTTGGGGTTGTTCAGTCTGGAGAAGGCTCCAGGGAGACCTTATCACGGCCTTTCAATACTTAAAGGGGGCCTGTAAGAAAGACTGGGACAAAGCTTTTAGCAGGGCCTGTAGCGATAAGACAAGGGGTAATGGTTGTGAACTGAAAGAGGGGAGATTCTGACTAGATATAAGCAAGACATTTTTTACAATGAGAGTGGTGAGACCCTGGCCCAGGTTGCCCAGAGAGGTGGTAGATGCCCCATCCCTGGAAATGTTCCAGGTCAGGTTGGACGGGGCTCTAAGCAAGCTGATCTAGTTGCAGATGGCCCTGCTCACTGCAGGGAGGTTGGACTAGATGGCCTTGAAAGGCTCCTTCCAACCCAAACCATTCTATGATTCTAAATATAGCACAGCAGATGCAAAATTAAAAAAAACAAAACAACACAAAAACCCAAACCAAACACCATCCCAGCAACTCAATGTCCTTGTAGTACTGTGTTCAGTTCTGGGCCCCTCATGACAATGAAAGATATTGAGTTGCTGGAGCAAGTTCAGAGAAGGGCAACCAAGCTGGTGAAGGTGAAGGGTTGTCCTGGTTTGGGCCAGGATAGAGCCAATTTTCTGTCACGTAATTTTGCTTTCAGGCAAGTCTCTAAGTAGCTGTACTTACTGAAATTAACAGCAAGTTCCTCAGACAGTGTCCGCTTCTAGGACTGATGACGCTCAATGTTTATAGTTACTGCTGGAGAATGGTGTGCAGAACCAAGGCCACTGCTCGGTTCTGAGGAACATTTTGGGCTCCAGAAAGAGAAAAGGAGTAGAGAGGTCACACCTGCAAGGGAGGGGCGGACAAGATAAATGACCAAAATTGACCAAACAGAGTATTCCATCCCATACACGTCATACTCGGTATAAATTTGAGGGATCACGAGAGTCAAAGCCCTTCTTCTGCCTTCTTTGTTTGGCCTTTTGCCTCTGCCCTTCTTCACCTGTCCCTGTTTGCTTTGGCATCCTGGGAGGATTCCGTCCGTTCATCTGCCTGTGGTCCTGATCCGTGCCAGGCTGATTCTGTGTGTTCCTGCCTCCAGCTGCCGTCTGCTGCTGGCCCCAGAAGTCCAGCCTGGACTTTCCCAGGGCTGCCCTGCAGCCTCGGTGGTGACATGAGAATTATTGGGGGAAAGGGGGAGGAACGAGGTATCGTTTTCTGTATATTTGTATATATTTTGTAATTTCCCCTTTTTATCATTACTGTTTCATTAGAGCTGTGTAGTTTAGTTTCCAACCCATAAGTCTCTCTCCCTTATTCTCTCTCCTTTCTTTATCAGGGAGGGGAGGGGGATTAATAGAGAGCACCTGTCATTCGGTTAATTGCCAGCCCAGCATTAAACTGTGACAAGGGTCTGGAGAACAAGTCCTATGAGGAGAGGCTGAGGGAATTGGGAATATTTAGTTTGGAGAAGGAGGCTGAGGGAAGACCTTATTGCTTGCAACTCCCTGAAAGGAGGTGGTAGGGAGGTGGGTGCTGGCCTCTTCTCTCAAGCAAATAACAATAGGACTAGAGGAAATGGCCTGAACTTGCACCAGGGGAGGTTTAGACCAGATATTAGGAGGAATTTCTTTACTGAGAGAGTACTCAGGCACTGGAAAGGGTTGCCCAGTGAGGTAGTGAAGTCACCATCCCCTGGAGGTATTAAAAAACCATGTAGATGAGGCACTTCAGGACGTACTCCTGGGCATGGGGAGCAAGGGGGGGGGCGGCGGTGCTCATTTGTTTGGTGGTTTTTGGTGGGTTTGTTTTTGGTGGATGCTGTCATCTTAGAGGTCTTTTCCACCCATGACAATTCTGTGATATGAAAACAGCAGCAAACACCTGAACAGGGCCACCAAAATTGTGGTACTCACACCAGGTACGTTTCTGAAACCGAATTCATTGGGAATACAGGAAGTCAAGTTGTCTAGAGCAAGCTTGTCTGGTGTAGAAAAGTAGAAATTTATCCTTGCGCAGAGAAGTCAAACCGAGGTTGCCCTCAGCCATAGTGGGTATATTACAATAATAGAGCATGATAAATAAATGAGCTGCTTGCTGTGTTGTATTTTAGAAAACGTCAGTGATGTACGCTACCCAAAGGCAGCACGCTCCAGTTCTAAGCAAAAACATCTTTCCCATGAAATCTCTTGATTTTGGAGTTTTTAAACAGAAAAGGTCCTTCTATTTAGGACTGCTTGAATGGAAATATGGTTCAGCCTACAGTCCAACAACGGATTGAAAAGTTCAAGAATGGAAGCCACAAGCAACAGAGAAAAAATGAGAGTCAGTACATCTGTTTAACAAGGTTCATTCTATGCGTGCAACTGGCACAGCTAAGGTTACTAGCAGTGAAGATACACAAACATGCAGACAATACTCACCTTCTGAGAAGGAAAACAGAGCAACTACCCAACCCTGGAGACAAATCTTTCAAGAATGCTCCAGTTGCTACATTCACCTTCACAAGGGAGCCCTCCCACATCACAGGTGTCATTTCTCCCTCCCTGCTACACAGCAGTCACCAGCTACTTTCAGACAAGTGTCTTCATATAGCCTGTATCCAGGGCTAAAATGAAGCAATTTGCTCTCTCACCCAAGAATCCCTCCCCAGCCAAAAAGGGGAATTGGGAAAAGAAGCCCATGGCTCAAAATATAAACAGATTTAATGAAATAACAAAGCTAATGCAAACACCAACAGAAAGTATATAAGCTTATACTCAGCCTAGTCCTCAGGAATAGCAGAGGCAGCAGCAGGCCAAGAGGAAGGAGCCCCAGGAAACAAAACTCCCCACCTTCAGCATACCTCCCCATTCTATAATGAGCATGAGGTAAGTGGTGTGGCATACACCTGTTAGCCAGCTTGAGGCCACTGCCCTGACTTGAGCTCCCAGATGACTCAGGGCTACTAATGGCCTGTCCTCCATGACTGGCCTGTGATTCTGTCCCAGTGAAACCAGGACAAGATACTCGGATCCCTAAGCATCATAAAATAACCTCTACACCCACCTACCTTAATTCCAATTGTTTCCATATAAAATTAGTTTCAAGATTTACACTTCCTCACTTAAAAAAAAAATATAATGAAAAGGTCTGCTTTCTCTCTGTGTAAGACAGCAATTAAATTTGCCCTCCCAGCACTGTAGTAAAGTTTGGAGCAGAGGAGTTTAAGAACTAGGGTAGACTGGAAGCCTACACTTCTTTTCAAACACAGAATGATCTTTCCATCACAAATGTACAGAGTAAAATCCAGAAACTTGCAAGGGAGTGACAGACACATGTACAATTACAAGCCTTCCAATGATAAGATCATCTCAAGACTGAACTAGAGTTTCATGCTCAAATGGAACAGAAAATGGAAAAGAAACTGTAGCCACAGAAAGACAGTGCTTTCAAACAAAATCTAGAAGGCTACAGAATATTCACACTGTCAAGAATTTAATACCCTTACACACACCTTTCATTCATTATCTTTCCCCTGAGTGGAAAGTAGTTTTGCAAAATACCCTTATACCCTCAGCATTGCCGATTTCTTATGAAACTTCAAAATAGTTTAAGGCACTTAACCAGCAGTAAAGCTATCTCACTTTCACAGGTGTGGGGAACAGAGGACAAAGCTGAAATGGTTTTCCCCACAGTCATCCAGCTCAGTCAGCAATAAAGCCAGAACAGAACTTTCCTGAATCCCAAATCCACAGCTACCCCAAGAACCTCAACTGTATTCTCTCAGGTTTGGACCAATATCTTAATTCCCCCAATTCTCCCTATCAAATCACTCCTATTCAACTTTTCATCTTACTATAAAAGCCTTAAGGATGTTGTTCTGGACTGATAATATGAAACTGGATTTAGTCCAAAGTTTATTTCTAAGTTACTACTTGAAATCCATTTAAGTCTGCAATTTTTGTCATACACTATATATCGTCTTGTTCAGTGGTATAAACTTTTTTCCTGCATAATAGAAATTTCTTCAGCAGCTACAGTAATGAATGCAACCACTGAAACACAAAGCAATGGATAGACTAACTGAACAGAAACAGCTCATTTTATGTGCAAAAGCAGTCTTCAGAGATGCATTAGCCTAATTTCCTCATAAAATTTTGACAGATCTGACTCAGCTTCAGCAATCTAGCCTTACTTCTGTTTTATAACCAGACCAGAGTAGGCTGCTGGATGAGAGAGCCCCATGACCATCCAACAGTCATACCCACAGCTTTTCCTCTCCAAAGGTTCAACAGAGTGGCAACAATATGAGACTGATAACAGCATAGAGAGATCTATCTCAATGGACCATCATTGCTATGATAAAGAAGCAAGATTTTTATAATTTTTTTTTTTTTAAGGAACATGGTGTTACGATCCGGCAAGACTATGAATTGACCATTCCTCAACTGAGATATTGGATTTTCTCCTGTAACCCGAGAATCAGTCCCAGCCTGCCTCTTTTATAACCCATATGTCTGACTCAATCCAGCTTACTTTAGCAAATAAATCCAGTGCTGCCTAACAACAGAACCGGAGCATCAGATTTACACGCCTGCAGTAATATCAAATTACAGGAGAGCTATGCCTTGAAGGTTTATGTGGCAGTTTTAGCTAGGACCTAGGTTAATTTTCTTTACCACAGTTGGTATGGGGCTGTGTTTTGGATTTGTGCAGAAAACAGTGTTGATAGCACAGGGATGTTTTCCTTATCGCTGAGCAGTGCTTCCACAGTCAAGGCCTTTTCTGCTTCTCACACCATTCCACCAGCGAGCAGGCTGGGGGTGCACAAGAAGTTGGGAGGGGACACAGCTGGGACAGCGGACCC
This sequence comes from Calypte anna, assembly GCF_003957555.1. Taxonomy (NCBI): domain Eukaryota; kingdom Metazoa; phylum Chordata; class Aves; order Apodiformes; family Trochilidae; genus Calypte; species Calypte anna. The sequence continues at coordinate 16,055,815 of NC_044276.1, forward strand.
CAACTGGCCAAAGGGATATTCCATACCATACGATTTCCTGCTCAGCGTATAAAGCTGGGGGAAGGAGGAGAAAGCAGGAGACATTTGGAGTTACTGCATTTAGTCTTCCCAAGTAACCCTTACACATGATGGAACCTTGCTTACCTGGAGATGGCTGAACACCTGCTTGACAATGGGAAGTAGTGAATGAATTCCTGGTTTTGCTTTGAGTGCACAGCCTTGGTTTTCCCTATTAAACTGTCTTTATCTCAACTCACGAGTTTTGTCATTTTTACTCTTCTGATTCTCTCCCCCATCCCACCAGGGGAGAGAGAGAGCAAGCAACTTTGTGGTGCTCAGTTGCCAGATGGGTTTAAAATCACAACAACTTGTAGTTAAATCAATACACAACTTTATCCTTTTCCTTCAAGTCGGGAGAGACCTTTACATTATCTGGTAGAATCAATTTATCCAGAGTATAGCTAGATCCCTGCACTAAATATTGGCGTATTTCAAATGTTCATCGCCTTGGGAGAGGGGAGAGAAGGCAGAACTTCTTCATCAGTCCAATATTATAACACATCCCAAGAGACAGGCAGACCTTCAGAACTGTATAGTACCTGCATATGCAATATGGAAGCTCAGGTATGAAAAGGATGACTTTATCATGTAACACAAACAAATGTGGTACAGCCATTCTGTCAATCCAATGTGTATTTCTAGAGAGTCCATTCTCAGCTCCAAAAGCAGCTTAGACCACCTAGCCATTCATGTAACATTCAGCTTCACCTTTGCCCACCTTCATTTATCTTGCATCTCATAATATGCTTGTGGATTCCTTAAGCCGTATTTATTAAGGCTTTTCCGGTTGAAGATCTTCATGTAGAAGACATTACAGAACATAACAGCATTACATTTATGTCCACACTTGAATTTGCTAGCTTCCCCTTTGCATACAAATTAAGAAAAAAATCAATAGTGTTAGTTAAAAGCAACAAGCTTCACTTGCATTTTCTTTGCAAAGAAATTACATTACTAAGCACAGGCAATTTGGGGGGTTTTTCTTTTGGTTTTTTGTTTGTTTGGTTGGTTGGTTTGTTTTTTTAACAAAGACTTCCAGATAAGTCAACAGAAGTAGTCTTAAATGCCCCTCTACAAACAAGAAGAAAGCCTGTAACTGGAAATATTTCTAAAATTGCCCTCTGCTAAGACACTACTCAGAATCTAGCAATTGTTCTTCACCAGACAGTTCACTGGCTTAAAGGAATTGCATTGGGAAAAACTTTTTACCTTTCTTCCAGAAAAAGAAAATAAAGGGTTGGACTCGATGATCTCTGAGGTCCCTTCCAACCCAGCCAATTCTATGATTCTATTTGTGCAAGCACACGACTCCTCATTAGCTGTGGAAGTCCTGAAATGTAGCTTCCCCCCACAACTCAAAATCTGACAGTTCTTCAGATTAAAATGATAACACAAATATATGGCCGCTTAAAACTTGATAAGGAATTTTCTTACCCAAACATTTTATTTAAATTATTCCTAAAAATAGTATCTAAAAGATGATACTTCAGATAGTTATTTGCCTAGTTGTAAAAGTAACTGCAGGTACAGAGCCCTGCCAGCCAATGACCACTGACAGAATTACAGCTTGATTAACAAGTATAGGTTTATAAGTAGCTCACAAATCTCAGGCATGTAATATAGAAATCTGCCTGCCTGCCTGCCCACTCCCTCAATCTTTATGGTTCATTACCTCCTCAAGTGCAAAGTTTTTATACTACCATATTTTTTCTATCCATTTTTGTTTGTAAAACTTCAACTCACACCTGATTTAGGGGATACATTAACTTACTCAATCCTTCTCTTCCTAATAAAGAACCTAAAAGTACTTTCTGAAAATCACAATAAAAATCTTTCTTTTTATACTGTTACAAACACAACAAGCAAAATAAAACTCGATCTTTCAGGTTTTTTTTTTCCTACCAAGAAGTCCAAATAGACAGGCAACAAACTGCTTGTGGTGACCTAATAATTAAAAAGATGAAGACGACTTTCTTTTATTGAAGGATATGCAACATAAAGCTTTTCCATCCCTTCTTGCCACACACAAATTTATTCCTGATGATTAATATTGATTTTATTCATATAAACTCTTTTTCCCTACTACATGTGCCGCCTATATTTCTATTTCAAATTATTCTACATTACTGTGCAAGAACACCACATAATGGTATTAGTCATTAGGGTGGAAACCAGTGTGGGTTTGACATATCAGAACAAGAAATACATATGCTTTAATTAATTTGCAGAGTGTTTATAAACTAGGAATCTAGTTTTATTTTAGAGTATAGAATTCATGAAGCAAATCAAGTTGAACACATAAACACATCTGTCTAGATTAAGCGCAGTGCTAACACTTAGAATCATAAAATGGTTTGTGTTGGAAGGGACCTTAAAGATCATCCAGTCCCAACCCCCTGCCATGGGCAGGGACACCTCCCACTAGACCAGGTTGCTCCAAGCTCCATCCAACCTGGCCTTGAACACTTCCAAGGATGGCACAGCCACAGCTTTTCTGGGCAACCTGGGCCAGGGGCTCACCACCCTCAAAGCAAAGAATTTCTTCCTACTATCTCATGTAAATCTCCTCTCTTTCAGTTTGAAATCATTCCTCCTCATCCTATCACTCCATGCCCTTGTCCAAAGTCCCTCCACAGCTTTCCTGGAGCCCCTTCAGGCACTGGAAGGCTGCTAGAAAAAGTCTCCCTACAGCCTTTTCTTCTCCAGGCTGAACAACCCCAACTCTCTCAGCCTGTCTTTGTAAGAGAGGCCCTACAGCCCTCTCATCATCTTCATGGTCTCCTCTGGACTTGTTCCCACAGCTCCATGTCCTTCTTGTGTTGAGGGCTCCAGAACTGGACCCAGCACTGCAGGGGGATCTCAACAGAGTGGAGCAGAGGGGGACAATCCCCTCCCTCACCCTGCTGGCCACACGGCCCAAGACATGGTTGGTTTCTGGGCTTCCAGCGCACACTGCCAGCTCATGGCGAGCTTCTCATCAACCAACACCCCCTTAACACAGCACAACCAGTAATACACATACACTTAGAAATCACAGAATAACATCTGCCAGCTCTCTCAGAACTCCTGGATGCATCCCATCAGGGCCCATGGATTTATGGAAGTCCAGTTTGGCTAAGTAGTCTCTAACCTGGTCCTCCTCTACCGAGGGAAAGTCTTCCTCACTCCAGACCTTCTCTCTTACCTCCAGGGTCTGGGATTCAAGAGGGTCAGCTTCTGCAAAGAAGTCATTCAGTAACTCTGCCTTCCCTGTGTCTTCAGCCACTAGGGCACCTGTCTCATTCATCAGCAGGCCTACATTTCCCCTACCCTTCCTTTTTTTATTGACATACTGGGAAGAAACCCTTCTTGTTGTCCTTGATATCCCTTACCAGCTTTAGTTTCAGGTGGGCCTTAGCTTTCCTCATCACATCCCTGCATTCTCTGACTATGTTCCTATATTCCTCCCAAGTGGCCAGTCCCATTTTACACATTCTGTAAATTTCCTTCTTCCCTTTAATTTCTTCCAGAAGACCCTTATTCATCCACACAGGTCTCCTACCTCCTCTGCTCGATTTCTTCCTCATAGGGATGCACCAGTCTTGAGTTTGGACCAAGTAGTGTTTGAAAGTTGCCCAGCTCTCATGGGCATCCATACCTTCCAGGGCCCTGACCCATGGTATTCCACTGAGTAGATCTTCAAAGAGGCCAAACTTTGCATTCCTGAAGTCCAGGGTTGTAATCTTACTTATTTCTTTACTTCTTCCACACAAAATGGTAAACTCCACCATTTCATGGTCACTACAGCCAAGGTTGCCCCCAACCTTCACATCCCCAAGACCTTCTTTGTTTGTTAATACCAGATCCAGCAGTGCACCTCCCCTCATAGGTTCCTCAACCACTTGCATCAGAAAGTTATCATCAACGCTCTGCAGGAAACCTCCTGGACCATGTGTGCCTGGCTGTGTTGCCTTTCCAGCAAATATCTAGGTGACTGAAATACCCCATGAGAACCAGGGCCTGTGATCATGAGGCTACTTTCAGCTACCAACCTCAGGGAATAAGTCTTACCCGTCATTTCAGTGATAGCTTCATCTACTGCTAGCCTAGAGATGTCAAATGATGCAAGCACAAACACATACATTAGGAAAGGGATTAAATCAATTATTTCACATAATCTAGTAGATAGTCATCATGAATACTGATCAGCAACACAGACCATACTAACTAGGAACTCACAACTCTTTATTACTAGTTTCCATGATACCAATTACCAATAGCTAAGTAGCTTAAGTAATATTCATATTATGTTACAGCTGAAGAACTGACTACAACTCGTGTTCTTCTGATCTCCCCACTTAAAATGTTACTCTGGAGTAAGAATTTCTGACACAAAAGGCAGCTGAGAAAATACAAGCTCAGAATTTCAATTTGAACTCAGAAACTAATACTACTAATGCAACATGGTATTTTGAATCAAACTGCTTTCCCTTCTAGAAAAGATTTAAACCTAAGTCAGATCAATGATATTCTGTTCCCCCTTTGACATACTTGGTGTTTCAAATACATTGCAAGCTTAAAGGGTTCTGAAAAGACCTTGTAAGCCTTTCAAAGAGGCAAAACAAAACAACCAGAGTCCAAACATACAAGCTGTTCTTTCAAAATTTTCCAACCACAGGAAAGAGTATTTTTTTAACATTTAAGAAAATACTTTCCCCATTCAAGCAAGAATTTGGAATAAATCTGATCATTTAAGAAAGAGAAAACTGCCAAGGCTCAGTTTCTCTTAGGAGACCTTAATACAAGACTACACTGACTAAAAAAAAAAAACGCATTAGGAATACAGAACACGAGCTTATTCAAACCAAGTCAGAGGGGCAAACATTAAGCAATGCACTTGCATAACAGAGAGGATTACCTACGTAGGTAGTTAACACCAAAAAAAAAAAAAAACACCAAAAAAACCCACCAACCAAAACAGAGCTCAGGCTTATATCCATCAACTGCAATCCCAGTGATCAACTGTAGAGTGGTACATGCTGTAAAATCAATAGCACTGGCCTTCCTAGTTATCAGAGCAAGCAGACACGTTACAGGAAAGAGAAACCAACCTTTGACACAACCTAAAAGGTCCACTTTCTCAAACAAGAAAGCTATTCATAACTTGCAAACAACTTTTCTTTGCCTTTTCTTCAAACAATAGTTTTCAAAAATATCTTTGAGATTTTCAATTACAGCTCCACCAGACCTCCTTTATACTGACATTGATCTGAATTGCACTGATCAATTTTAAATAGATAGTAATGTCTTTAGGTAGTGATCCTTGTAAAATTACAGATGAAGCTCGGAATTTTTGACTGAAAAGACTAGGACTTATTATGTTAGAAACAAAACACTAGAGAAGGCTGGATAGAAGTTCTGTCTAATAAGTAAAACTAAATTTCTCACAGATCAATTTATCAAAATATTCAACCCAGCACCAACTGTAAAATACAGGAACAGGCTGATGTCAAAAACTTATGATATCAAGACTGGACATAGACAACAATATTGAATGTCCTGAATGATCAATCCCTAAAGTTTGTAGAAACATTATGAAACCATAAGCTTATACAATTAAAAAGGAGTATGAGTAAGCTGATGCCTTCTGTGGCATTATAGCACTTTTGTCACCAGCCAAAACAGCTCTGGCTGCCAGTGTGACAGTCAGATGAGATGGTCTGCTGGATTGGTCCAAAAACCTGACTCCTATTCTGTTAGCGATTTTTGTCTCTAGAATACATACTGGGCACTGCAAAACACCATGTAAACAATGGAGATGGAGCTCTTCCACGTGTTTTTGATGATTTTTCATCATTAAGATTTCTCTATCCATCAACATAAACTATACACTGTCTCCCAGCTGATCAGTATATTTTCTATACTGATCAGTATACTCTTTAAACATTCTGAAAATTGATTTTTTAATTATTAAAGAGAAACTAACATTTATTCATTCATAGAACTTATACCTGAGATTTCCTTGATTTTCCCTTTGGAGTTTTAGGCACATTTGTTTCAGCTTACACTTGACATGCAGAGCGTCCAATCTTGGTAGAAGACACTTCTTCCCCAACTCCAGGTCAGATCCAGCTGGCTACCAGCTCCTGGGGGAGGAGGCAGTGTCTGTATCTTCCTGAAACTCAGTGCGTGGGGGGGTGGGGGTGTATAATTCACTAGCAATCACTTTCAGTTTTGTTTCCAAGACTAAAAATACAAGCTTGAAAAAGCCAAGTTTAAAAACTACGTTTTCTCCCCCCCCATCCTTAGAATTAACGTTTTGCCTAAAAGGTTTAAGTTGCCCGATTGCAATAGTGATCTAAAGCATCATTGCCACTTTTGAATCAGCTCTACATGTACAGAAAACTGAAGTCATTAAGTAGCAGTGCTATCATCGTACTGCAATCTAACACCATCCTGCACGTGGCCTTGAATAAATAACTTATTTCTTGTTCTGATACGTCAAAACCTAAGTTCTAGGCCCCTCATAACAAGAAAGAGATTGAGTTGCTGGAGCAAGTTCAGAGAAGGGCAACCAAGCTGGTGAAGGGTCTGGAGAACAAGTCCTCTGAGGAGAGGCTGAGGGAATTGGGAATGCTTAGTTTTGAGAAGAGGAGGCTGAGAGGAGACCTTATTTGCTCTCTACAACTCCCTGAAAGGAGGTGGTAGGGAGGTGGGTGCTGGCCTCTTTTCCCAGGAAAATAACAATAGGACAAGAGGAAATGGCCTAAACTTGCACCAGGGGAGGTTTAGACCAGATATTAGGAAGAATTTCTTTACAAAGAGAGTAGTCCAGTGCTGGAAAGGGTTGCCCAGTGAGGTAGTGAAGTCACCATCCCTGGAGGTATTTAAAAACCATGTAGATGAGGCACTTCAGGACATGCTCTAGTGAGGCAGTACAGCCTCAGACTGTCTGCACCAAACAGTTGCTGATAATTTCAACATAAGCTTTGGGCTATGTGCAAGGACAGTGCTGCTTAAAGCATATTTTGTAACCACAAGGAACAGCACGTTAGAACACTCGAAGGTTAAGGAGTAAGCAAGACGATTAGATTAAGGGACTCGGCACGATAGCAACATCCACGAAGAAGCTCGAATGTGTGAAAGATAAGCTTTGTTAGTTAATTGTTGCTAAATGCTTTGTAGCCAATCAAGTTAAAACATGTGTAACGAGATGTAGAAATCACCAATCAGCAATATGTATACGTGGCATTAGCTCTTAGATTAGTGTATAAATATTGCCTTCTGATTCAATAAAGTTGGACATTTGTTTGCATCAAACTGGGTCCCCGTCTCGCACTGCGACAAATGGTGACCCCGACGTAGAACGGGCTAAAGACTGTAAATAAAAAATAAAAAATTGCTAAAGATTATTAAAGAAAAAAGAAGATTGAAGATTATCCGGTCGCAGGTCTCCAAGAACTCGAGAGTGAAGAAAAAGGCTGAAAGGAAGCCGATAATTGTGGTGCACACCTCATCACCTCCTCGCGATTGGTAGGTGAAGCTTGGAGAAACTTACTTCTTTTTGTTATGGATTCAAAAGAAGAACGAGACGTTTATTATACTTTAAAGACTTTACTTAATAAGGATAAAAAAGTTATACCTGGCCATGATCTAAAACTGCTTTTAAAATGGACTCGTGAGCATTTTTCTGACATCAATTCGGTCTCTATTTATAACCCTACATTTTGGGAGGTCGGAGTTAAATTATGGGATGCCACTACACGGGGCAATAATGAAACCGCCAAACTCTTAGCACCTTGGCGAACACTCTTTGAAACTTTAAAAGGAAAAGAACCTACTACTTCATCTGCCCCCCCTTCTGCCCCCCCGCTGCCAACCACTGCTGCTATGGTGAATGCGGATTTGGACCCAGAACCCTTTGACCCTGGGGGCTGGATGAAAAGCAAAAATGGGACCGAGAAGCAAAACCAAAAGCGACTGAAAACACCACCAGAATCATCGGAGTTCCCAGAGGGAGAGAAGCCGGAGAACACAGGCGAGGAATCTTGGAATGCAGACTCCCTCCCTCGTGCCTGCCTGCCGCGGCTCCCAACTGCTCTGCCACCTTTCCACCTCGGAAGCTTGATTTATCTTCTTAACCACAGTTGCCATCAATTAATCCTCTGCTCCACCTGTCAACACCATCAGTGCCTGCTATAGAGCAACAATCAAGGAAAGAACTGGGACTTAGAGACAAGCAACTAAGGAAACTGCTGAAGAAGCTGACAGAACTGGAAACCAAGGATGAGTATACCCCTGAAAAAACTCTAATTTTTGCTCCAGGGAACATCCCGAACAATGGGGCACTAATCCATTTTTACCCCCTGATCCATTCCCTATTCCTGCTCCTATTTCCCTTAACCCTTTAACACCCACTGCTCTACCTCTTCCAGATCCAGCATGGGGAGGGGAGGGTAGTGGGGGGGGGGGTGGTAATGTGTATCCAGTAACTAAATGAAAGGGAATTATTCAAAATGCTATAGTTGAAGGAGAAATGGTTCCCAATATGAGTCCAATGGTTTTCCAGTGATTGTGGGACCAGGATGAGGAGGTCAATGGGTTGCATTAGATTGGAAAATGGTAAAAGAAGCCAAAGTTGTCATTGCGCAGTACAGTTTGAAATCGGTTTGAGTCATCTCCTTTGCAGTATCTTTTTACTGCTCAGTTGTTGATGCCATACGACACAAAAATGCTCATTAATACTCTCTTAACTCCTTCTCAACAACTGCAATATAGTTCTCAATATTGATGCATATTGTGGTGCATGATACACTTGTGTTTCATACAGAGATAAAAAACTTGGCTGGTAATTATACTTGCAGTTTTGGTTTAGGAAATTGTACCATTTCATTTTGTTTCAGGGTGACTTTACCAGATTTTAGTAGCAATATCATTTCATTTTTTAATCTTCTAGTGGTGGTTGTTAGTTTTTCTTATATATTGGTGAGAAGTAAGACAAAAAACACAGTTATGAGAATGAGTATGCCTTTTTGGAGGCTGAAAGTTGCTGTGGAGAGCAAGAGTTGCTCCTGGTACGGAGAGCACTCCCACTCCTGCCTCCGCGGCCGCTTCTCGCCCCCCCCCCCGCACACACTGCTGCTGCTCAGAAAACGAGCCCACCATACCTTAAAAACTATATTACAGAAACAAAAAGGAGGAGTTGGAGCATTATCAACACCTGAAGAGAGACTGCTCAAGGCTATATATACTTTTAATTTTTTAAATTGTTATACTTCAGATGTGCCTCCCATTGCTAAACACTTTGCGAGTAATAATCTTTTCCAATTCCAGGAAAGACCTCCAGTCCTTATTAAATATATGGAAACGGGACAAATTAAAGGCCCATATTCACTCATAACATGGGGAAGGGGTTATGCTTGTGTTTCCACAGACCAAGGACCTAGATGGTTTCCAGCGAAAAATGTTCGACCCCACAGGCTACGAGCCGCGCAGGACTGATAATTCCTGCTATTACTGTTTCACCTGTAGTAACTTTTACACTACCTAAAGAAAATATGTGGCTCACTTTTATTATACCTCTAAAAATGTATCTAAATCCACTAACAAACTTTTATTGCTTCCCCCAGGCTTGTTTTTTTTATAGACCATGGCCTGAAAGTTGCTGAGGAGAATGAGAACTGCTCCTCGTACAGAGAACACAGAGTAAAAAAAAAAAAAAAAAAAAAAAAAAAATGAAAAAGAAAAAGAAAAAAAAAAGAAAAAAAAAGAAAAAAAAAAAAGAGTGTGTATGCCTTTGCTATTTATAGGCTTGGAATTTTGTCTGTAAATAATTTTATTAGGCTTTTTAGGTTTTTATTTGGCAACCATGGAGGAAACTAGGACTCCACCGTGCTGTGATCCGGGAGGGGTCTGGGGACGCTTTTGGGGCCCCCCGACCAATTTTTGTCGGATAAGCCTCCTCTACCCCCTTGGTTCTATGCGTCAGTGGACATCTGAACTTCCTCATACTAAAAAGTTATTTAAGTCCTTCCACTGCAGTGTGAAATGTGCTTTTCGTATTGTATTGATAACATGTTTTGTTAATGTTGTAATTCATGTGATCGTTCATATGTTGACTAAGGGATCCCTCGTCTATATGTTGATTGTTGATTGTGCTATTCTGTTGTACTGCTCTTTTCATTGTTAGCTTTTAGGTCATATTTGTGAAGATTTTAATGGAATGTGTTGTATGAATCTTTCTGATCACTCTCAATCTATACATGCTGCAATACAATCACTTAAAGAAGGGGTTGCACATTTGCAATCACAGGATAATTGGGACTGGTTTGATAAACTTTTCTCAGGATGGGGTCTAACGGGATGGTTGCGAAGTTTGGTTAAGACTGTTTGTTATGCTTTACTTGCTTTTTTACTTTCTCTAACCTTGCTACCCTGTATTTTTCAATGCTTTCAACGGATGCTCGATCGTGCCATGAAACGAGTTTATCTTGTCCAATCGGAAGGGGGAATTGAGGCAGTACAGCCTCAGACTGTCTGCACCAAACAATTGCTGATAATTTCAACATAAGCTTTGGGCTATGTGCAAGGACAGTGCTGCTTAAAGCATATTTTGTAACCACAAGGAACAGCACGTTAGAACACTCGAAGGTTAAGGAGTAAGCAAGACAATTAGATTAAGGGACTCGGCATGATTGCAACATCCGCGAAGAAACTCGAATGTGTGAAAGATAAGCTTTGTTAGTCAATTGTTGCTAAATGCTTTGTAGCCAATCAAGTTAAAACGTGTGTAACGAGATGTAGAAATCACCAATCAGCAATATGTATACGTGGCATTAGCTCTTAGATTAGTGTATAAATATTGCCTTCTGATTCAATAAAGTTGGACATTTGTTTGCATCAAACTGAGTCCCTGTCTCGCACTGCGACACTCTAGTGGGCATGGTAATACAGAAATTGATAAATATATTTTATTTATTTTATTGAGGGGGGAGATGTTGATGGTTGGACGTGGTGATCTTAGAGGTCTTTTCCAACCATGACAATTCTGTGATTATGTAGTGAGGGGCCCAGAACTGGATACAGTACTCAAGGTGCATCCTCACCAGCACCAAGTACAGGGGCACGATCACTTTCCTTCTCCTGCTGGCCACGCTAGTGCTGATACAAGCCAGGATACTGGTGGCCTTCTTGGCCACCTGGGCACATGCTAGCTCATATTCAGCTGCTGTCAACCAACACCCCCAGGTCAAATCTGCTATGCTGCTACCTCATGTACCATCTCAGCCCCATTTCCTTCCCCATGACTAGTACAGTGTTACACACGTAGCTCCCTCCTGTGTGGAGAAAAGGAGGGGAGGACAAAACAGTTAGCGCCCTAAACCTTAGTTGGAGTAAGACGTCCCCCACCAAGCTCCCATAAAAACCTCTTAACCCTATAGAAGGCATACTACATCTCACAGCCTATTATCCATAGCGCATCCACTGAAGTTACATTACCAGTCACAACCCAGTTGTTTCTTAATTTGGCAATAATCGCTCGTCATTTAGGAATATCCACCTCACAGTGCTTAAATTCTACGTAAATATGCTTTTACCGAGTCCAAAATGACAATTATATTAGTTGCACAGACAAGTGACAGAATCCACCTGCTTATCTCTAATGAGACAGCATCAACATCTCCAGGCTGCTCCCCTTTAAGTAACCTGGTCTAGTGGGAGGAGTCCCTTCCCATTGTAGGGGGGTCAGAACTAGATGATCTTTAGGGTCCCTTCCAACCCAAACCAGTCTATGATCATAAGATTTCTGTAAGACTACTTGGGGGAAGGGGTTTGTTTGGAATTTTTAAGTGATGTGGGGAATAAAAACAACTGATAATGTGATTACTTATTTTACTAATTAAGAAACCAAAACAATCCTATGTTTCAAATGCAGAGAAATATATGATCCTTTTCCCCATTCAAAAATGAGGATCCTTAGGCAGATCAACTCTCCCACCCATCTTGGTGTCTATCTGCAATCTTACTGAGGGTGCACTTGATCCCCTCATCTAGACCATTGATAAAGACATTAAACTGAACTGGCCCCAACACTGAGCCCTGGGGAATACCACTGGTGACTGGCCACCAGCTGAATTTAACTCCTTTCACCACAACTCTTTGAGCTCAGCCACAGCCAGTTTTTAACCCAGTGAAGAGTACACCTGTCCATGCCATGAGCCACCAGCTTCTCTGGGAGAACACTGTGGGAGATGGTGTCAGATGCTTTACTGAAGTCCAGGTAGACCACATCCACAGCCTTTCCCTCATCTACTAGGTGGGTCACCTAGTCACAGAAGGGGATGAGGCTGGTCATCCTTGCTTGCAATGTTCCTTCCTGCATTCAATAAAGGATGGAGATTTTCCTTGGCTCTCTTTTTGCTGTTAATGTGTTTGTAAAAAGATTTTTGTCATCTCTTAAGACAGTGGCCAGACTGAGCTCCAGCTGGGGCTTTTGTCTTCCTAATTTTCTCTCTGTATGACCCAACACGATGCCTGTGCTCATCCTGAGATGCCTGTCCCTTCTTCCAAAGGTGGTCACCTCTCCCCCCCATGATCCAGAAAAAGCTCCCTGTTTCAGCGAGGGCAATCTTCTCTGCCCTTTCATCTCACTGCACATGGGGACAGCCTGCTCCTGCATCTTTAAATTTCCTTCTTAAAGAGTGTCTAGCCTTCTTGGACCCCTTTGCCCTTCAGGACTGATGAACTGATTTAATTTGAAGTTTAAGAATTGCTTGATGTATACATTTCTTACAACACTCGCTTCATTTCTGTGGCACTAACCAACTTGCAAAGAACAAATTGGGATTTTACCACTAACTCAATTAGCACATCATACATGAAATTGCAACCTCGGCCAGTGAAGTTTAGCTAAAAACTCTAGCAGAGAGAACATTACCTAAGAAGTATGATCTCCATTTATTAATCACATAGGACATTATATAAATATTCCCCTATAAAGTGATGCTTTGGATCTGTAAGAGTGTGATAGGTTTCAATTTTTGGTAAAGCATATAAAGATACATAAGCAAGTGAAGTTATTTGAATACTTAAAACAGATTGAGAGTGAAAAAATAATTTAAAAAGTTTTGTAGCAACTTTTCAACATCAGCAGCATAGAATCATATATAAAAGAGTATAATGAAAAAAGTCTTACTAGCAACTTCTGCCAGGCGTGTTAGATAACATCTAGCAAAGCTAGTACCATTTATTAACTTTGCATTTGCAAGACAAGAATATCCAACCATATTGTTGTCCTTCATCACACAAGCTGATGTAAATTGCTCCATACCTCTATACAGATTAGACAGATGCTGCATCAAGGTACAGGCCTTGCATTCAAGTTTCCAGCCAACTGCACAGTGCCATGTTTTCAGATGAGAATGGGTGATTGTTAAGCATTACCTTCACTACAAATTGTGCATGATTTTGACTCCAATCCTAGTTGCTCCCTAATATTTTTCTTGGTAGCCTACATACTTCAATTATGGTAAGCATCATTTGGGGGTAGAATAATTAACAGAGGGAAGAGAAAGAGAGATGACACTTACTGTGTTGCATTTTGTTCCACACACCACTTGTCGGTGGTTCAACCACTGGGAGGCAAACACTTTATTAAGCGTTCCGAGGTGAAATTCTCTCTCCTTCAAGAGGCTGGGAAGCTGCTGAGCTGCATATCCGTGCAACAAGTGGTGATAGCTAGACTCATTCTGCATCCTGACCTCTCTCCCTTTCAGGTAGTACACCAGAGACCTTTTCACCGGGAGGAGTCTTTTCCTTTTGTGAAGCGAGTGTTCCCACCCATACTATGGAAAAACAGCAATGAAATTACAATAAACAATTAGAACAAACTTAAGATAGGACCCTTCTAAATTCAAAAATATTCTCAGCAAATTACTGAAGTCTTCCAAACTACCCATTGAATATACCATACTCGAAGATTAACTCGGAAATGCTGATACAGCCTTCAGCAACATAAAATTAAAAATAAACATTAGCTAAAGAAGTAACACTGCGATGATCTTAAAAACAGTCCGCACCGGTTCAGTACTGCCCGTCACCAGGGCCAACACTACTTCCTTCTTAAAACTCCCCGACCCCTTCCCTAGGCACCGGAACCCTCCCGCCCCAACCGGGGTCGGGGTCACAAATCCACCCCCCCGGACACCGGCACATACTCCCCACTATACACCCATTTCCACCCCCTCTAGCCTACCTGCTCCCCTTGGAGCCTCCCGGCGGCAGCCACCGCTTTCCGCTTCCTGCTAACTGTTTTCCGAGCCATAGTAGGAAAAGGAAGAGGAGGAGAGCCCGAGAACCCGTCCCGGGCCCCACATGGAGCAGGAGCGAATAGGCAGCCACGGGAGAACGGAGCGTATAACTGCGAAGAGGAAGACCTGGTCACCGTCTCCGCCACAGGCCTCACCAACCGCATTCCACGAAATTTTATCCAGAAATGTTTTACGACAACGGCCTCGTGCCTTTACGGCGACTCCCCCACCCTGCCCGAGAGCCTCGTTTCCTAGCAATCGGAGGAGGCAGGGCGTCGAATTGACCCTCCCCCTTTGCGGTTGCCAGGGAGCAGGGCATGAAAGCGAGGAGGAGTGGGCTGTGGGCTGACACCACAGCACTGAGGAGACATGGGAAGGGTATCCTAGCAGCTCGAAGCAGCAGAATACACAGGTTTAGTATAATCCACTAAAAGCCAGCCCATGAGATTGTTTGTAAAATGCACATTTTATACTAAAGCTCTCCATCCCTCCTATGGGAAAATCTGACCACAACCAAAATACATCCTTCCACAAGCAAAATTGGCTGCACTGGATAACTGTGCAGCCTAGCATTTCCATAGAAAGATCCTCAATACTAAAGGGTAGTTCGATTCTATCACCTGGTAACTCTTCCAAGTTACACTGAGGGTTAGGTACATGATCTGCAGTGCATGCGGAGGAAAGTAATCAAATTCTGAGATATTTCATTCTCTCAGGATATATCTTTTCTGTGGACTTGAAGGGTATATGAGATATGTATATCAAATTATGCTGCTTTAATGTGTATGGGGCTGGACATGTGCTTATCCTCATGTTCAAATGGCTCATATGCATATTCTCCTATGCTTATAGAGGTAAAATTTAGAGTAGCCTAAACCCATTGATTAGTGCTTTGCAAGTGACATTGCAGAGAATAGAAAAAGGAAGAGGGGAAAGAGAAATGTGTGATGACTGCAAAAAGTCATCTCCTGACCACGTGAAACTCTCTGATGATTCAAGTCACATGAAATCAGTAAACATGAATCATAGAATCATAGAATTGGCTGGGTGGAAAGGACCTCAGAGATCATCGAGTCCAACGCTTGAACCACCGTGCTGGCTGGGTCTAATCCCTTGCCCATCCTGCAGGTGCTGTGTGATTGCACTGAGGATGATCTGTTCCATGACCCTGCCAGGCACTGAGGTCAGGCTGATGGGCCTGTAGTTTCCTGGGTCCTCTTTCCGGCCCTTTTTGTGAATTGGCGTGACATTCGCCAACTTCCAATCATCTGGGATGTCCCCAGTGAGCCAGGACTGTTGGTAGATGATAGAAAGAGGCTTGGCGAGCTCTTCTGCCAGCTCCCTCATCACCCTTGGGTGGATCCCATCCGGTCCCATAGACTTGTGGGGATCCAAGCATCTTAGTAGGTCACTGACTGTGTCCTTCAGGATTACAGGGGGGCTGTTTAGATTCTTGTCACCTTCTATAAGCTCCAGAAGCCGTCTGTCCTCAGGGTAACCTGTCTTTCTGTTGAAAACTGAGGTAAAGAAGGTGTTAAATACCTCAGCCTTTTCTTCATCTTTGACAACTATATTCCCACCTGTGTCCAGTAAAGAATGGATGTTTTCCTTGCCCCTTCTTTTGCTGCTGATGTATCTGTAGAAGGACTTTTTGTTATCCTTCACAGAGGTGGAGAGATTCTGTTCATATTGTGCCTTTGTCTCTCTAATTTTCTTTTGACATGACTTAACTATCTTCCTAAATTCCTCCTGAGTAGTTAGCCCTTTTTTCCATAATTGGTAGGCCCTCTTCTTAACCCTAATTTCTTTCAGAGTCTCCCAATTCAGCCAGACCAGTTGTCTTCCCCACCGGCTCGCCTTTCGGCACACTGGGACAGCCTGCTCCTGTGCTTTCAAAACTTGCTCCTTGAAGTATGACCATCCCTCTTGAACCCCTCTGTTTTCAAGGGCTGTTTCCCAGGGTATACTCTGAACAAGTCTTCTGAATAGGCCAAAATATGCTATTTTCCTGATAAAGATGTTTCTATTATGCCATTTTTTTGTTTGTTTTAATCTAACAAACTTCAAAGACAGGTGCTGTGAAAAGCCAAATTGAAATAATAAAAGAACCTCACAGGATTTTTAGCTTCCCCTGAGGATAAAAACCCTAAGGGATGATTCTAGTTTGGCTAGAATACTTCTCTCCATATCCTCCCTTACACATGCACAGCTGCCACCTACATTTTGGACAAACTCCCTCCATTTCAGATCAAGGCCCTCTCAAAAGGCTGAAAACCCACTGCCAAAACTGCTCATGAGGGTGTCTCAGACAGTTGCTCTGTCATCTGACCCCACCTGAAAGGGGAAATCCGGAAAAGGAAAGGAGACCTGTCAGTTGAAATGAAAACAGATTTAATAGAGTAATAATGAACCAATATTAACCCCAGTGCTAATATAGGATACAAAGTTCTACTGAGCTCCAGGTAGTAGTTGTGAGCTGTGCACTTCTAGCAGTGCAGGCTGAATGCCCAACACTGCAAGCATGACAGCTCCAGTGAGAACACAGTGGTCACAGCAACCAGAGGGGTAGGCCTCAGGCATGGGACAACTGACAAGACAGATGGGACCCTCTCAGGAAGGCAGCCATAGTAGAAGCCCCAAACACCTCCACAAACTTCTCAATTTAAAGTGAGGGCGACATTAATGGTATGGAATACTTGGGTTGGCCAGCTTGGGTCAGATGCCCTGGGCCCTAATTGCCTCTCCTTGCACCTGCATGGTTCAAAATTACCCTCAACCTTGGTCACTATAGAAACCTGCGAACCAGAGCATCTTATCTCTTTTGTTCTCACAGACCCTGCGTTCTCTAGAAAACTACAGTTTCTTTGAACAGAAGAATTATTTTAGATTTCTGTCCCAGCAAAACATGGACAGGGGGTAAGTGCTGTGTTCCAGTGCATCCTATTAGGAGTGCCCTCTCAGCTGCACTGAGTGGGCATACAGCCCCTTGTGATGGTACAAGGGCAGGTGTCAAGGAAGACACGACTGCTGATGGAAGGGGCTGAGGCATATGGGACAAAATGCTCCCTCTAGGCCTTACTCGCCACCTTCATAGACTCTGGAGGAGCTTGTGCCCATGCGGGAGAGAAGCGGGAAGTGCTGGACGAGCCCCCAGGCAGGGCCGGAGCCAGGCTCAGGCCCGGACGCCCCGCCCTCTTCTCGTGGAAAGAGGCGGTGCTCCTCTCGCCCCGCCCCTCGCCCCGCGGAGGTGACGTCACAAGGAGCACCTGATTGGGCTGGTAGATGTAAGTGACTTCTTGGTGTGGCGCCAGAGCATCGCCGAGAAGGCGGAGAGCAGGTAGATAAGATGGTGTCGTCCCGGTTGTGGGGCTGGAGGTGGTGATGCGGTGCGGGTTTCGTAGGGGTGGGTGGTGACCGGGAGAACAGCCGAACCTGCTAGGCGCCGCGCAGGTAATGAGTGTGCCGGGAGGGGTAGGGTGCGCGGGTGTTGATCCACCTTGTAGGGTGGCCTGGGCAGGGAGACGCAGTTGGCTGCTCGCTGGGCTAAACTTCGCCACCGCTTCTTCGCGGCCGAGGCAGGGAACCCTCTGCGTCCCCGTCGTGATTCAGCAGATGTTAAATATCAGCGGGGTGGCTGCGGGGCCGCTGATCTCCCGGAGGTGTTCGCAGGTTAAAGAGGCCACTCCCCGGGTCGTGGAGGGGAGCGAGCCTGTGAACGCTGCGTTAGTGTGTAGTTTTGCTCCACCTTTACGGTGTTTCGGTACTACTGCTGAAGTTACTGCTTAATGAAAGTGAAATCTGCACGGGCAGCTCAGAGGGACGGAGTTTTGGCACTCTTTTCTGAGCTGGAACTAGGAATCAGAGGGACAGCAGGCAAATAGTGATACTATTCCCTACATTCTTCTGCTTTCGGGTAATTTTGGGAACTGCCTGAGACAAGGGAATACCTTTTTGCTTAACCCTTGAATTTGCTTTCCAACAGCTGATTGCTATTGAAATCTGAGTAAGTGGTTAACGTAAATGATATTTGAAAGTAAGTTTCTCCTCATAGTAATCAAATCTTCTGTGAAGAACCGAAACATCTGCTTTTATTTGTGTGCATGTGGTTTTTGTAAAGCCTGTCTTCGGGTAATTTATTTTCTGGCTCTTGAGAAAACCATAGTACTTCTCTTCCCTATGCCACTTGTGACTTAACATTTCTACTGTGTTCACTCTTTGGTTGTGTCATCTTCTAGACCAAGGAGCCAAAATCCTGTTTACTTCATGGTGGTGTCCCAAAACAGAAATTGTCTACCGGCTGTGCAAGCCAATAACAAACAGTCAAGGTATTAACAAATTACCAGCAGTACAGCCAAGCTTCTTGGGCAATAAGTCTACTAAAGTTTCTAGTACCTGGTTTTAGGTCTGTGTATTCCTTATATCCCAACATCTTGTCAAAAGGTGATTTATATCAGTAACTTATTATTGGTTCTTAGGGTAGTTAAAAATTACATCCATGAAGATTTTATATCAATTAGTTGTAGCCCTACACATTTCTGTTTATGCTTATTACAAATACCTATTTCTATTATCTTTTCCAATTAGCTGTTGTCTTTTTGAATGGGGAAAAGGATCATATATTTCTCTGCATTTGAAACATAGGATTGTTTTGGTTTCTTAATTAGTAAAATAAGTAATCACATTATCAGTTGTTTTTATTCCCCACATCACTTAAAAATTCCAAACAAACCCCTTCCCCCAAGTAGTCTTACAGAAATCTTATGATCATAGACTGGTTTGGGTTGGAAGGGACCCTAAAGATCATCTAGTTCTGACCCCCCTACAATGGGCAGGGACTCTTCCCACTAGACCAGGTTACTTAAAGGGGAGCAGCCTGGAGATGTTGATGCTGTCTCATTAGAGATAAGCAGGTGGATTCTGTCACTTGTCTGTGCAACTAATATAATTGTCATTTTGGACTCGGTAAAAGCATATTTATGTAGAATGTAAGCACTGTGAGGTGGATATTCCTAAATGACGAGCGATTATTGCCAAATTAAGAAACAACTGGGTTGTGACTGGTAATGTAACTTCAGTGGATGCGCTATGGATAATAGGCTGTGAGATGTAGTATGCCTTCTATAGGGTTAAGAGGTTTTTATGGGAGCTTGGTGGGGGACGTCTTACTCCAACTAAGGTTTAGGGCGCTAACTGTTTTGTCCTCCCCTCCTTTTCTCCACACAGGAGGGAGCTACGTGTGTAACACTGTACTAGTCATGGGGAAGGAAATGGGGCTGAGATGGTACATGAGGTAGCAGCATAGCAGATTTGACCTGGGGGTGTTGGTTGACAGCAGCTGAATATGAGCTAGCATGTGCCCAGGTGGCCAAGAAGGCCACCAGTATCCTGGCTTGTATCAGCACTAGCGTGGCCAGCAGGAGAAGGAAAGTGATCGTGCCCCTGTACTTGGTGCTGGTGAGGATGCACCTTGAGTACTGTATCCAGTTCTGGGCCCCTCACTACATAATCACAGAATTGTCATGGTTGGAAAAGACCTCTAAGATCACCACGTCCAACCATCAACATCTCCCCCCTCAATAAAATAAATAAAATATATTTATCAATTTCTGTATTACCATGCCCACTAGAGCATGTCCTGAAGTGCCTCATCTACATGGTTTTTAAATACCTTCAGGGATGGTGACTTCACTACCTCACTGGGCAACCCTTTCCAGCACTGGACTACTCTCTTTGTAAAGAAATTCTTCCTAATATCTGGTCTAAACCTCCCCTGGTGCAAGTTTAGGCCATTTCCTCTTGTCCTATTGTTATTTTCCTGGGAAAAGAGGCCAGCACTCACCTCCCTACCACCTCCTTTCAGGGAGTTGTAGAGAGCAAATAAGGTCTCCTCTCAGCCTCCTCTTCTCAAAACTAAGCATTCCCAATTCCCTCAGCCTCTCCTCAGAGGACTTGTTCTCCAGACCCTTCACCAGCTTGGTTGCCCTTCTCTGAACTTGCTCCAGCAACTCAATCTCTTTCTTGTTATGAGGGGCCTAGAACTTAGGTTTTGACGTATCAGAACAAGAAATAAGTTATTTATTCAAGGCCACGTGCAGGATGGTGTTAGATTGCAGTACGATGATAGCACTGCTACTTAATGACTTCAGTTTTCTGTACATGTAGAGCTGATTCAAAAGTGGCAATGATGCTTTAGATCACTATTGCAATCGGGCAACTTAAACCTTTTAGGCAAAACGTTAATTCTAAGGATGGGGGGGGAGAAAACGTAGTTTTTAAACTTGGCTTTTTCAAGCTTGTATTTTTAGTCTTGGAAACAAAACTGAAAGTGATTGCTAGTGAATTATACACCCCCACCCCCCACGCACTGAGTTTCAGGAAGATACAGACACTGCCTCCTCCCCCAGGAGCTGGTAGCCAGCTGGATCTGACCTGGAGTTGGGGAAGAAGTGTCTTCTACCAAGATTGGACGCTCTGCATGTCAAGTGTAAGCTGAAACAAATGTGCCTAAAACTCCAAAGGGAAAATCAAGGAAATCTCAGGTATAAGTTCTATGAATGAATAAATGTTAGTTTCTCTTTAATAATTAAAAAATCAATTTTCAGAATGTTTAGAGTATACTGATCAGTATAGAAAATATACTGATCAGCTGGGAGACAGTGTATAGTTTATGTTGATGGATAGAGAAATCTTAATGATGAAAAATCATCAAAAACACGTGGAAGAGCTCCATCTCCATTGTTTACATGGTGTTTTGCAGTGCCCAGTATGTATTCTAGAGACAAAAATCGCTAACAGAATAGGAGTCAGGTTTTTGGACCAATCCAGCAGACCATCTCATCTGACTGTCACACTGGCAGCCAGAGCTGTTTTGGCTGGTGACAAAAGTGCTATAATGCCACAGAAGGCATCAGCTTACTCATACTCCTTTTTAATTGTATAAGCTTATGGTTTCATAATGTTTCTACAAACTTTAGGGATTGATCATTCAGGACATTCAATATTGTTGTCTATGTCCAGTCTTGATATCATAAGTTTTTGACATCAGCCTGTTCCTGTATTTTACAGTTGGTGCTGGGTTGAATATTTTGATAAATTGATCTGTGAGAAATTTAGTTTTACTTATTAGACAGAACTTCTATCCAGCCTTCTCTAGTGTTTTGTTTCTAACATAATAAGTCCTAGTCTTTTCAGTCAAAAATTCCAGAGCTTCATCTGTAATTTTACAAGGATCACTACCTAAAGACATTACTATCTATTTAAAATTGATCAGTGCAATTCAGATCAATGTCAGTATAAAGGAGGTCTGGTGGAGCTGTAATTGAAAATCTCAAAGATATTTTTGAAAACTATTGTTTGAAGAAAAGGCAAAGAAAAGTTGTTTGCAAGTTATGAATAGCTTTCTTGTTTGAGAAAGTGGACCTTTTAGGTTGTGTCAAAGGTTGGTTTCTCTTTCCTGTAACGTGTCTGCTTGCTCTGATAACTAGGAAGGCCAGTGCTATTGATTTTACAGCATGTACCACTCTACAGTTGATCACTGGGATTGCAGTTGATGGATATAAGCCTGAGCTCTGTTTTGGTTGGTGGGTTTTTTTGGTGTTTTTTTTTTTTTTTGGTGTTAACTACCTACGTAGGTAATCCTCTCTGTTATGCAAGTGCATTGCTTAATGTTTGCCCCTCTGACTTGGTTTGAATAAGCTCGTGTTCTGTATTCCTAATGCGTTTTTTTTTTTAGTCAGTGTAGTCTTGTATTAAGGTCTCCTAAGAGAAACTGAGCCTTGGCAGTTTTCTCTTTCTTAAATGATCAGATTTATTCCAAATTCTTGCTTGAATGGGGAAAGTATTTTCTTAAATGTTAAAAAAATACTCTTTCCTGTGGTTGGAAAATTTTGAAAGAACAGCTTGTATGTTTGGACTCTGGTTGTTTTGTTTTGCCTCTTTGAAAGGCTTACAAGGTCTTTTCAGAACCCTTTAAGCTTGCAATGTATTTGAAACACCAAAGTATGTCAAAGGGGGAACAGAATATCATTGATCTGACTTAGGTTTAAATCTTTTCTAGAAGGGAAAGCAGTTTGATTCAAAATACCATGTTGCATTAGTAGTATTAGTTTCTGAGTTCAAATTGAAATTCTGAGCTTGTATTTTCTCAGCTGCCTTTTGTGTCAGAAATTCTTACTCCAGAGTAACATTTTAAGTGGGGAGATCAGAAGAACACGAGTTGTAGTCAGTTCTTCAGCTGTAACATAATATGAATATTACTTAAGCTACTTAGCTATTGGTAATTGGTATCATGGAAACTAGTAATAAAGAGTTGTGAGTTCCTAGTTAGTATGGTCTGTGTTGCTGATCAGTATTCATGATGACTATCTACTAGATTATGTGAAATAATTGATTTAATCCCTTTCCTAATGTATGTGTTTGTGCTTGCATCATTTGACATCTCTAGGCTAGCAGTAGATGAAGCTATCACTGAAATGACGGGTAAGACTTATTCCCTGAGGTTGGTAGCTGAAAGTAGCCTCATGATCACAGGCCCTGGTTCTCATGGGGTATTTCAGTCACCTAGATATTTGCTGGAAAGGCAACACAGCCAGGCACACATGGTCCAGGAGGTTTCCTGCAGAGCGTTGATGATAACTTTCTGATGCAAGTGGTTGAGGAACCTATGAGGGGAGGTGCACTGCTGGATCTGGTATTAACAAACAAAGAAGGTCTTGGGGATGTGAAGGTTGGGGGCAACCTTGGCTGTAGTGACCATGAAATGGTGGAGTTTACCATTTTGTGTGGAAGAAGTAAAGAAATAAGTAAGATTACAACCCTGGACTTCAGGAATGCAAAGTTTGGCCTCTTTGAAGATCTACTCAGTGGAATACCATGGGTCAGGGCCCTGGAAGGTATGGATGCCCATGAGAGCTGGGCAACTTTCAAAACACTACTTGGTCCAAACTCAAGACTGGTGCATCCCTATGAGGAAGAAATCGAGCAGAGGAGGTAGGAGACCTGTGTGGATGAATAAGGGTCTTCTGGAAGAAATTAAAGGGAAGAAGGAAATTTACAGAATGTGTAAAATGGGACTGGCCACTTGGGAGGAATATAGGAACATAGTCAGAGAATGCAGGGATGTGATGAGGAAAGCTAAGGCCCACCTGAAACTAAAGCTGGTAAGGGATATCAAGGACAACAAGAAGGGTTTCTTCCCAGTATGTCAATAAAAAAAGGAAGGGTAGGGGAAATGTAGGCCTGCTGATGAATGAGACAGGTGCCCTAGTGGCTGAAGACACAGGGAAGGCAGAGTTACTGAATGACTTCTTTGCAGAAGCTGACCCTCTTGAATCCCAGACCCTGGAGGTAAGAGAGAAGGTCTGGAGTGAGGAAGACTTTCCCTCGGTAGAGGAGGACCAGGTTAGAGACTACTTAGCCAAACTGGACTTCCATAAATCCATGGGCCCTGATGGGATGCATCCAGGAGTTCTGAGAGAGCTGGCAGATGTTATTCTGTGATTTCTAAGTGTATGTGTATTACTGGTTGTGCTGTGTTAAGGGGGTGTTGGTTGATGAGAAGCTCGCCATGAGCTGGCAGTGTGCGCTGGAAGCCCAGAAACCAACCATGTCTTGGGCCGTGTGGCCAGCAGGGTGAGGGAGGGGATTGTCCCCCTCTGCTCCACTCTGTTGAGATCCCCCTGCAGTGCTGGGTCCAGTTCTGGAGCCCTCAACACAAGAAGGACATGGAGCTGTGGGAACAAGTCCAGAGGAGACCATGAAGATGATGAGAGGGCTGTAGGGCCTCTCTTACAAAGACAGGCTGAGAGAGTTGGGGTTGTTCAGCCTGGAGAAGAAAAGGCTGTAGGGAGACTTTTTCTAGCAGCCTTCCAGTGCCTGAAGGGGCTCCAGGAAAGCTGTGGAGGGACTTTGGACAAGGGCATGGAGTGATAGGATGAGGAGGAATGATTTCAAACTGAAAGAGAGGAGATTTACATGAGATAGTAGGAAGAAATTCTTTGCTTTGAGGGTGGTGAGCCCTGGCCCAGGTTGCCCAGAAAAGCTGTGGCTGTGCCATCCTTGGAAGTGTTCAAGGCCAGGTTGGATGGAGCTTGGAGCAACCTGGTCTAGTGGGAGGTGTCCCTGCCCATGGCAGGGGGTTGGGACTGGATGATCTTTAAGGTCCCTTCCAACACAAACCATTTTATGATTCTAAGTGTTAGCACTGCGCTTAATCTAGACAGATGTGTTTATGTGTTCAACTTGATTTGCTTCATGAATTCTATACTCTAAAATAAAACTAGATTCCTAGTTTATAAACACTCTGCAAATTAATTAAAGCATATGTATTTCTTGTTCTGATATGTCAAACCCACACTGGTTTCCACCCTAATGACTAATACCATTATGTGGTGTTCTTGCACAGTAATGTAGAATAATTTGAAATAGAAATATAGGCGGCACATGTAGTAGGGAAAAAGAGTTTATATGAATAAAATCAATATTAATCATCAGGAATAAATTTGTGTGTGGCAAGAAGGGATGGAAAAGCTTTATGTTGCATATCCTTCAATAAAAGAAAGTCGTCTTCATCTTTTTAATTATTAGGTCACCACAAGCAGTTTGTTGCCTGTCTATTTGGACTTCTTGGTAGGAAAAAAAAAACCTGAAAGATCGAGTTTTATTTTGCTTGTTGTGTTTGTAACAGTATAAAAAGAAAGATTTTTATTGTGATTTTCAGAAAGTACTTTTAGGTTCTTTATTAGGAAGAGAAGGATTGAGTAAGTTAATGTATCCCCTAAATCAGGTGTGAGTTGAAGTTTTACAAACAAAAATGGATAGAAAAAATATGGTAGTATAAAAACTTTGCACTTGAGGAGGTAATGAACCATAAAGATTGAGGGAGTGGGCAGGCAGGCAGGCAGATTTCTATATTACATGCCTGAGATTTGTGAGCTACTTATAAACCTATACTTGTTAATCAAGCTGTAATTCTGTCAGTGGTCATTGGCTGGCAGGGCTCTGTACCTGCAGTTACTTTTACAACTAGGCAAATAACTATCTGAAGTATCATCTTTTAGATACTATTTTTAGGAATAATTTAAATAAAATGTTTGGGTAAGAAAATTCCTTATCAAGTTTTAAGCGGCCATATATTTGTGTTATCATTTTAATCTGAAGAACTGTCAGATTTTGAGTTGTGGGGGGAAGCTACATTTCAGGACTTCCACAGCTAATGAGGAGTCGTGTGCTTGCACAAATAGAATCATAGAATTGGCTGGGTTGGAAGGGACCTCAGAGATCATCGAGTCCAACCCTTTATTTTCTTTTTCTGGAAGAAAGGTAAAAAGTTTTTTCCCAATGCAATTCCTTTAAGCCAGTGAACTGTCTGGTGAAGAACAATTGCTAGATTCTGAGTAGTGTCTTAGCAGAGGGCAATTTTAGAAATATTTCCAGTTACAGGCTTTCTTCTTGTTTGTAGAGGGGCATTTAAGACTACTTCTGTTGACTTATCTGGAAGTCTTTGTTAAAAAAACAAACCAACCAACCAAACAAACAAAAAACCAAAAGAAAAACCCCCCAAATTGCCTGTGCTTAGTAATGTAATTTCTTTGCAAAGAAAATGCAAGTGAAGCTTGTTGCTTTTAACTAACACTATTGATTTTTTTCTTAATTTGTATGCAAAGGGGAAGCTAGCAAATTCAAGTGTGGACATAAATGTAATGCTGTTATGTTCTGTAATGTCTTCTACATGAAGATCTTCAACCGGAAAAGCCTTAATAAATACGGCTTAAGGAATCCACAAGCATATTATGAGATGCAAGATAAATGAAGGTGGGCAAAGGTGAAGCTGAATGTTACATGAATGGCTAGGTGGTCTAAGCTGCTTTTGGAGCTGAGAATGGACTCTCTAGAAATACACATTGGATTGACAGAATGGCTGTACCACATTTGTTTGTGTTACATGATAAAGTCATCCTTTTCATACCTGAGCTTCCATATTGCATATGCAGGTACTATACAGTTCTGAAGGTCTGCCTGTCTCTTGGGATGTGTTATAATATTGGACTGATGAAGAAGTTCTGCCTTCTCTCCCCTCTCCCAAGGCGATGAACATTTGAAATACGCCAATATTTAGTGCAGGGATCTAGCTATACTCTGGATAAATTGATTCTACCAGATAATGTAAAGGTCTCTCCCGACTTGAAGGAAAAGGATAAAGTTGTGTATTGATTTAACTACAAGTTGTTGTGATTTTAAACCCATCTGGCAACTGAGCACCACAAAGTTGCTTGCTCTCTCTCTCCCCTGGTGGGATGGGGGAGAGAATCAGAAGAGTAAAAATGACAAAACTCGTGAGTTGAGATAAAGACAGTTTAATAGGGAAAACCAAGGCTGTGCACTCAAAGCAAAACCAGGAATTCATTCACTACTTCCCATTGTCAAGCAGGTGTTCAGCCATCTCCAGGTAAGCAAGGTTCCATCATGTGTAAGGGTTACTTGGGAAGACTAAATGCAGTAACTCCAAATGTCTCCTGCTTTCTCCTCCTTCCCCCAGCTTTATACGCTGAGCAGGAAATCGTATGGTATGGAATATCCCTTTGGCCAGTTGGGGTCCGCTGTCCCAGCTGTGTCCCCTCCCAACTTCTTGTGCACCCCCAGCCTGCTCGCTGGTGGAATGGTGTGAGAAGCAGAAAAGGCCTTGACTGTGGAAGCACTGCTCAGCGATAAGGAAAACATCCCTGTGCTATCAACACTGTTTTCTGCACAAATCCAAAACACAGCCCCATACCAACTGTGGTAAAGAAATTAACCTAGGTCCTAGCTAAAACTGCCACATAAACCTTCAAGGCATAGCTCTCCTGTAATTTGATATTACTGCAGGCGTGTAAATCTGATGCTCCGGTTCTGTTGTTAGGCAGCACTGGATTTATTTGCTAAAGTAAGCTGGATTGAGTCAGACATATGGGTTATAAAAGAGGCAGGCTGGGACTGATTCTCGGGTTACAGGAGAAAATCCAATATCTCAGTTGAGGAATGGTCAATTCATAGTCTTGCCGGATCGTAACACCATGTTCCTTAAAAAAAAAAAAATTATAAAAATCTTGCTTCTTTATCATAGCAATGATGGTCCATTGAGATAGATCTCTCTATGCTGTTATCAGTCTCATATTGTTGCCACTCTGTTGAACCTTTGGAGAGGAAAAGCTGTGGGTATGACTGTTGGATGGTCATGGGGCCTCTCTCATCCAGCAGCCTACTCTGGTCTGGTTATAAAACAGAAGTAAGGCTAGATTGCTGAAGCTGAGTCAGATCTGTCAAAATTTTATGAGGAAATTAGGCTAATGCATCTCTGAAGACTGCTTTTGCACATAAAATGAGCTGTTTCTGTTCAGTTAGTCTATCCATTGCTTTGTGTTTCAGTGGTTGCATTCATTACTGTAGCTGCTGAAAGAAATTTCTATTATGCAGGAAAAAAGTTTATACCACTGAACAAGACGATATATAGTGTATGACAAAAATTGCAGACTTAAATGGATTTCAAGTAGTAACTTAGAAATAAACTTTGGACTAAATCCAGTTTCATATTATCAGTCCCAGAACAACATCCTTAAGGCTTTTATAGTAAGATGAAAAGTTGAATAGGAGTGATTTGATAGGGAGAATTGGGGGAATTAAGATATTGGTCCAAACCTGAGAGAATACAGTTGAGGTTCTTGGGGTAGCTGTGGATTTGGGATTCAGGAAAGTTCTGTTTCTGGCTTTATTGCTGACTGAGCTGGATGACTGTGGGGAAAACCATTTCAGCTTTGTCCTCTGTTCCCCACACCTGTGAAAGTGAGATAGCTTTACTGCTGGTTAAGTGCCTTAAACTATTTTGAAGTTTCATAAGAAATCGGCAATGCTGAGGGTATAAAGGGTATTTTGCAAAACTACTTTCCACTCAGGGGAAAGATAATGAATGAAAGGTGTGTGTAAGGGTATTAAATTCTTGACAGTGTGAATATTCTGTAGCCTTCTAGATTTTGTTTGAAAGCACTGTCTTTCTGTGGCTACAGTTTCTTTTCCATTTTCTGTTCCATTTGAGCATGAAACTCTAGTTCAGTCTTGAGATGATCTTATCATTGGAAGGCTTGTAATTGTACATGTGTCTGTCACTCCCTTGCAAGTTTCTGGATTTTACTCTGTACATTTGTGATGGAAAGATCATTCTGTGTTGAAAAGAAGTGTAGGCTTCCAGTCTACCCTAGTTCTTAAACTCCTCTGCTCCAAACTTTACTACAGTGCTGGGAGGGCAAATTTAATTGCTGTCTTACACAGAGAGAAAGCAGACCTTTTCATTATATTTTTTTTTTAAGTGAGGAAGTGTAAATCTTGAAACTAATTTTATATGGAAACAATTGGAATTAAGGTAGGTGGGTGTAGAGGTTATTTTATGATGCTTAGGGATCCGAGTATCTTGTCCTGGTTTCACTGGGACAGAATCACAGGCCAGTCATGGAGACAGCCATTAGTAGCCCTGAGTCATCTGGGAGCTCAAGTCAGGGCAGTGGCCTCAAGCTGGCTAACAGGTGTATGCCACACCACTTACCTCATGCTCATTATAGAATGGGGAGGTATGCTGAAGGTGGGGAGTTTTGTTTCCTGGGGCTCCTTCCTCTTGGCCTGCTGCTGCCTCTGCTATTCCTGAGGACTAGGCTGAGTATAAGCTTATATACTTTCTGTTGGGTGTTTGCATTAGCTTTGTTATTTTCATTAAATCTGTTTATATTTGAGCCATGGGCTTCCTTTTCCCAATTCCCCTTTTTTGGCTGGGGAGGGATTCTTGGGTGAGAGAGCAAATTGCTTCATTTTAGCCCTGGATACAGGCTATATGAAGACACTTGTCTGAAAGTAGCTGGTGACTGCTGTGTAGCAGGGAGGGAGAAATGACACCTGTGATGTGGGAGGGCTCCCTTGTGAAGGTGAATGTAGCAACTGGAGCATTCTTGAAAGATTTGTCTCCAGGGTGGGTAGTTGCTCTGTTTTCCTTCTCAGAAGGTGAGTATTGTCTGCATGTTTGTGTATCTTCACTGCTAGTAACCTTAGCTGTGCCAGTTGCACGCATAGAATGAACCTTGTTAAACAGATGTACTGACTCTCATTTTTTCTCTGTTGCTTGTGGCTTCCCATTCTTGAACTTTTCAATCCGTTGTTGGACTGTAGGCTGAACCATATTTCCATTCAAGCAGTCCTAAATAGAAGGACCTTTTCTGTTTAAAAACTCCAAAATCAAGAGATTTCATGGGAAAGATGTTTTTGCTTAGAACTGGAGCGTGCTGCCTTTGGGTAGCGTACATCACTGACGTTTTCTAAAATACAACACAGCAAGCAGCTCATTTATTTATCATGCTCTATTATTGTAATATACCCACTATGGCTGAGGGCAACCTCGGTTTGACTTCTCTGCGCAAGGATAAATTTCTACTTTTCTACACCAGACAAGCTTGCTCTAGACAACTTGACTTCCTGTATTCCCAATGAATTCGGTTTCAGAAACGTACCTGGTGTGAGTACCACAATTTTGGTGGCCCTGTTCAGGTGTTTGCTGCTGTTTTCATATCACAGAATTGTCATGGGTGGAAAAGACCTCTAAGATGACAGCATCCACCAAAAACAAACCCACCAAAAACCACCAAACAAATGAGCACCGCCGCCCCCCCCTTGCTCCCCATGCCCAGGAGTACGTCCTGAAGTGCCTCATCTACATGGTTTTTTAATACCTCCAGGGGATGGTGACTTCACTACCTCACTGGGCAACCCTTTCCAGTGCCTGAGTACTCTCTCAGTAAAGAAATTCCTCCTAATATCTGGTCTAAACCTCCCCTGGTGCAAGTTCAGGCCATTTCCTCTAGTCCTATTGTTATTTGCTTGAGAGAAGAGGCCAGCACCCACCTCCCTACCACCTCCTTTCAGGGAGTTGCAAGCAATAAGGTCTTCCCTCAGCCTCCTTCTCCAAACTAAATATTCCCAATTCCCTCAGCCTCTCCTCATAGGACTTGTTCTCCAGACCCTTGTCACAGTTTAATGCTGGGCTGGCAATTAACCGAATGACAGGTGCTCTCTATTAATCCCCCTCCCCTCCCTGATAAAGAAAGGAGAGAGAATAAGGGAGAGAGACTTATGGGTTGGAAACTAAACTACACAGCTCTAATGAAACAGTAATGATAAAAAGGGGAAATTACAAAATATATACAAATATACAGAAAACGATACCTCGTTCCTCCCCCCTTTCCCCCAATAATTCTCATGTCACCACCGAGGCTGCAGGGCAGCCCTGGGAAAGTCCAGGCTGGACTTCTGGGGCCAGCAGCAGACGGCAGCTGGAGGCAGGAACACACAGAATCAGCCTGGCACGGATCAGGACCACAGGCAGATGAACGGACGGAATCCTCCCAGGATGCCAAAGCAAACAGGGACAGGTGAAGAAGGGCAGAGGCAAAAGGCCAAACAAAGAAGGCAGAAGAAGGGCTTTGACTCTCGTGATCCCTCAAATTTATACCGAGTATGACGTGTATGGGATGGAATACTCTGTTTGGTCAATTTTGGTCATTTATCTTGTCCGCCCCTCCCTTGCAGGTGTGACCTCTCTACTCCTTTTCTCTTTCTGGAGCCCAAAATGTTCCTCAGAACCGAGCAGTGGCCTTGGTTCTGCACACCATTCTCCAGCAGTAACTATAAACATTGAGCGTCATCAGTCCTAGAAGCGGACACTGTCTGAGGAACTTGCTGTTAATTTCAGTAAGTACAGCTACTTAGAGACTTGCCTGAAAGCAAAATTACGTGACAGAAAATTGGCTCTATCCTGGCCCAAACCAGGACAACCCTTCACCTTCACCAGCTTGGTTGCCCTTCTCTGAACTTGCTCCAGCAACTCAATATCTTTCATTGTCATGAGGGGCCCAGAACTGAACACAGTACTACAAGGACATTGAGTTGCTGGGATGGTGTTTGGTTTGGGTTTTTGTGTTGTTTTGTTTTTTTTAATTTTGCATCTGCTGTGCTATATTTAGAATCATAGAATGGTTTGGGTTGGAAGGAGCCTTTCAAGGCCATCTAGTCCAACCTCCCTGCAGTGAGCAGGGCCATCTGCAACTAGATCAGCTTGCTTAGAGCCCCGTCCAACCTGACCTGGAACATTTCCAGGGATGGGGCATCTACCACCTCTCTGGGCAACCTGGGCCAGGGTCTCACCACTCTCATTGTAAAAAATGTCTTGCTTATATCTAGTCAGAATCTCCCCTCTTTCAGTTCACAACCATTACCCCTTGTCTTATCGCTACAGGCCCTGCTAAAAGCTTTGTCCCAGTCTTTCTTACAGGCCCCCTTTAAGTATTGAAAGGCCGTGATAAGGTCTCCCTGGAGCCTTCTCCAGACTGAACAACCCCAACTCTCTCAGCCTGTCTCTGTAGGAAAGGTAAAATAAAATAAAAAAATCAAGCCCCTTGCATTCCAGCTGACCCTCAGATACTAGAGGAGCTGGGGGCAGCTGGGCTTAGATTCTGAGTGATACCCGATTTGGTGTTAATAGTCCAGTTTCACCCAGTACATATACTGGACTATGACGGGTCTGGATGCACTACTAACACTACACTATCCATCCAGTTGTGCTTGTCATGAACTATCATGGCCACCGTTAGCAAGTTTGGTCACATTCAATGAGAACTCTGACGGCTAGATTAATGAATAGTTTGATTTCTTGAAACAACAGCGCACAAGCTCTTTGGATTGCCAGTGATAAAATCACTGTCTGCAAAGTGGCGTGCAAATACCTAGGGTATGGGTAATACAGCCTGGCTACAAACACATTAAAAAGTGATTCTAGAGATTTATAAGATTCCCAGGGAGACGTCCGCTACAGTCAACTGTTTGGATCTTACCCAAAGGCATCTCGATGGGGGGGGGGGGGGGGGGGGGGGGGGGGGGGCGGGGGGGAAGAGAGGCTCAGCCCGTCAGGTGGTTCCAGAGATCAGGGGTATGGGGTTGTCCTTGCAATGGTATCTTTCCTAACATCCTTCCTCTCTCAAACTATTGTCATACTATTTTACCTTACAGGTGGAGATGGAGTGACTCTAGTCATACATACCTTTATCATGATTGGTGCTAAGTTCTCTCGCTTTGCATTTAAAGGTATAGGCTAGAGAAAAGTCAGAGCACAAGCTCAGTGAGGGGTGGTTGCACCTTGGCCATGGGTAGCTTTGGGGGATGGAGGTGTGTTTTGGTATTATAATGAGATTATAATGAGCAAAGTTCACCTAAAGATTGGTATTTTGTCAAAAGGTGACAGGTTGTTGGCTCAGGATATCAAACTTGAAGCTGTTTTGTCCCATAGTACCTTTGGACTCCATTGTTGCCACAGAGCGTGGCCACAGTGCCTCCACTCTGCTCCACCCACCATGCAATTTCTCTTAGAGTTAGCACACCAAGTTCCCCTGATATTGCCAACATCTAGGGTTGCCTAGGGAATTGCCATGGTACGAACTTGTACATTAGCTGCATTCTACCCTGCTTCAGTGCTGCACCTTTCCTTAAAATGAGAATATAAGTTTAATTTCTAAGTCACCTCCAGCAATTATTCCACAGGAGGGTCTCCCAAGGGCAGAGCAGAGGGGTAAAATCCCCTCCCTCGACCTGTTGGCCACGCTGCTTTTGATGCAGGTAGGATACAGTTGGCTTTTTGGGCTGCAAGAGCACATTGCTGGCTCACGTTGAGCTTCTCATCAGCCAACACTCCCAAGTCCTTTTCCGCAGGGCTGCTCTCAATCTCTTCATCCCCCAGCCTGTATTGATACTGAACACAGTACTACAAGGACACTGAGTTGCTGGAGTGATTGTCACAGTTTTAGCCAGTAACTAACTGGGTGACAGATGCTCTCTGTTACCACCCCACTACCCTTCCAGGGGAAGATAAAAAAGGGGAATAAGGGAGACAGACTTCAAGGTTGGGGGAAAAAAAAACCCAACACACTAGAATGGGTTTAATAAAGTAGTAAAAATAATTATGAGGGTGAATTACAAATCTATACAAACATGTAAATATGGAACCCACACTCCTCAGTTGGCAATTACTTCCCCAACTGGACTCAGCAACAGATGGGGGTGCCCAAGTCTAGGGTCCCAGTGATGGTCCACAACAGCCTTGGAGTGGCTGAGCCAGTCCCACTCAGGGAGGCAGGGGATGGCAGTCTGTCTTGATGAACAATCCCTCCTGGGAGAGAATGGGATGCAGGAGCAACATGGGGAGGTATGACAAACAAGCAAACCCCAATCCAGCCAGCACCATAGAGGCCAGCAGAGGGTTCTTGAGAGCCATTTTATACTGAGCACCATGGGAAGGAATAATGTGATTGTTTCATTTGGGTCACCTGGCCCATCCTCTCCTCCCCATAGGGGAGCACAGCTGCTCCCCCCATTGTAGCCACCACAGCAACTGGCTGCTGGTGGGGTTCAAGACAGTCTCAGGTCAGTATGATTAGAGGAAATTTTTATCCCGGTTCTCTCAAACCAGGGTAGTGATGTAGCTTTTAGCTACATCTTGAAAAGCAAAGAAAAGATGTAAAGTCATGGGGGGTTTCCTGCTTTTTTGTTTAGATGATCTTTAAATACCTTACTTCCTACTAGTGACTGTTACATGCATGCCATTAGATTTGTTTTCACCAGTGCCCATTGAAAATTGAATGGAAACTCATAGTGGCGTTTGCTTCAAGGAGGGTCTGGTTTGTTCTTGTTGCTAAAAATAGAATATGAACCTTAATGTACCTTGTCTCCTAGATTATAGTAGGACTTGAAAGGAATTACTATAGATATACTTAAAACTTTTTTTTTCTCTTAAGACAAGTGGAAGTGATGCTTTCCTTTTCCCCTTTTCCCTCCATTTTTTTCCCTGCAGAAGATGTATTTGCAACATGTCAAATGTAGTTTTACAGCAGCTTTATCCAAAGAGCTGGTATTAGTGGCTCAACATCATTGTGCTTTATGCAAGAGGAGTATCTCTCTGCAGCTGACTGTGCTGATTGTTTGCAGAGCTGTTAGAGGAACGAAGCAGAAGCAGTTGCTGCAGATTTTGGGGTGATTTAATCTATTTGGAGACTGCAGTAAATGAAAATGGGATCTATTTTGTACCGTAGTAAATTTCTGTGATCAGGTTTTTACTGTCAGTCTATGTAAGAGATCTTAATCGTGTAGCAATAATTGAATGCTTACATAGGTGGGAAGCTCTGATATGAGTATCTTAACTTTTGTTTTATTTAAGCAGCAGGCAGCTTCTATTTTTGTTGTATATTTTGTTGAGGCTATATACAGAATCCTTTCAGTTGCATTGAAACAAGTAGTTACAGTAAAAACTTAAACCCCTATCTAAAGCTGGAATACCTGTGATGCGTTAGAAATCAATCACTTGAATCAAACTGTTTTTCATTGTAAAATCAGAAGTAGTTCATTGATGTAATATAGGCAGCAGAAAAAAACACCTTCTTTTAAAAGAAGTTGTGGGGCTTTTTTGTCTTTGTAGTTTTCAGAGTGAATGGATGCATCCTCAGTTCTGTGTACTTAGACTACACAATGTGTATTAGCAGGCAAAACGGAAGTTGCAAGATCAGGTCTCTCCTCTGAAAATCATAGATGTGCTGAATTGACTGCGGTTGATAACTTGAGGCATTTTGGTTTCCTCTGACCCGTAATAAGCGCATTTCTAATTTATCTGAATCTTAGGTGAGAGTTACTTCAGAGAATTCATGTGGTTTGGATTCTAGACATACTTGCACCCCAAAATGATGGATAGAGCAACAAGAGACCAGTTCTTGACAAATAGTTAAATTGGCTTGAGTTATTACTGAGCAAATTGTTCCAGGTACCGTTAACAGTTGGATGATTCCAGCTTGACCAGTCAGAGCTCTTTCAGAAGAAAATGAATGTACATATAAGCTTCAGGGGAAACACGAATAGAAGGTACACGGAAATAATAATTAAAAAACACCGCAACTCCTCAGCAGCTCCTCGTGAGTCACTCTTGGTAGGGGTTATTTTTTCTCATCTCTTGATGACAATGTCCCTTTCGTATTGCTTGACTGCATCAAGTCACACTTCTCTGCGTTCTTGTTGTCTGGCAGCACAGCTAAGTAGTCGTTCAGGTTTAAGCGTCAATGTCTTGGTCATCTCTATGCTGGCCTTTTGTCTGTCTGTGCCAGGTGTTTCTGTCATTGCTTCCGTTTTGTCACTTGTGTTTCTGCATCTTTGTGTTGGTTTTTTGTTGTTGTGGTTGTTTCCCTGTCCCCCCATTCCCTTTTACAGAATCACAGAATTGTCACAGTTGGAAAAGACCTCTAGGGTCACCACGTCCAACTGTCAACATCCCCCCCCTCAATTAAAAAAAAAAAAAAAATTAATATCTGTATCACCATGCCCACTAGAGCATGTCCTGAAGTGCCTCATCCACGCAGTTTTTAAATACCTCCACCACCTCCCTGGGCAGCCCATTCCAATGCCTAACTACTCTCTCAGTAAAGAAATTCTTCCTCAGATCTGGTCTAAACCTCCCCTGGTGCAAGTTCAGGCCATTTCCTCTAGTCCTATTGTGGGAAAACAGTCTGCGGAGGCTTAAGGATTCCATGTACACATCAGTATGATTGTATGAAATCGTTTATTAACAACTTGCACTCACTTATATAGAGAAGCCTTGTTTACACCATCATATCATGCAGGTGGCTTTGTACTCCAATTACACATTCCATTCTCACGGAAACACTCTTCTCACATAATTATTTTCCTCTTCTGTTGCCAATTAAGCTATCTCTTTCCCATTAGCTCATTCTCAGAAAGCCTCTAACTAGGCCTCAATAACCATTAACCTAATGTGGCCTAAATTGAAGTAAGTCAGGATTGCTCACAACCTGTATATTTCTGAACTGTTTCTCCAACATCCTATCGTTATTTGCTTGGGAGAAGAGGCCAGCACCCACCTCCCTACAACCTCCTTTCAGGGAGTTGTAGAGAGCGATAAGGTCTCCTCTCATTCTCCTCTCCAGACCCTTCCTCAGCTTGGTTGCCTTTCTCTGAACTCGCTCCAGCAGCTCCATGTCTTTCTTTTAGTGAGGGGCCCAGAACTGAACACAGCACTTGAGGTGCGGCCTCACCGGTGCCAAACACAGGGGCAGCATCGCTTCCCTTCTGCTGACCACACCAGTGCTGATACAAGCCAGGATGCTGACGGCCTTCTTGGCCACCTGGACCCACTGCTGTCTCATATTCAGCCCGCTGTCAACCAACACGCCCGGGTCCTTTTCTGCCAGACACCTTTCCAGCCACTGTTGCCTATGCCTGGAGCATTGCCTGGGGTTGTTGTGACCCAAGTACAGGACCTGGCACTTGGCTTATTGAGCTTCATACAATTGACCTCGGCCCACTGGTCCAGCCTGTCCAGGTCCCTCTGCAGAGCCTTCCTACCCTCAAGCAGATCAACACTCCCACCCAACTTGGTGTTGTCTGCAAACTTACTGAGGAAGCACTAAATCCCCTCATCTGGGTTATTAATGAAGATATTGAACAGGACTGAGCCCCGGGGAACACCACTGGTGACTGGCCAGCAACTGGATTTAACTCCACTGACTACAACTCTCTGGGCCCGGCCACGCAGCCAGTTTTTAACCCAACAAAGAGCATATGTGTCTATGCTGTGAGCCGCCGGTTTTTCTAGGAGAATGCTGTGGGAGACGGTGTCAAGGGCTTTACTAAAGTCCAGGTTGACAACGTCCACAGCCTTCCTTTGTCCACTAGACAGGTCAGCTGGTCATAGAACGAGACCAGGTTGGTCAAGCAGGACCTGCCTTTCCTGAACTCATGCTGGCTGGGCCTGATCCCCTGGCTGTCCTGCACTTGCTGTGTGAGTGCACTCAAGATGAACCTCTGTAATTTTTCTAGGAACCGAGGTCAGGCTGACAGGCCTGGAGCTCCCCGGATCCTCCTTCTGGCCCTTCTTGCAGATGGGTGTCACATTGGCAAGTCTCCAGTCACCTGGGACCTCCCCTGTTAACCAAGACTGTTGGTAGGTGATGGAGAGAGGCTTGGTGAGCTCCTCTGCCAGCTCCCTCAATACTCTTGGGTGGATCCCACCCGGCCCCATAGACTTGTGGGTGTCCAGGTGCTGCGGCATGTCCTTAACTGCTTCCTCATGGATTATGGAGGGTTGTGCTGCTCTGTCCTCATCTTCCAGCTCAGGGGGCTGAATACCCTGGGGGTGGCTGGTCTGACTAATGAGGATGGAGACAAAGAAGGCATTGAATATTTCAGACTTTTCCTCATCACGCTGAGATCCTCTGCCCTTCTCCTGGGCTTTGGGAGGTGACAAAATGTGGAGGTGATAAATGCTCACAGTGCATCAGGAAGAGCTAGCATGCTATAAACTCAAATGTTACTTGAATCTAAAGTGTGACACTGTCTCTCTCTGGAAATGGTGCATTTCATTATTAGCTTGCTATTGATGTGCCTTAGCTAGTTCTATAGTTAAAATAAGATGTTGCAATTGGCAGAGGAATAATTTCTGCCACTGCATTTTGAATTTATTGCAGGTGCTTGGTCTGCACTAGGGTTTTACTGCAGGATTGTCAACAAAAGCAAGATACTTTTTGCCTATGTGGGATATTTTGACACTGAGGAAACGTCCAAAGCTTTATGCAGCTCCAGATTGATATTCTACTGCAAAACTCCCTGGATGCTAGACATTACACATCTTTGCTTCTGTGGGATTTGTACACAATGCTACTAATGTCCCTGGAGCAAATTGATAGTGTCATGGTAACTTAGTGTTCAGATCAGCGTGTGAGATGGTAAACTTAGTATGTCCTTTAGACAGCCTGCTGGACAGAGGATATAAATTATCATTCTAAAATGATCTCTTTGAATGTTCTTTTCAGTGTCCTTCATGTACAGTCTAGAGTAAGCTGCTTCTGGTAAATGAAGTAGACAGCATAAACTCTATTGCCTGTAGATAACTGGTGCTGCATTGAAAAAACTTTCTTGTCAGTTGAGGTCCTGTCATAGTTTGAGTACAAGGAACTAAAGAAGGAGGGCTTTCAGATTCTGAGAGGGGCGGAAGACAGAGAGGTCAATATTTCCTCCCATTTCCCTCCCATACTCTATAAAGGTCAGGCAGACCAGCAGCCCCCTCTCTTTTTTGCCCGCTCCTTCTTTCGGTGCTGTTCCCCTGTGCTCGTTTACCACCAGCTCGCCACATGCTCTCCAGAATCCACATCCATCGGGTGCTGGGAAGAGCCGTGGACCCCCCCTCTCCTTAGTCATCCCTACCACAAGGGGCCCTCAGGCACCTATCCCTGCCAGCATCGAGATCGGGTTGTGTATATATATATATTTGTATACATTTGTATTTTTGTTCTTTATCCCCTATGTTATTGCCTTTCCCCTGCGCTAATAAATCTGTTTCCAATTTTCTTTTAATTTTCCAGCTTTAAGTCTCTCGTCCTTATTCCCCTTTTACCTTCCCTTTGGGAAGGTGGAGGGGGGGGGGCAATAGAGAATAATTCTGTCCTCTGGTTTTTGGTCCACCCCAACTGTTAAGCTGTGACAGATCCCAAAGTAAGGAGTTTACTTCCTCTCATCATATTTTTGAAAAAATCCTTTAGAAAAGGAACACTTGCTTTTCAGCCTGAGGTAGTAACTAGAAGAAAGACAAACTTGGAGAAATTAAAGGAAGTGCATAGAGGCCTTGTCCCTAGTTCAGCTCCACTGTAATAGTAGTGGATGCTGGGCACCAATAGTACATGCTTGCAGGTGGTGCCTCAGTCTCTGGTGACATACAGAGGACTGGTGAGGTATGTGAAAGCTGTATGATTTCCCACGTGGCCTGGCTTTTCAATAATAACAAATCAAATCGACGTCTTAATTGCTACTCTCATACAGAGGAACTAGCAATGTAGCAGCTTGTCTGACAGTGTGATCTGGGTCTGAAAGGTGCAGCCTATTTCATGTGCTGTAGTCTGCCGTCTGGT
Source organism: Calypte anna (assembly GCF_003957555.1). Classification (NCBI taxonomy): domain Eukaryota; kingdom Metazoa; phylum Chordata; class Aves; order Apodiformes; family Trochilidae; genus Calypte; species Calypte anna. The sequence goes on from NC_044276.1 coordinate 16,095,179, forward strand.
CTGGGACTCTGGCACTGGGACTAATAAAGCCCATTCAGCTCTAGTAGTTGATATGCAGCAAGCAGTTGCCAGCTAGTGACAAAACCAGTTCTCTGGCTTAGTGGAGTGGTTTTGGATGTAATACAGCATTGAGATGGTGATGTGCTGAGAAAAACCTGGCAAACATCGAGCAGAATAACACATGGCACTTATGTACAAGGTGTGCCTGGAGTTGCTGGGTGTGACTCACTTCCCCACAGTCTGTTTGCTGTGTTTTGTGAAGTCTGGTTGCACCTGGGTAATCTTATTTGTACAGCTTTGACTTTAAGTGTGTGTTGAATTCCCATTAGCCAGTAGGGTTGGTTCACCTATTGATTTCAACATAATATAGAAAGGGACTTTTGCACAGCAAAAGGTACTTTCCTAAAGTACTTGGAACTGTCTCTTACTAACTCTTCCTGGCTCTGGATGTGTCGGTGGCTGCCAGGAGGAATAGCTAAGCTGTCTGTGTAATCCTTACCTTATGATCCTTTAAGGCAACATTTGCAGTGTGAATCTGCAATGGAAACAGCGAGGCTAAGAGTAAGATCTTGCTTGGGGAATGATGGGTTTGAATGTTAGACCTGCTCCAAGTTGTGCTTTGAGCGCTGCTGGTGGTGGGGGTGCACCAGATAACTTCATATCAGGGTTTAGACCCAGCTGGTACCAACCAGGTTTCCTCTCACTCGCACACACCCCACCCCCCCCCCCCCCCCCCATGGGATAGGGAGGAGAAAATCCACCTAAAGGCTCATCAGTTGAGACAAGGACAGGGAGGTTTTCACTCCCCAATTATGGTCACCAGACAGACTCAACTTGGGAAGAGAAAAAAAATAATCTACCAGGAAAAAGAGAAAACATGACCAGATCTCAATACCTTCCCCCCACCCCTCACTTCTTCATGGGCCCAAATTCCTTCATTCCTGCCTCACTGTCAGCAGCACAGGGGGATGGGCAGTGGGGGTTTAGGGTCAGTTCACCACACATTTTTTCTGCCACTCCTTCCTCCTCAGGGGGAGGGCTCTTCACAGCCTTTCCCTGCTCCAACACAGGGTCCCTCTCTAAAACATTCTGGGATTCTGTGACATAAAGCTGCTGCCAGGGAGTGTCACAGGTGGAAGAGACCTCCAAGATCATCCAGTCCAACCTTTCGCTAACACCACAGTCAACTACTACACCATGTCCTTAAGGACCAGGTCCAAATGCCTTTTAAATGCCTCCAGGGATGGTGACTCCACCACTGTCCTGGGCAGGCCATTCCAATGCCTGACAACCCTCTTGGTGAAAAAATATTTCCTAACATCTAACCTAAACCTCCCCTGGTGCAGCTTCCATCCATTCTCTCTGGTCCTATCACAGTTCACTAAGGAGGCGAGGCTTTTTCCCTCCTTGCTCCAGCCTCCCTTGAGGTAGTTGAAGAGAGCTATAAGGTCTCCTCTCAGCCTCCTCCAGACTAAACACCCCCAGCTCCCTCAGCCACTCCTCACAGGACTTGTGCTCCAGGCCCTTAATGAGCTTCGTTGCCCTTTTCTGGACATGGTCCAGCACTTCTATGTCTTTCTTACAGTGAAGTGCCCAGAACTGAATGCAATATTCAAGGTACATCCTCACCAGAGCTGCGTACAGAGGGATGATCACCTCCCTATTCCTGCTGGCCACTGAGTTCCTAATACAAGCCAGGATGCCATTGGCCCTCTTGGCCACCTGTACACACTGCTGACTCATATTAAGTCAACTGTCAACCAATACCCCCAGGTCCCTTTCCAACTTACAGCTCTCTAACGACACTTCCCCAAGTCTGTAGCTTACCATGGGGTTGTTATGACCCAGGTGTAAGACCTGGCATTTGGCCTTGTTAAATCTCATACAATTAACCTTGGCCCATTGGTCCAACCTGTCTAAGTCCCGCTGTAAGGCTTCCCTACCCTCCAGCAGGTTGACACAGCCACCTAGTTTGGTGTCATCTGCAAATTTACTGAGAGCACACTCAATCCCCTCATCCAAATCATTAATGAAGATACTAAAGAGAAGAGGCCCCAGCACTGAACCCTGGGGGACACTGCTTGTGACCGGGCACCAGCCAGATTTAGTTCCATTCACGGCTACTCTTTCAGCCCGACCATCCAGCCAATTTTTTATCTAATGCAGGGTATATTTATCCAAGCCAAGTGTCATAAGTTTCTGAAGAAGAATGCTGTGCGAGACAGTGTCAAAAGCTTTACTAAAGTCCAGATAGACAATGTCCACAGCTCTTCCCTCATCCACTAGGCGAGTCATCTTGTTGTAGAATGAGATCACGTTAGTCAGACAGGACCTGCCTTTCATAAACCCATGCTGACTGGGCCTGATCACTTTGTTATCTTGTATGTACCGTGTGATGGTACTCAAGATGACCTGCTCCATAACCTTTCCTGGATTGTCCTTTTGGCCCTTCTTGTAGATGGGTGTTACATTTGCCAGTTTCCAATCAACTGGGACATCCCCAGTTTTCCAGGAATGTTGACAAATAATGGAGAGTAGCTTGTTGATCACTTCTGCCAGCTCCTTTAGTACCCTCAGGTGGATCCCATCTGGTCCCATAAGACTTGTGCACATCCATGCAGCACAACAGGGCACTGATCCTTTCCTCCCGGACTATGGGGCTTCATTCTGCTCCCCATCTTGGTCATCCAGTTCAGGAAGCTGGACCCTTAGGGAGCAATTGGCATTGATGAAGACTGAGGCAAAATGAGCACTAAGCAGTTTGGCCTTTTCCATGTCATTGGTCACAAGTTTCCCTCCCAGGTCGAGTAGAGAACCTCTGCCCACCCACTGTGATCTTCAGAGGCTACAGGTCCACATCTGCCCCACCACGGTCCTTCAGGAATTGCTCCACTGTGCTCCTCCATGGGCTGCAGAGAAATCTCTTCTTGGGCAATCTTCTCCCCCTCTTTCCTCACTCACCTTACTGACCTTGGTGTCTTTGCTCTGGCATTGCTCTCATCTCCCCCTCTCCTCTTCTCTGCAGGTCTTTATTTTTGCAGCTTTGTTTTCCCTTTTTTGAATGTGTTACTCGCAGAGGTGCGTCCAGCTTTCCATATCTGCTCAGCCTTGGGCAGAGGCGGGGCCAGCATTGGAACCGGGGGAGCTTCCAGCAGCTTCACACAGCCCACGCACAGCCCACCCCCCAGTCTGTGAGCTGGAGGACTTAAGGAACAAAGGGCAACTCTGATTCTTTGTCATGTATAATGTCAAAGGAGGACTTTGAAAATTCAGTTATTCAAAGAATGATGCTATGGTGTCTTGTGAAAGATCTTGTGATGTACTTCTAATCTAGCAAAAGTACCAGTTATGTTATTGAACATACCGTAAGCTTCCTGGAGCAGGGTTTTAGCTTACAGCCAACTAGACAACTAATTCTATCTTAAAAACAGCTCTTTTCTCAGGGCAGGCCTGCTCTGTGTTAAAAGCTGGGCAGGCACTTCTGTGTTTAACATTCTTGGCCACGTAGCATTTGCATCCAAATTTTAAATGTTGCTAGTAAAATTGTGTGGGCAGTGGATGAGGGCTATTGTTAGCATTGTTTTCCTGTGTGAATACAGAAAAACATAATGAGCTTCACCTGGCCCCATCTCTGCAGTTTGTCTGGGTCCTTATGGATGACATGCTGTCCCTTTGGCTTATTAACAGCACCACTCAGTTTGGTGTCATCTGCAAACTTGCTGATGATGCACTCGATCCCACTGTCTATATCATTGTTAAAAATATTAAACAGTATAGGTCCCAGTATGGACCCCTGAGGGATACCACTTGTTGCTGGTCTTCATTTCGACTTTGAGCCATTAACCACTACCCTCTGGATGCAACCATTCCACCAATTTCTTAATTACCAAACAGTCTACCCATCAAATCCATATCTTTTCATCTTGGTGTGTAGGATATTGTGGGGGGAACTGTGTCAAAGACCTTACAGAAGTCCAATTAGATGACATCTTTAGCTCTTCCCTTTTCTACTGATGTAGTAACTCTATCATAGAAGGCTACCAGATTGGTCAGGCCAGACATTTAGTTACTATTCTCTGTGTGTCTCCAGAAAATAAACTGCATTTATATAAATTTATCAACTGTCAGTTCGAGAAAGCAAAAACTTCATGGTAAATATCTTATCTGGGAGGCAGGAGACTTGTGCTAAGCCCCCTGGGGCTTACTGGCTATTTTGAGGTGGGTCTATTTCTCACTGTTTTACAAGGAAACTGGAAAACTATATTATTTTGTCATGGCATTGAATAGAGAAAAGAGTTTTAGATTCAAGGATTTTGTTAAATGGGAAGCCTCCCATGACAAATTGCTCTTTTCCGTAGGTGTGAAAACCAAATGGGATGATTTAAATAAAACTCACTGTAATTAATTTTGTTTATTTGTTTTAAGAAGGAGTTTATGCATGTTTCAGCCATACTTGCAGCATTTGTGGATTCCAACTTTAAAAGAATATCAGTTCAAAATTGGAAGGATATTTGGCTTTCTTGTTTTTTCTCATCTGTTTGATAATGATTTACAATTCCTTTTTTTTCCCCAGTTATTTGTAGTAGATGTCTGGACTGGTCAAATTACCAAGATTCCTATTCTGAAAGATCGTGAACCTGGCATGATGAACCAGCAGGGATGTGGTATTCATGCCATTGAGCTCAACCCCTCGAGGACCCTTCTGGCCACAGGTGGAGACAACCCCAACAGTCTTGCAATTTATCATCTGCCTACACTCGATCCTGTCTGTGTGGGAGATGTAAGTGAGATCATTTGGGCAAAGTTTATTCTGTCACTTACAAAAATTACTGCTTTGAAGTGCATAAGGTCAGAGCAAGGTTAAAATTTGGGAGTCTTATAGTGGCGAGTGAATTTCTGAAAGCTTGAAAACATTCCTGATTGACTTTTTTTACATTTTAAATATGATTGAGTACACAAACATGAGATGATTTGCAGGGTTCTATGTCAGATTTCTTTCTCCTCACTCTTGTTTGAGTCTACTTCAGATTACTTTTAAGCATTGAAAGTGTAACAAAATCATAACTGTTAAAATCAAATTGTGGTGATGACCTCTGAAACTAGTTTTAGAGAAAAGCTCTTTTGGGAAACTGAAAAGATGATACAGGTTGTTCATATTTTTTGCTTCTCCAGTGCATCTTATGTATGATTATTCCAGAGGTGGAACTTGGTTTTAAGTATTAGTTCTAACCCAGTGAATTAGGTCTTGATAGACTCTGGTACTGCTTATATTTCTGAAACATCATGAGGACTTTTTAAAATAGCCAGTCTTAAAAAGAAAAAGGCTGCCATCAGCATAGTAGTGTTCCGTAAGTTCTTCTCTCTCATTTCTCCTTTTTAATTCAGGACTTCATAGGTTAGTTAACTAGAACAGCAGAGGTCAGGTCAGACTGTGCAGATAACCAGCTGCAGAAAGGCTTGACTCTGTAGATTTGTATGAATTGCTATTAATTTGCCTGCTCCTGTGACTCTGCAGCTTTACAAACAGAACTAGAGCCTTATGGTCTTTTTTCCCCCACAGGTTTCTCACCTGCTTAAAGAAAAAAATATTGAAGTAATAGTCTTGAAAAAATAATCTGTAGATCATATATTGTAAGCATAATGCTTTGGTTACTTTCATTTCCTCAAATGCACATCCCTACTATAAAAAGTATGTAGCTACTTTACAGAAGTAAATAATACTGCTTGGGAAAATCCAAGTCTTTAAAACTGAGATCAATTCATCCTTGGTCAGACAACTTTTTTTCCTTTTCTTGATTCCTCTCTATTACTTAGACACTTCAAATTCAAAAAAAGTTAAAATTACTGTTAGGTACTTAAGCTGCTCCAGCTTGATGCTGGGATCTTATCTGCATGTTTTTAAGATAAGCCTGTTTTGAGTTTGTACTTTAAAAAAAAAAGTGAAGCATTCTTGTCTGCTTTGAGACCACTCAAGAATATAATGTCACAGAAAATCTGTCTCTTTTCTTTTAGGATGGACATAAGGACTGGATATTTTCAATTGCATGGATCAGTGATACTATGGCTGTTTCTGGTAAATTTTTAACTTTTCTTACCAGAATTTTATATTGATGTACAGCACTTGATAGGAATCACCTTTATCAAGGTATTTGAAGCCTCTTGGAACTACTTTATCTATTTAAACCATTCTTGGTCTTCTTGGACTTCACCTTGGACTTCTGGTGGACAGACTTGGGGCTGTTTAGGAATCTGGTTGACAGAGTCCTTGGGAGTCAGTCCTGAAGGGCAAAGGAGTCCAGGAAGGCTGGACATTCTTCAAAAAGGAAGTCTTAAAGGCACAGGAGCAGGGCATCCCCCTGTGCTGAAAGATGAGCCGGTGGGGAAGAAGAGAGGCCTGGCTGAACAAAGAGCTTTGGTTGAGAAAAAGGAGAGTTTATGGCTTTTGGAAGAAGGGGCAGGCAACTCAGGGGCACTATAAAGATGTTTTGAGGATAAAATTAGAAGGGCCAAAACCCAACTGGAACTTAATCTCTCTACTGCCATAAAAGACAATAAGAAATGTTTCTATAAATATATTAGTGACAAAAGGAGGGCTAAGGAGAATCTCCATCCTTTATTGTATGCAGGGGTGGGGGGCAGGGGGACACACATAGTGACAAAGGATGAGGAAAGGGCTGAGGTACTTAATGCCTTTTTTGCCTCAGTCTTTAGCAGTAAGACCAGTTGTTCTCCGAGTACCTAGCTCCCTTAGTGGGAAGACAGGTACAGGGAGCAGAATGAAGCCCCCATAATCCAAGGCGAAATGGTTGGCGACCTACTACACCATTTAGACACACACTAGTCTGTGGGGCCAGATGGGATCACACAAGGATGTTGAGAGAGCTGGTAGAAGTGTTCACCAAGCCACTTTCCATCATTTACCAGCAGTCCTGGCTAACTGGGGTGGTCCTAGCTGACTGGAGGTTAGCAAATGTGATGCCCATCTAAAAAAGAGCTGAAAGGAGGATCCAGGGAACTACAGGCCTCTCAGCCTGACCTCGGTGCCAGGGAAGATTATGGAGCAGATCATCTTGGATGTCATTATGCAGCACATGAGGGATAACCAGGTGATCAGGCCCAGTCAGCATGGGTTTATCAAAGGCAGGTCTGTCTTGACTAAGCTGATGTTCTGCCATGACAAGGTGACCCATTTAGTGGATAAGGGAAAGGCTGTGGATGTTGTATACCTAGACTTTAGTAAAGCCTTTGACAATGTTTCCCACATCATTCTGGAGAAACTGGTTGCTCATGACTTGGACTGATGTATGCTTCACTGTGGGTAAAAAAACTGGCTGTCTGGCTGAGCCCAAAGAGTTGTGGTGAAAGGAGTTAAATCCAGATGGTGGCTGGTCACTAGTGGTGTTCCCCAGGGCTCAGTGTTGGGGCCAGTTCTGTTTAATGTCTTTATCAATGGTCTAGATGAGGAGATCAAGTGCTTCCTTAGCATGTTTACACATGACACCAAGTTGTGTGAGAGATTTGATCTGCCTGAGGGTAGGAAGGCTCTGCAGAGGGTCCTGGACAGGCTGGATTGAGGGGCTGAGGCCAATTGCATAAAGTTCAACAAGGCCAAGTGCTGGGTCCTGTACTTGGGTCACAACAACCCCAGGCAATGCTCCATACTTGGGCAGAGTGGCTGAAAAGCTGCTGGTTGACAGTGGCTGAATATGAGCCAGAGTGTGCCCAAGTGGCTAAGAAGGCCACCAGCATCCTGTCTTGTATCAGCACTGGTGTGGGCAGCAGGAGAAGTGATTGTCCCCCTGTACTTGGCAATGGTGAGGCCACACCTTGAATCCTGGGGTCAATTGCGGGCCCCTCAGGACAAGAAGGACATGGAGGGGTTGGAGTGTGTCCAGAGAAGGGCAACAGAGCTGGGGAAGGGTCTGGAGCACAAGTCTTATGAGATGCATCTGAGGGAATTGGGATTGTTTAGTTTGGAGAAGAGGATAGTGATGGAGACCTTATTGTTCTCTACAACTGCCTGAGAGGAGGTTGGAGCCAGGGTGGCTGTTGGTCTCTTCTTCCAAGGAACAAGTGATAGAACAAGAGGAAATGGCCTCAAGTTGTGCCACGGGAAGTTTAGATTGGATTTAGGAACAATTTCTTCCCTGCAAGGGTTGTCAGGCCCTGGCTCAGGCTGCCCATGGCAGCAGTGGAGTTCCCATCCCTAGAGGGATCTAGAAGATGTTTAGATTTGGTGCTTGGGGACATGGCTTAGTGGTGGCCTTGGCAGTATTGGGTGAACACTTGGACTTCATGATCTTAAGGGTGTTTTCCAACCAAAATGATTCTATGATTGTGTGGGGAAGAAATTGAGGTACATATCAAATCTGTCAGAGCTTACTTGATGGAAATTAGTTGTCTAAACATCAGAAGGGGATGGGTATAGGACCTTGTATTAAGTGTGTGTTGATCTATGAGCCAAAGACATTCAGCTTTCTTCATCCAGCATTGTTATTCTTATTGATTCACATTTTGGATGAATACCTTCAAATTTAGTAGAAAAATAAAATTTCTTGTTTGTTTGACCACTGTTCCTATGTTGCATTCTTAAAACAAGAGGTTGCATGGGTTTATAAAAATAATTTTAAAAACAGATTTGATACAAATTGGTACAGATTGTGGTTTGAAATATCTGTTTCTGTTCAGTTCTCAAGTGTGTGTACATATCCATAAGCATACTGGCAGAAATCAAATGGTCCAAAATTGGTGTAAACCCAACTGAATTTTCATTTGTATTGGCTTAACAGGCTCTGTCAATCTCATCTTGATAAGCCAGGCTCAGCATGTAGGCCTCTGAGTTTATTCTACGTGCATATCTCTAATGGTGATTGTTGTACAGGATTGTGGTTTTTGATGCATCCCTAATCAATTTGAAAACAGATGGGGTGATCTAACTGCTTGGAAACCATGTAGACAAACCAGTTGACAGTGAGTTCATAATGTCATGAAATTTACAGCTCAGTAAAATCATGTTTTTTGTTAATAATAATTAATATGTGGGCACCAGCAGTGTCTTCAGTTAGATTAAATTAATAGTAATAGTATCCTTACTTTCATACTCTATTGTTCATTGCAGTTCCTTTTTTAAAAAGGGGAATTGATATAGATAGATATATATATATATATATATAAAATGCTGTTATGGACTATTTGTTCAGGTTCCCGAGATGGTTCAATGGGTCTCTGGGAAGTCACAGAGGATGTATTGTCCAAAAGCAATGCCAGACATAATCTCTCTCAAGTTCCTGTCTATGCCCACATAACACACAGGGCTCTGAAGGATATCCCCAAGGAGAACACTAATCCTGACAACTGCAAAGTACGAGCATTGGCTTTCAACAATAAGAACAAGGTCAGTAAGATAAGCAAGACAGTTGAGAAGTCCTAAAGCTGTCCATATGTATTAGAAAATGGAAAAAGCAATGTAAATCAAATATACTGTAGAAGCAACCTAATTTTTTTTCCCCTGATCCTTTTGCATTTTTCTCATATGAGGTGGTCTCTTTGTCTGCTATGTCTGTTTCTGCCCAAGTGCTTGGAGAAGTCCATAAGAAAAAAAATCTTTCCAGAAGGAACAGTTTTCCTATGGTTTTGATTTTAGACTTGCACCCTAAAGAGGGCAGATGGAGAATGTTTACAAGAAGCATATAAAGCACCAAAACACATCTTGCAGCTTGAATCCCACTTTTGAGTGCTCTTACTGCTTTCCTTCACCCTTTATGAAAACCAGCTAACTTTTAGTCAGTTGCTGTTTTGATGGCGAAATTGTTACTGGATTGCTCAGCAAGTGAGGTGACAGACACACAGGACAGGTGCCGATGCTTGCTTTAGTGTTATTTTGTTGGTGTTTAACAAACAGTAAATGTTAAACTCCCCCATGCTGATCTGTTATTCTAGAGAATTTTACTGGGATAAGTGAGTGTAGCAATTCATCCCCCACTACTTTTCTTTCTTCCCTCAACAGAGAATGTCTGAAGCAAAGGCGTGTGCGCTATCAGAAGCATGGTGCTCCTTCAGGCTTTATTTTTCACTATAGCTGTTAATTATTCCTCTGTGATGGAGACTTTGTGTAGATTTTCCAGTAGCATAGTGCCTTGGTAGAAATGTTTACTTCAGTGTCAGAATCAGTGTGGGAGCTGCTGTAGAGAATTGCCAACCCCAGCTTGTACTGTCTAATAATTCATAATTTCATTGTCTTACAAAATCTATGCTTTTGAAAGTTATTTTTGGTTATTTACTGTTTTATTAATTCTTATTCTACCTGGCACCTTTGTGCTATATTGTGTTCTATCAAGATCAATACAAAATGAAAAATTATCTTGATAATCATGTACAAAATTATGGATGAGTTCAATCTGGAGTATGCAGCCTGCCTAGTAGAGTGTGAGTTTGTAAGGACATCTGTAATACAGAAACTAACTCTCTTACTCCTTTTTAACAGGAACTGGGAGCTGTGTCCCTAGATGGGTATTTTCATCTTTGGAAAGCAGAACATGCACTATCAAAGGTTCTTTTCTTTTTGTTGATGAAAAATTTCAAAAATTGCCTAGCAGTTAAAGCTATTCACTGTTCTTCATCTCCTTTAAATGCCTGAAGAAAGAGCAACAGTGTTTATGAAACACTTAAAAGCTTTATGTAATATGAAATGTCCTAAAAATTAGAACTTGGGGAGAAACTCCCCTTATTTTGGAAGATGGGAGGTACTCTTAACTTTCTGCCAGTTCTGAGTGAGCTGAATGAACCATTCCATAGAGTATGATGGATAGTTGATATTAGCAGTGTTTATAAAGGAAGTTGCACTTATTTAAGTGGAATTGCAAATCAAACCCAGAAATATCTACACTAGTGTATGAGGTTAGCTTTTTCAGCTGAGAGATTATGTCTGTGTACAGCTGCTGAAGAAATAACAGCAGCTTAGAAAGACGTAGAACAATTTACCAAAATGTCCATTGTTCTTTGCATAATACTTGGCTTCAGCCTTTATCATCTCTGGTTCAAATAAGTCTTTCAATCTCCTTCATGTATTTTTTCTCTGGGTCAGGTGGTTGTTTTTCACTTCTGTTGTTGTGTCAAACTTATTTTTTAGCTGTGTATTGTTTTTTTCAATGTAAATTCCTTGAACATAGCTTACAGAATTATTCTATTAACATTTTGCTCCTTTCTCATAAAGTGTTGATTTGTCTTTCCTCTGTTTCCAGTTACTTTCCACAAAGTTGCCATACTGCAGGGAAAATGTGTGTTTGGCTTACGGTCAGGAGTGGTCAGTGTATGCAGTAGGATCACAGGCACATGTCTCATTTCTGGATCCCAGGCAGCCTTCTTACAATGTTAAATCCGTCTGTTCCAAAGAACGAGGCAGTGGTAAGAAATTTGTTAAAGGGTGCTTCAAGTGGTTTGCTTGCAGAAGTAACTATTAAGACTGCAGTAAGATAAGCTTTCAATAAATAGGAAGGGTTTTTCATGTAATGGACTAAATCATTAATAGTATATATAGGTTTTGCTTTTATGACAATATTCCTTGAACAACCAACAAACCAAACTTAAAAGCAACTCTGAAATCTAATGGTAGACATTAGTGCTTTTATGATAAAGAACTAAATTGTACACCATCCAAATATTACTGAATTTTTAAAAGTGGGCATTTTACTTATACTTATTTTTTACTGTCTTATTCTGTTTTACTTCATCTCAAAGCAAATCCAGTCTTTGTACCCCTGTTAATTATATGTATTCTTGCATTTTTCTCCGAAAACAGAAAAATGCATGTTGTTTGCTGTGTGCTGTCATATTTGGAGTTTGTACTTTGAGTGAATGCTTGCTTAAAAGCTTGCACATTGAGTGTGGATTCAGTAAGTCAAATTGAACCTTATACCAGGGCCAAGTGTGAGGGCTTGCAGGGTGCATGGTCCCATAAGGTTCTTTCCATACTCATTATTTTCAAACACGAGAAGGCACTGTTCTGTGATGCCCATTTTAAACCATATTAATCCCAAACTAATAAGTTGCAGTTCTTATTTAGCTTGGCTCTAGCATCCATCTCTTCATTGGGAAAGCTATCAAAAGAGAATGCATGTTGGCAAGGATTAGGAAAGTTTTATTTATGTGGTTACTGGAGTTTGAACAGTGCTGTCCACAAAAATGTCAGGCTCTGCTTCTTTCAGATACAGGAGAAGTTTCTATAATATGAGAAAGGGGGGGTAATAGTATTTCTGTCCTTTGTTTTTTGGTCCACCCAAGCTGCTAAGCCATGGCATAGTGTAACTGTGTCTGCTTTGCATGAGAAGGTAGATAATGTTTCCTAGTGCATCTTTTAAGTGCTGCTTTTCTTAGCAGCTGTACAGGGATGTGCAGCCTCTGGACTCCAGTTCTTGATCTGCAAGAGCAACTGCTTTCTGCTTGGCTGGCATGCAGTACGTCCTGTGCCCTTGACTTTATACCCTGGAGGTATCAATGTTAATGTGGACAGAGCTTGTGCAACATGGACTCTGTCTACTCTGTGTACGACATGCTATTGCATCTTCATTTCCTCCTGGGATACATAGAGCCTCCCTGCTCAATTTGCTGACCCAAATAGTCCAGGTGGTAGAGTGCTGGGAATGTAGGAGAGCTTACTGTGATCAGTTCTAGACTCAGTTTGTGCTTTTTGTTCTGTGAGAATTATTAATCTGAGGTACTTCAGCCCCTTAGGAGCCAATATGAAGTGCTGTTCTTGAAAGCCTGTTCTAAACAGTTCCTCTTAGCAATGGTACATCACATTCCTTCAACTATTTTTTTTTTCATTTTTTAGCTTTTTATTAATTAATTGCATTGAAATGTATATGCCATCTGCTTTCATACTCCATTACCTGTTTCTGTTAAGTGTATGTTCTGGTTACACTTGTGGAGCAAAAAATAAGAGGTGATCCCCTCTTGTGCTTTTCTCTTCTTATCCAAGCAACTGCTCTTGCTGATTGAAGAGGAATTAAAGTTTTCTGCATGCATTCATCATGCCCTTGTAATGAGGGGGGATATCTCCAACTTACATGCATTTTTAGTTCTCTGAATGCAAATGGAGATTCTTATACGAATCTGGTAAATCTACTTCAATGAGTGTGAGACATGCATAGTGGTTTCCCATCAATTAAGCCTGCAGCCAAGACTTCACCTCACATCTGGAGCATGACAATGTGGCCTTGCCTGTTCTAAGTGTGAGTCACAGATGGTGGTGGCTGTGGATATAATATCAGGTTGTAGAGGCAAAAGGATGAGGATGTGTTTCTAGTTAGGACTGTACAAAGGAGAAGGGCAAACACCTTGGCTGCATCTACACCTCTTAGATGTCTGCTGTCACATGTACTGCTGGGTATATTCCAGTGTGTTACAAGTTTTGTGACGTTAAGTCTCACTTGGTATGGTGGCAGCAGTTGGCATGTGGATGTAGCTAGCATAACTCACTCTTTTCCCCTATTTGAATGCTTGTTTAGGCTGTAATTCAGCAATACTTTAGAGTTTATAACCTGGCGTCATGTTGTGCAGGAAGGAAAAGCATAGAAGTGGCAAGGTTTAATCTGCATATGAGTCATTCGGGGTAGAATACTTACACAGAACAAACCTTTTGCACAATAGAGATGAAATGACAAGACATCTTGCAAATTCCTACATACATTATCTTCCAAGACTACTTCTAAAGGATCCTTGTTTAGCTGAAGCTTCAGATTTAGATTTTGTGCTAACAAAATGTACTCCTTTTACTCAATCTAATGACATAACTAAATTGTGCTAGAATGTGTTGTTTGGACTGGAAACTTGTAGCTTCCCATGTACTGATGTAATAAGGTGGTTATTGGATTCTTAGTCTGTTTTCATTGCTGCATGAAGTGCTAAAAGTGCCAGCTAGAAAGAATAAGATGTGCTTGTGAGAGAATATTTGTGCAGGGATAGCTTCACAATTATTTAAGGGCCAAATCTAAGCAGCTAAGTGACTAGTGATTGTTATGATTATACTTGCCTACAACTAGCTTGTTGATCAGCAAAATGCACTTGGTGGCAGCTGGGACAGTCATTTTTCTCACATAGTCACTTATTGCAGCTTGGCAGGTAGCTAGATAGAGTGTGAACTCATGGAGGAAACCAATGTGATGTTCTTTCCTCTGTCTGCTGCCATGTACTTACTCATGGTGTATTCACCTAGAGGCTTGTGGCAGACAGAGCAAAGCTGCTCTTGATCCTAAATGGCTTATTATCTTTGCTTATCTAGCAGAGATGGGGCCTGCTAAGAATCAAGCTTCTTAATATGCACCACTATCAGTGTAGCTGATGACCTCAGAGGAGAAGGGAAGTGTAGTATATGTAATTGAAACTTCTGTTTCAATAGTCTCAGTGGGATTTATCTGCACTGCTCCATAGCAGTGGAGAAATTTGTGTGTTGTGGAGAATACTAGTAGGTAGTTTCTCTTAAAGAAAATATTAGACATCAAGCAGCAACACTGCAGAGCCAAAGCATCCATCTTCCTTACTGCATTGTATGTCCCTTCTCTGTTTGACAGGTATTCGATCAGTGAGTTTCTATGAGCACATCATCACAGTGGGAACAGGGCAAGGCTCCTTACTGTTTTATGATATCAGAGCCCAGAGGTTCCTGGAGGAAAAGCCTCCACGTGCCTGCTATGGACAGAAGCAGAAATTAGGAGGAAGTGAAATTTTGAAGTTGACTACTGGGAAAGGCTGGCTGGTGAGTAGCTTGTAGCTGTTGGAGACCCTTTACACAGGAGCACCACAGGGTTCAAACTGGTTCTTTTTGTAGTCATGGGAGCTATTGTATGAAATGGGTCCCGGTACAACAGTGATCATGTAACTGATAACTGTAATGAAAAGCAAGAAGTACTGCAGAATTGCTTTCTACAAAAGCTTTATGAAAGGGTATTAAATGGCTGGTGTAAGGCATGCTGACTACTGTTCTTATGCACTGATTCATAAATGAACTAGATTTTATATCTTTATATTTTAAAATGTAATATAATTTCTAGTTTTCAGAACCTTTAACACAAAATACATTGTTTTCCTTTTAAAACATGTTACTCTGACATGGTATTCAAAGTAAGAGAGATTTGATTTAATTTGTGTGCAATTTTAGAAACACTGGCTTCCTGAGGTAATGCCATGACAAGCACTTGAGCTCAGTTTCCTGTAATGCTATCATAAAGCAATTAATGGTTTTGTCTAACCTCTCTTTATTATCTTTTGTATCATTGTGATGTGACTTTAAAAACTAATGAAACTTGATAACTTCCCCTACCCTTCACCTTCTTCCCTCCAATGTTTGGCCCAAATGTCCTCAGAAAAATCTTCAGGATAACTTTGGTATCTTCAAGTTGATTTAGGGAAGTATTAACAGAAAAAATCCCTTTTTAGGCTCTGAAAGCTGCCTTCTGCTTTCATGCAACAAGGCTTTGGGTTTGTCTGGCAACAATAACAATCTAAACTTTCCTTTAACAGAATCATGATGAAACCTGGAGGAATTATTTTTCTGACATAAATTTTTTCGCAAATGCTGTTTACACCCACTGCTATGACTCATCTGGAACGAAACTCTTTGTGGCAGGAGGCCCCCTTCCATCAGGACTTCATGGGAATTATGCTGGTCTCTGGAGCTAATGATAATCTTTATAAATGTTGGTCTTCAGACAGATTTCCACTTTTCCTTCCCTTTTCTTAACAGCAAAATTGTGTGATGCTATGGATTTCTGATTTAAATGCGAGTTATTTTTCGCAGTTTTATTTTGGTCTCCAAAATCTCCTTGTACATCTTTTTGAACCATTTTTTTTGCTTTAAACTCCTTGATTCTTTATATGAAAGTTTTTTTTAAATCCCTTTTTTAATTGTATTTGCTCCAGATTACTTTTCCCCCACATTTAGGATATCTTGGCCATTGTGCCCCCTCCCCTACTTTGCTTTCAGGTAGGATTCCTTGCTTATAGAGTGGTTGCTCCTGGGCTTTCTATGAAAGTTTAGGGGCTGTGTGTGTGCAGATACTTCATGTCAGTTACATTACCTGGAGTGAGAACTACTTGTAATTGAAGATATTTATAAGAGATAAGCCACTACTTTTATCTGCAGGGCCTGGCCCTGGCCTTGATTGATCTTATCTTTTAAAAGTACAAGTCTAAAGACACTGCTTATACATAGAGCAATATGGTAATTTTAAGCTGTACTCATTAAAGCCCAGGTATGGATTCCCCAGGGGTATTGCCCAAACTGCAAAAGTGCAGGAGTTCTCAAAAGTGCGCTTATATTTCAATTGTAGTTTTTACCAGTGCCAGGAGCAAAAATTGGTCTTCTGTTCCTTCTCTGTCTCAGATATCAGATTGCACAACTGGAGTTTGCTTAGGCTGTTCTGCAATATGGCTATTGCAGGGTGACGTTACATTGAGGTCCTGTAGAGATGCTGAGAGGAAATGGAGGCTAGGGACATGAGTGTTCTTGTCATTCAAAATGAACTAAATCTATGTATTTTCCAGATGAGACAAGGTTCCTTAATATGCTGCTGTGGTATCTCATGGGTTCTTCATAAACTGCCTGAAACCCAAGACCTTTTTTGTCCCAGGTTGTGGAAACTTTTCCCATTTTAGCTGTTCTGGTTGGTCATCTCCTCTAACAAGCCAATGGAACAAATAAACTGTTTTTTTTCCTCCATGGTTAAAGAGTGCATCTTGGATGTGTCTAATGCAAGCTAAAAGCTTTCCATGAAGCAAGATAACTTGCTGATAGCGCACATTGTGCTAGCATCTGCTGTCATCCTGCTTGCTATAGGAGATGCTCAACTTTTCCCCAAATTCCCTGCTGCCTTCTGCATTCCAACTTCCTCGAACTTCATGTGAGACTTGGTGGGGAGAATAGGTCTCATATGCTCCAGGTCTAGCTGTGAAGTGTCTGCATCCCAGGGTGATGGTCTTACCTAATACTCACCTAAAATGCAGGACTCCAGGGTGCTTCTCCTATCCTTTTTGCAGGCACCAAACTCTCAGCTTGCTACTGGTGCCTCTGTCCTCTGCTGGGATGAATGCCTTTCCCCTGTCTTTGTCACAGGTGAAGCAGAGTGTGCCTGTACCTCACTACTTTAGGGCCAAATGACCAGTTAATTGAAGCTGAGAAGGCAGACAAGGCTGGGACATGCTTTGTTCTCCTGTTTCTGCTGGAGGTCACAGACACCACTGTAAAGGAGCTCTAGTACCTTATGCTGTTTCTGCCAGATTGCCTAGAGATAGACTACATGTGTCTTCACAGTCCCTCTCATCTTTGTACTCAGTATCTTCATCAGTAACACCAAGCAGTGAGACTCAGGCTTAATTTCCAGTTGGTAGTGGAGACTTGAATGGAAAATCCTGGAAGGAATGCAGTTCCCTTCTATCCAGATGGAAATTCTGACAAGAGAAGAGCTCCCAGTTGTGCAACTGTCACAGAAGTATAATTTACACTGAGCACTGACACAGTTGCTTCACAAACACATCTCGACGTTTCATAATTCTACTTCCCTTGTGTGTTGGTTGCTTAAACTGAATCATTTTGCGGTGCTATGTGTGTGGCTATTTAGGCTCTTCTCTGAAAAGTGGCAAATATGCCACGGGGTATCAAAGGAGCTGTCATGTCCCTCCAGGTGGGTACATCTAGAGTTAATCTCTTTTAACAACCCGTTCAGCAAGATTAACCTCTTGAATTCTGAGTGGTACTCTAAGAGTAAGACCATTACCCAAGAGGCTTATACAAAACACAACTTTACTTAAAATTGTATAAGATTATAAAGCTTGTCAACAAACACAAAATAATATTACTCCTAAGGCAACAGGTTACAACTAACAGAACTTAGCAAAATAGTACTCTCAAAAAAATACTAGGTTACAACTT
Organism: Calypte anna; assembly: GCF_003957555.1. NCBI lineage: Eukaryota > Metazoa > Chordata > Aves > Apodiformes > Trochilidae > Calypte > Calypte anna. The sequence continues at coordinate 16,113,102 of NC_044276.1, forward strand.
GCAAAACCTTCCAGGGATGGGACATCCATAACTTCCCTGGGCAACCTGTGCTAGTGTCTTACCATCCTCACATCTAAGAATTTCTTCCTAAGATCTCATCTAAATCTCCCCTCTTTCAGTTTAAAACTGTTCCTCTTCATCCCATCACTCCATGCCCTTGTCCAGAGTCCCTCGCCAGCTTTCCTGGAGCCCCTTCAGGCACTGGAAGGTGTTCTAAGGTCTCCCTGGAGACTTCTCTAGGATGAACAGGATGAACAACCCCAACTCTCTAATCCTGGCACCTTAGCAGAGGTGCTCCATCCCTGTAATCCTCTTTATGGCCTCCTCTGGACTCACTCCAACAGCTCCATACTTCTGGTGTTGGGGGCTCCAGAACCGGACCCAGCACTACAGGGGGGGTCTCACCAGAGTGGAGTAGGGGGGGGAAATCCCCTCCCTCACTCTGTTGGCCATACTGCTGGAGATGCAGCCCAGGACATGGGTGGTTTCTGGGCTGCCAGCACACACTGACAGCTCATGTTTAGCTTCTCATCACCCAACACCCTTAAGTCCTTCTCCTGAGGGCTGTTCTCAATCCATTTTCCACCCAGCCTGTAATTCTGCTTGGGGTTGTCCTGTCATATGGGTAGCACCTTGCACTTGGCCTTGTTGAACTTCATGAAGTTTTTTCACAGAATTGTCATGGTTGGAAAAACCTTCTAAGATCACCATGTCCAAACATCAGCCCAGAGAAAAAAAAAATCACCATGCCCACTAGAGCATGGCCTGAGGTGCCTCATGTACATGGTTTATAAATATTTCCAGGGATGGTGACTCCACCACCTCCCTGGGCAGCCTATTCCAATGCCTGACTATTCTCTCAGTAAAGAAATTCATCCTCAAATCTGGTCTAAACCTCCCCTGGTGCAAGTTCAGGCCATTTCCTCTAGTCCTATCATTGTTCACTTGAGAGAAGAGGCCAGCACCCACTTCACTACAACCTCCTTTCAGGGAGTCCCCCCTTAGCCTCCTCTTCTCCAAACAAAACATTCCCAATTCCCTCAGCCTCTCCTCATAGGACTTGTTCTCCAGACCCTTCACCAGCTTGGTTGCCTTTCTCTGAACTTGCTCCAGCAGCTCCATGTCTTTCTTGTTGTGAGGGGCCCAGAACATAACACAGCACTTGAGGTACAGCCTCACCAGTGCCAAACACAGGGGCACCATCACTGCCCTTCTCATACATACAGAGTTGGTAGTTGTTCTTTTTAAAGATGATGTAATGGTGCTTGTTTTGGTCTGTGGTGACAACATACTCCTTTGATTATTTTAGGGGTTTTAAAAAGTGGAATATATGGAGAAAAACATGGGTGAAATATGGAAGGATGTGTATTTGTAGTATTACTCCTCCCACTGTCGTGTAAGATCCCTGTGTCACAGGGATTATGTTCTGGTTAGGATTTTAGTTGGAGTTGATTTGAAGTGTCGTCTTTATTTTTTATTATTATTTTTTCCCCTCCTCTGAAGAAACTAGGCAAACACTTGAGTCTGAGTGTTCTCCAGTTCTGCTGATACAACATTTAATAGTTAGACAGTGTTACCAGTGCCAAAGGAAAGCTCCTGGTCTGGGAATCCTAGCCCTGATGTTGATTGAAGCCCCCCTGGGTGAGGGAGCAAAAGGGATATTTGTATAGACTGTGCTTCATCCTCTCAACATGGAGCCTGATCTTTCTGCAAAGTCAGCAGAGTCTCTGGGTTACTGAAGAGGTCACCGTGGCACTTCTGGAAAGTGTCCCTCTGCTGACACTTATCTCCCCGAGTACCTCAATGAGCAGTCCTAAAGCCTGGTAGTGTGAGTCCCCTTTTCCTCCCCTCTTTTTTTTCTGCATAGGAAGTTTTGGACAATTCTCAGAAGACAGTGGACAATGATGTAAAACTCCTCAAGTCTCACATGCTTTTATGCATTCTGCTATCAGGGTGCTTTCTTTCAAAGATAACTTCTCAGTCTTGTTGCTGTATGAAAATCCCACAAAAAAAATGGAAACAGATTTGATGGTACACAAACAAATTGGACAACAGAACTTAATTTCTAGCATGTTTCAGTGGTTTTAAATGCTTGTAGCAATACAGTTGTTAAGTTTCAGAGTATTTTGTGGTTAGTCATATGTCACTTTTGTTCCAGTCAGTGTTAGAAATTGAAGCAGAGAAAGGTGATGATATGCAAACTGTCCAAATATGTGATAGGAGAAATAGTAGAAAAAGCCATGTTTTCTTACTTGATTTGATTTTGCTGTCATACTGGTTTATATATCAGAATTGAAATCCAGTATCATGGTGAGAAAAGCAGAGGTTTCCTATTGAAGTGCAGGAATGGCTGTACAGCAGGGAATCTCAGCTCTGCGTGGGGGTGAGTTGGGTGCACATTGTTGTTCAAATGGCACATACACCCCTGTGATGGATGGAATTCAGTCTGGTGACAGTGCCTCAGTAGCTTCTTGGAGAATTCACTATGCTCTGCTGAGACCCAGTGGCATTCACATTTAGGCTTTCTTACATTCACATTCACATTTCTTATCTTTTCCAACGTTTCTTAATTATTTCCCTCCCTTGTTCTTTCTTGCCATCCTGAAGGGTCTGGGGATGCCTCCTCCAACCCAAATCATCCTATTACTGTAGCAATATTGTATTTGAAGAGGTGACCTCTGTTGAGCAAAAATAGCCATGCTGGAGACTGTTTGCATTATTTTAAACTGGATGTACCTTTCAGGCTGGCTCAGACTGTAGAATATGGGACTTACCCTACTACATGTTTCACTGATGGGAGGATTATACAGTAACAGCCTATTTCTGGGGAAGAACAGACTCTGGTTTATCTCACAGTAGGCACTTGAAGGAGAGAAAAGAACTAGTGATTGCAGACCTTCATACTTCCTGCTATTGACACATGGGATCTTTTGTTCTGTTGGTAAGTGTAGGAAGCAGTTAATTTTACCACTCAGCTCTTTTCAGTAGACTACCATGTTAATTTGGGTATCTTTGGCTATTACATTTTCAGTATGCATAATCACATATAATCAAACTAGTGACTTAATTATAGGTTTAGTAATACCCAGCTTGTAAGTACTGGGTAGCAACCCCTCAGTAATAACTGTGTGCTATGTGATGGACATTCCTAAGGAAGCAGAAGCTACTTTGCAGTGTTGGCTTGAGCCAACCAATGAGGGTGGTTCTCACTAGGTAATTGCTCCATTTTTCTGCCTTGTATAGTCAAGTCAGCCAGGGAGCATTGCTAGTGCTCTCCTCAGGTGCTTTCTGGGGTTGCTGTAAAGAATAGAGATTGCTAGCATTATAAAGAACACCAGTGCTGCTGGTATTCGTCCAAGGTGAGTAAATTACAAAAAAATAGTTAATAGGTGTTTGTTCATAGTCTCGGTTGTTCATTTCCTACATAGATCTGTTTTTAAGATTCACTGCGAGAGTGACCAGTGATGTTACTGGACTTTGTCCACAAAGGTTACATTCACATTGTGGGTGACACTTGTGATTCCCTTAATGAGGGGGAGTCTTGAACACTTCATTATGGGGATATATTTTCTGTCTCCATTTTCAAGTCTTTAACAGCTTTTTGTATCTTAATTATTAAGATACTTGCATATCTGTGACTCTTCTCCAGAATTTCATCCTCTTCCTTCATCTCAGCACTTTCTTTTATGTAGCTTGCAGCTGCAGAGTTACCAGATTAAAGTTATGATCCAACTAGGTGGAGTGGTAGTTTGATGTCTTAATTTCTACCCCTTAGAGAGGCACTTGCTGACCTTGTGAATCAATGTCCCAAGCAGGCTTGGCTAGACCCTTCATGATGGTCACTTGCTTTATTTGCAAGAAAACAAGAACAGATGGGCTGTCAGTTGCTTCATCTTGGCAAAGCAGCAGCATCTTTCTAGGTGGAGTTCTGAGATCTATTCATGGTGGTCTGATACCTTATTTTCCATAAACCTACTTTTCCAAGGTGTCTGAGAGGTTCTTAATTAGCTTCCATTGCAATTGCTGCTATGATTAAATTACTGAACTGTGGGTAAAGCTTGTTCCTAGGTACACTGTTGTAGAGCTATGTGTGATGCAGGCAAAGCTGATCCTCTGGCCAGCCCATGCTGAGTCCTATGCTAGCCAGGCACACACTCTCTAGCTTAAAGCAAAATCAAAATCCTTGTATGCACTACTGGCCACCCCACAGCCAGAGACAATGGTGTGATTTCAACTTGAAATGCATTTGTGAGTGTTGCAGTGCTTTCAGTAACTTATTTTTAAAGTATCTGAAGCACAGACACCAGGAATTTGTCCATGTTGCAAACAAGGAAGAGTGGAAAGGAGAATACAACCACATCTTGTCTAAAGGGATCTCCTGCACATGCTCTCCTTTGCCTCTGCAAGTGGGCACTTTGGTATGTGGTGAGGATGTGCAAGGAGGCACAAGAGAAACCATGAGAGCCCAACAGTGTTGAATATTCATCTCAGGACTCCTGAAGAATTTAAAAACATAGAAGGGATACTTATTCATTGCTCATGAGATACTTGTGAAAGGGCTTAATCAGAAACCTTTTCAGAGATCAAGTAGATATCCTAGTCATTATTGTTTCCCCATATTAATTTTTAAGGATTTAAATTAAGTATAAATATAAAATAAGTATATTTTTGTTTGTGATGCTGGGTTTCTTTATGAAAACCATATGGTACTTGGATAATTAGAAGAATGCTCTTGACAGAAAGCAATATTCCCAATTAAAAATTGAGTGCCATTTTCTAACAGCCTTTCTCTCTAGTATTCTGCTGGGAGAGGTATGGTCTAAGTGCACACAGATGTAAAACAGGGTGTCAGGGTTGGCAGAGTTGAGAAAATGTAGGCTGCCTGACCATTTCTGTACCCCAAAAAACACCAAGTAAACCACTTGATTGTATACAAATTCTGGTAATTAGACTGAAACTGAGAGGGTATGCAAAAACTCTTACAACCATGTGATGTCTCTATAGTCCTAGATGTTGATTCTTTGACCTAAGAGCAAAAATCTAGGAGTTAATATGTTGTTTTCTTTGGAATTGCTTTTCTAGATTCCCTTATTAAAAGGAAAAATTCAGGTGCTGAATCTTAAACTTGTACTTTTTATTTTCCTGTTCACTTAGTCTCCTTTCTTTTTCAAGGACTCCCAGCATCTCAGGGTATATAAATCACTATGACTCATCCAGATAATACTGAAGCAAACCAACCACAAGTTAATGTGCCTTTCTCTTCTGGTACCCTGATCTTTGTAAAGTTATCTCACAAACTCATCGCTGTCTTAGGGATGGGTACGTGTATTGTCTTTTTCTAAGATATACATGTTGAAGTTATAACAGGTTTGTACTGTTACTTGTGACTTATTCCATTTACTTTAGGATGTGGTGTAGACACAAATCAGTGCACTGGTTTGTCTTGGAATCAGTCTTACCTGTGACATATAGTAGTGCTTGCTTGTATGTAAATGTGTACACAAATGCTGGATCTTCTCCATTGCCTGTGATGTATATGATGCAAAAACTACAGAAGCTGTTTTAAAATGTGCAGTGTTCACAATTCATTGCCTGAAGGTAGGATGTCCTACAGTGAACTGGTTTTAATGTTTTTTTCCAAATATATTTAATAAGATTCAAAGTCTTGAAAAAAAATATAAAAATCAAGGCTTGCTGGCTCTTTTTCTGAATCCAGGGTCTGATGTTTGTTAACAACACTTGAAATTCCACCCATTGAACAGAGCCTTTCTAAGCTTGCTGTTTCCATCATGAGCTGTGTCAGAAACAGCACTGGAATCCAAACTATCACAGAAGCTGTCAAGTGAAGAAGTAACAGCTTTCTAAATGTTATAGTGCACATTTTTAACTGTAAGGTAAATCTGTTCAGAATTATTAATGCAGCTTACAAATGGAATAGCAGGGAATTGCAGGTGGTATACAAAACCAGCCTGTCTATACATGGAAATCAGTGTTCATTTGTAAATTGTTTCTTATTTCTGAAGAATTTTTTTTCCAAAGACATTACACATTTGGCTTTCTTTTCTGAATTGGCAAAAGATATCTTCATAAACTGACATCTGGAATTTGGGCTTAGTTTCTGTCTCTTATGCAGATAGCAGAGGATGCCACTTCCCAGCTGTAAGGTTATTTGATCATAAGAACATGTAAACAGGAACACTTTTTCACTTCCTGTGGCCTTCAGTGGACATGCATATCCATAATTAACTGAAGAACAGTACTGTATTCTGATCCATGAGGCTACCTTTAGTTTTAGAATCAGCACAATTAGTCATCAGTGTATTGACATTATTATGTGGTCAAGGAGCTCTAATGTATGCGTATTTCCTGTGCTAAATGTATTTTTTTTCTCTGTACCCCATTGCAGACTTAATCTGGAGTTATCTTTTTAGTTCTTGCTAACTTCAGAGTTTCTTCAAATTCAGTAAGAGTCTGTTTTTATCCCTTGCTTTTCAGAGTAGAACAGATTGTTTTAACTTAGTTTTGTAATCTTTAGCACCTTCCTCTTCTCCCACTTCCTCCTAGTTCACCTTTAACAATCAGTTCAAAGCTGCTTGCCTAGTCTGAAAAATATCATCATAATAAAAAGAAAACCTGTAGCCCACTGTAGAAAGATTATACTGTGCTTTTGCCATAAACTTCAGTGGCTGGCTGACTGCCTTGGAAGTGGAGACTCCACTCCTACACAGTCTACAGAAGCTGAAATTTTCTCACATCCATATTGTGTAGTGGATGTCAGCAGATCGTGAAGTGAATTTGCCCTATGTCTGTACCAGTGTGTTTTTTAAACTGATTAGTGGTGGATTAGTCAACCAGAGAACTGGCATCTTTGGCTGCTACTCAATGTTATAACTAAAGATTACATTGAGGGCAAAACCAGGAGGGTGCATCAGTGTCTTTCTGCTGATTTGAACCCATTTAAAGGCTTTCTCCAAATACATTTTTTTTCTTTTTCATATTTGATGGATTATGAAAAATCTGTGCTATAGTAGGGCTATGAGCTAAACTCTTAACTGTGCTCAAAACCAGAAGTTATTATAATAAGCTTTGGCCAGCAGTAATGCCAAGGGCTGGCAATGCTCAGAGATGAGCTGGTAATGGAGTAGTTGAACAATGGAAGCCTTGAGGGTTTGCTCCATTGTGCCTTATGTTTATACAACTATGGCTTAATTGCTGTCAGAGCTTGTGAAACTGTTGGTCATCCCTCTTCAGATGAGACATGAAGATGGCATAGGGAAGAACCAGTTTCCTCAGTGGTCACTCACTCTCCCACTCAAGGTTACCAATGCACTTGTCTCTTCGTTTTCATGATTGACTACAACTAGCGTGCTTTACAGCTGCCACCAACCACCTCCACATGCTTCCTGCCAGGATGATGAAGTGAAAGGGCCTTGTAAGTGGCTCCTTCCACCTGACTGGCTGTTGAATCAGCACGAGCTGTACATGCAGGGATGTAACAGGCCAGCTGGGTTTTACAGCTTCAGTTGGCTGCTCTGGGCTTCTCTCAGTGCAGGTGTGATTATGGGACCATTATGAAAAGGTCTGGATAAGTAACTTCTAATGGGCTCTGTCACTCTTTTACAAAATGTTGTCTTCATTCTTGGCCTCTTGTCCCAGCCTCATTCCCATCTTACTACTCTCTACCCCTCAGGACTTGAGCAAGTTCCCTGTCCTCTCACAGCTTACTACTTCAGATACCAGTTCTGCAAAGCCCAGGGACACCTGTTTAAGCTCTACTGTAGTTTACTTGCTTAGGCAGTAGCTTGCTGAATTGGGGCCTTGCTCACAATCTCCCTATTTGTTTGACTCAGCCCTGGATGTTCCTGGACTGGTGTATCCTCTTTTAGTCTGAAAGGCTTTGCTCCAAACTCATTCCTGCTCGATAAAGGAGTTGATTACTCTACTGATGGCTATTTCTGTTTGGTGGCTTTTATTTTTCTCATTGCTTATTCTGAGGTTGACTGAATATGTACAAAATTCTACTGACTTTCTCACCTCTCTTGACCATGGTACAGGGCCTCACCCTGTGAGGCATCAGAATTATTTATCTACTTCCAAGGTCCACAGAAACAGATCTCTTACACAAGTTTTAGGGAGGAAAAGCAGCTGCAAACACACAAGTGGGATGGTATTTTTGGGTAGCACAGTTGAGGGAGCAGTTTAAGATTTTTAAATAGAAGAACAGTAACCGAGGTTTTTTTGCTTCTTTTTTAAAAATTGCTTTAACAGGAGGTTTGTCTGTGTTCTTATACACAGAAAGTTGAAATGTAAAATGGAGTTTTCTGTTCATCAGTGCAAAATGTGCCTCTTAGCTATAATGCAAATGTTACCCTGTCTCTCTGTTTTCAATGGAAGAAGTTTAACTGTAGACTGATTTAACTTGTTCCTTGCTCTTAAGTGTAATAATCTACACAACAGTCCTTTCTGGTTTTCCCAAGCACTATACAGCACTATCCCTATTTAAAAGCAGAATGGGGATTGCACTGAGCAGTGGAACCTGCTGAACTTCCTTAGTTTGACAGAGAGACCGGAGAGAAGAGTCCAGGTTCCATGCGTTTTAAATGCAACTTTAAACCAATACAGCTACTCTCCCAGATCAGCATGACTTCCTACCTTTCCCATTTATTCAGATGGGAATTTAAAATTAAACCCACCAATTACATTATCCCAGTTGACATGCTTGCAGGTGGAAGATGGAGTTCTTGAAATCTGAGGATTGAGATTTCTTTTGTGGAAGAACCTAGTGTGGGTGCAAGAGTTTGGATTTTGGATTGCAGCTCTTCTGCCAGCTTGCTAAATGCAATTGAGTATGCTGGAATCTTCTGAAGACTGTGGTAGAAGAGCTCTGAAGGTGTAGGCTGGAACTGATAACTTTAGGTAATTTGTGTGTTGCTTGACTACATGGACAATGTAACAGTGATTTTTACAGATTGCTGTCACAAATAACTCTTAGTTTGCTGTTTGGAGGAAAACTGTTAATTAGATACATTTCCAGATCAATTTAAGAGCCTAATTTTCTGTCTTGCATTATTCAGGTTACTGTGTTCACATGCAAGAAAGATGTTGCTCTTTGAAAAAGCATGTTAGTGTATGTGGCAATGACCCATGCACTTTTTAAATACCTGGATCTGTACATTCTCACCTGAATATCGTTAACCATGCTATAGTCTTGACAAATGGATCTTTTACTACTGTCCTGTTATGTATGGGTAATTGTAATTAACTGCAGTTTGGTTTTTTCCATTACTTGAAGTTGTGTGATCAGAAAATTGGTGAACAAAAAGTATTTGTGTATCTTACTATGGGTATCTCTAAATAAAATATATTTGTATAGTGTGTTGGCTTGGCTAATGGTTTCCTTTATTTGTTAATCATCCTGCTGCAAGTAAATCCAGAGCAGTTTGAAAGCAAGTGGGCTTGAGTTTCTCCCTGTAACAGTCCAGCCTTTGTGGTGGCATGACTGATTCAAAGGAAATAGAGTGAACTGTTGTTTTTCCTTCATCAGTGAGTGAACTGATATTCCCAGGACAGGTTCTCAGCTTATTCCTGTTTTTCATAGCATAAACAACAGTCCTATTCTCTGTACACCTGCAGTAAAGCTCCTTGCTTCCATAGGAAATGTATATAATGGCAGAGTTGGGACTGTTCCACTCTTCAAAACATCTCCTTCCTGTTCTTCTGGTTCCTCATTTGTTCTGAGGCAAGAACTTAATTTCAACCACTATTTTTCTAAGAAAGAAAGCATTCTAGAAGCATTGGACAGCACAATACCTATAGGTAGACAGGTATAGGACTAAGGGTTTCAGGAAGAACTTATGTACCAAAACTGCATCTGTAGCAGTAGATCTTCCACTATATTTTCATTGCACATGAGAGTGAGGCCTCTGTCTATCTGTCCTATTTCCCTGCCTCATTTTCCCTGCCTAGAATTGGGAGGGTTATTTTTTGGAGGAGTAATGTCCTTAAGAGAACTAAGCTTTATGTTGGAGGTTAAAATCATGTGCCTAAAAGCAACTCCTGCATCCCCATCTCTTTCACACTTGGTCTCACCCTGAGGTGGTATTTTCCATGGTTGTGGACAAACTGCAGCTTTGTATGCAAGCTATGGGAGGCCATGTCTCCAGGTGCACTGTCTCTGCTCCCTGTAGTACTGCAGTAGACGTTGCTGATGCTTGTCAAGAGTCTAAAAGGCATGTGAATACTATGCTGTTATCCTACTGAGCCTTGTACCAAAACTGAAAACTGCAAAAAAAAAAAAAAATCCATTGCCCTGGAGACATGCAGGAGATGGTGAATTAGATGTGTAGTGGGAGAGGCTAGAAGGCATTGGTAGCAGTACAAACTGCGGCTCTTGGCTTGTCTCCTGTCACAGCTATGGATTTAGATAAGCTCGTGCCAACTCCTCAGTGTGGAAGCTGGAGCTGAACTGCTCATGAGCTGTGCTCTGTTCCTAAATGGTCACTTTGCTGCTGCTACTTCTTAACACAGAACAGGTCCCCTGCCAGGCTGATGCTTTTATTTCTACCCTAAGCTTTGTAAGAAAGTGAGAGGAGGGTGAAAGGACAGTTACTTTAAGCTATAGAAAGGGCTCTCGCAATGGGAGTTACTAACTCCCCAGCTGTGTTGGATGCTCCATTGAGTACAGCCTTCAGATAGTGTGGGACCTGTCAGCTGACTTGCAGGACCCAAAAGAACTGAGGATGGCTGAGGACCTCAGGAAGTACCAAGACAGTCCATACTCATTGAGCTACTCCTAGATGTGTGACCAGCTTAAAACTTTACAATTAAGAGTCCAAATCCTCCCCCGGCAGCTAATTCTAGCATTCACCAATTTTATCCCAACATCTATTCTTGCAGGTCCCGTTGCTTTACCATTCACTGTGCAGATGAAAAAGTTTGTTCCCTTCTTTTGGGCAGTTCATCTTTTTGTTGAAAGAGATTTTTAGCTGTTTCATGGCCACAGTTTTCACTCCTTATACTGAGCAGTCCAGATTCCCTCTGCTTTCTCACTAGCTGTGTTTGGCACGTGCGTCCATCATAATTTCTGGCTGTAGAACCAAGATAAGATCCACTGCACTTCTTGACCTAGAGTCTGCAGGAGGCCTACATTGCTATTGACTGTGCTTGTACTGTACACCACACAGTGCAAATTATCCCTTTCAACACTTGATCTGCTGCCTGCCTCCAACTTGCAGCCCAGCTGCTGCAGGTGAGCTTGGCTGTTATCACTTCCCTTCTTGGGTGTATTTTGTTTCTGATTTTTGTGACTTGGGATCTCATGTCTTGCCAGCTGATGGCACTGCCATTGCAGAAAAGGAAGCCAAATCAAGACAGCACTGTGGGAATAGTTTCATACTGGTTCTATTAGTTTCCTACAAAACAAAAAGGGTTGGTGCACAGCCTGATCAGCATAAAGTGCATGGGGATAAATAAGTAAAGGGATGGAAAATATACCCAGCACAGACAAGGGGATGCCCTTGGCCGAGGTACTACAAAATTGAAAAAGAATTTTTGATACAGCAAGTTCATTAAAAAAGCTCACAGATACCTTATGCCAAGAAGACTGGCCACTTATAACTAGAGATGGAAACCTGGCAGAATGGTGACCACCACAATGGACCTTTGACCAGTGCAGACTTGCCATTCTGTGACATCACGTAGAGGATAGGTTCCCGGGACAAATGAATTACTGGTATGTTTGGGATGCTTGGGTGTGGGAGAGAAAACATCCAAGTCAGAGGTGCAGGATGAAAGAGGTATCAAAGTTAATGCTTACAGTAGCAGAAGCTACTGCCCCGGACAAAGCCTCAGATAATGCTCCAACAGTGTCTGTCTCACCTAATGCTCCTCTGTCTTCTAATTCTGCTCTGCTAGCTAGCTGATGGACTCTAACCAATTATTTCTAATGTCTTGCATAATCCTGCTGCTATGCATCTGGGGGGGGCAGACAGAACCCCACCTGTATTGTATTTATTTACTAACCAACCTTGTAAGTCTAGTGACTTGGCTCTACGGGGAAGTAAAATTCTGAGACTGAAGGAGGATGCTGAGAAATACGCTCAACTATTTTCTAACATATGCACTGAGTACAATCCCAATTGGGAAGATACCCAGGTGTTGCTGAAGGAATTATTTTGACCTGATGAAAGAATGGAAATAATTATTAAGGATGCTGAATTGGCTCAACAGGCAGGAGGAAACAGAAACCCCTGGCCAGCAAATGATCCAAACTGGGACTATCATTGTGCAGGCGATTGAGCCATTTGTCGGACAGGGCTCTGGAATTTAGTAGAAGCCATTGGAGCATGAGAAACTGGGGATGAACTGGACTAAAGTACAAGAATGCAGGTGGAGATCTAACAAGCAGTGTCATCGCTATGATCTACCCTACCAGTTGATGTAACTTAAAATTTTGGATCCACGAGAACAAAGTCCAACCACCAAGGGTCAGGTGCAAGCATAAAGTTTTATTTGACAAATGACACAGGCAAAGTGATATAACCCTGTGAAGATATGGCAAATATGTTGTGAGGCAAAAGAGAGGGGGAGACAAAAGGATGAGGGAAAGAGAGAGAAAAAAAGAGTGGGAAAGAGAGAAAGAGAGGGATATCACCACCCACGGATCCAGCGATCTTTCTTCTTCGGGATGGCAATCCAATTCCAAAAAGGGCAAAGGTCCGGAGCAGGGTAGCAGTGGTAGGCAACAACAAATGAACATTTCGGTGTTCATGATATACACTGGGTTTCCCATTGCTCTTGAGGCTGATTCAGGTTCCAGGAATATTGTCTCCTAGGAGGGTCCCCTGCCCTACCGAAAAGGCTATTGTTGGCCGGCCCTCAGGGGGTTGTTAATGGCCGTTATTGATCATTGACCAATTTGCTGGCTCCACCAGGGCAAGAACCTCCACCGACATTTTCAGTCAATGTGGGTCCATGCCCCAATATTCCATTTGCCATATTGTCATTTGAAGCAGGAGAATTCAAAAATTTCACTGAATGAAACCTCAGTGATTTTTTGGGGGTGGCTCTGACAAACTCTGCTAAAATATGGAGGAATAACACTGCAGAATTTTGATGATGGAGTTAAGATTAGTATCTTCGTGGATCAGATGACCCCCGATATACAGAAATACTTTAAAGAACACATGCCTGGGTGGCAGGGATAGAGCTTGCAAAAGATTTTGAGTGTTGCTGTGTTTGTATATGATGGGTGCGAGGAAAGGCAAAAAGCTGAGCATATTAAAGAAAGAAAGCAAAACAACAGTAGGCAAATTTACTGACCAGGCTTTACCGAAGAATTTCCAAGTAAGAGACAGAAGCCGGGGAAGAAGACGACCAGATACAAGGTCTGAACTAAGACCAGGAAAAAAGGAAAGGGGAAGGGGAAGGAATGCTGAAAGGGAGTATTATTATTGTGGGAACTTGACATATACAGTGGGAATGCCCACTCCAGCCATGGGAAAAGAAAGAAATGATCACTAGGGAGAATTGCCCTAGGAAGACTTGTAATCACAATGACTGTAGGAAAGGGACCCTACAGATCTTGGGGAGGGTGGGAGTGATGTTGAAAGATTAGAAATTTTTAATATGGGGATAACCCAACTGGACCAGCAGGGACATAAGTAAAGTTGAAGGTCATTGTCCTGGTTTGGGCCAGGATAAAGGTGATTTTCTGTCTTGTACTTTTGTTTTTAACTGAGTCTCTTTAAGTAGTTGCACTTGCTGAAATTAACAGCAAGTTTCTCAGACAGTGTGTGCTTCTAGGATTGATAACACTTGATGTTTATAGTTACTGCTAGAGACTGGTATGCAGAGCCAAGGACACTGCTCAGCTCTGATGAGAACATTTTACCGTCCAGGAGGATAAAGAGGTCCCACCTGAGCCCTCCTTTGGGGAGGAACAGACAAGATAGATGCCAGAATTGACCAAACAGAGTATTCCATCCCATGCACGTCATACTCAGTATAAATTTGAGGGATCACGAGGGCCAAGCCGGATTTCCTGATTTCCTGCTTCCCTTCCTTCACCCGGCATCCTGGAAGGATCCCATCCATTCGTCTGCCTGTGGTCCTGATCCGTGCCAGCCCATATCTGTGTGTTCCTGCCTCCGGTTCCCGACTGCTGCCGACTCCAGGAGTGCAGCCTGGACTTTCCCAGGGCTGCCCTGCAGCCTCAGTGGTGACGTGAGAGTTACTGGGGGAAAAGGGGGGAGGATTGTGGTTTCCATTTTCCTGTATATTTGTATATATTTAGTAATTTTTCTTATTTATCATTACTGTTTCATTAAAGTTGTGTAGTTTAGTTTCCAACCCATAAGTCTCTCTCCCTTATTCTCTCTCCTTTCTTTATCAAGGAGGAGAGAGTGATTAATAGAGAGCGTCTGTTATTCGGTTTAATTGCCAGGCCAGTGTTAAACCGTGACAGTCATGAAGTTGAATTCTTGGTAGGCACAGGAGCCACATTATCCCTGAGAGGGTCTAGGACTACAGACAGAATTTTAATACATGGAGTCACAGGACAAAGAGAGCAGAATTTGAGTAAATCCCTATTAGTAAACATAGGAAACGAGTATATGGGGATGATTTATTTAAGCGGAGGACCCCCCAGCATGCCTGTTAGGGAGAAATTCTTGCAGGCTCTAGGTATAAAATAACTCTTGTCAACTGAAGGAACAGACTTAATGATTATGGGAATGAGTGTAGTTACTGAAAGGACAAATAATGAGCTAAAAATACCAGAAGTATTGAAATCCATACCAACAAAGCTGTGGTGCAAACATAAAAACAAAGTGAGGAAACCCCCCCCTCTGGCTGTGAAACAGTACTCTATTCCCCAAAAAACTGAGAAGAGCATTCAAAAGGAAATAAACTGGTATTTAGCCCATGGAATTTTGAAAGTGTGTGTTGCCATATAATACCCTTATACTCCCTGTAAAAAAGAATAAATTAGATCAAGATGGGGACCCAGAATACCATTTTGTGCAAGATCTACAGGTAGTTAATCAACATGTATTGGCTCTTCATCCAGTAGTGCCCAATCCCTCTACCATACTTTTACAAATACCACATTGGGCAAGATATTTTACTGATTGATCTTGCTGCAACTTTTGTTTGCCTTGAGATGGAAAGGACAACAATTAACTTGTATGTGCCCACAAGAGTTTACAGGGTCTCCTACAATTTTTTCACAAATACTGAGAAATTATTTGAAAGTCATAAAACTACTGGGCAAATCAGCTTTTGTACAATATGTAGATGATTTGCTAGTAGTGAATAAAGATAAGGATGCCTGTATAAAAGACACTATACATCTACGTACTAGTTTAGCAGAGAAAGGTCATCGTGCATCTCTGTTCAAACTTAAGCTGTGTCAGTACAAAGTTAAATATTTAAGATTTATTCTACGGCAAGGGCAGTGACCCAGAAAGAACAGAAGCTGTAATGAAACTTTTGCATTCAGTTGTAAGGGATTGGATTCAAGACTGTTGTAATCCCTCCATCATACTCTCGTTAGCACTCCAAAAAGACTGTTCCCGCAGGGAGTAGCACCATACCACCATTGCAAGCCAGGAGTGGAAAGGACTAAAGTCCATTCCAGCTGCTCAGCCATGATGACTCGATCATCCTTACTTGTTACCAAAGAAGACAGGGCTATAAAATGAGGGGCTGCATTGGTGGGCTTTGGGAGTTTCATTGACACCAACCCTTCCCTGTGTGCTGGGCCAACACTGGATCCAGGACTGATGATTTTATGTTATTCATCTCTCTTTTCTCCTCCTACTCTCTCACTTTCTCTTTCTCTTCCCTAAAATCATTAAGTAACACAATGCTTACCACATTTTTTTCACAGGTTGTGCAGCTTGAACATCAAAATGATCAGCCTTATGATTGCAAATCCTGAGCATATATAACAATCCAAGTATCAGCTTTTATGAGTTATTCTTTCTATAGTTCTAATTAAATCTTATGTTTGAATACAGACCTTGAGTGTTGTTTTACCTTAATCTGATCAAGGGGTATCTGATAGTCTAGCATTTCCTCAGACCATAACATTTAAATCACTCTCCCTGGCAGGGCCAGGTCTGACACACTAAGGTTGGATCCAGCCACACCTAGGGTCTTCTCTGAGAAGGAATTTAAAAAGCAAGGAGGTCCGATCTGTGTCTCCCTGAGTGCCCTATTCGGGTCATGACACTGGTCACAAAGAAACAGTTGCAAGGGTTCCTCAGAGCTGTGGGGTTTTGTCAACCATGGATTCCTGGGTTGGGAGAGTTAACAAAATCTCTCACAGAAGCAACAAAAACCAAGGAGGTAAATCCTATCACATAGGGTTCAGAAAGGGAGCAAGCTTTTAAAGTGATAAAAGCAGCTTTGACATCAGCTCCCGCTCTTGGGCTCTGGGATTATACAAAGCCCTTCAATTTATATGTGCATGAACAAAAAGGAATAGCCAGTAGAGTGATAATACAGAAATTAAGACCTCACCAGAGACTGGTTGCATACTACTACACCATGCAACTAGATCAGATTGCAGCAGGAGCACCAGCCTGTATTAAATCAGTGGCAGCCATGGCCACAGTATTAGAAAAGAGCCACCCCCTCATTCTGGGACACCCCTGTAACTATTTATGTCCCACATGAGGTGAAAATACTGTTGAAACAGTATGCAACCCAAGCCTTATCCCTAAAATGGGCACACAGATATGAACTGAGCCTTCTAATGGCAGATAATGTAATTATGAGAAGGTGAAATACCTTGAATCCAGCAACCCTAGTATCTTTGCCTGTTGATAGGGAAGAACATCACCAGTGTCAGCAGGTGATAAACACTTCAAGTAAACTGAGCAGATTTAACTGATGTTTCTTTGCAGAATCCAGCCCTAACTCTGTAGCTTACTATCTGCATGAACAGCAATGAACTGGATACACTATGGTCTGTTGGGGAAACAGTTCAGAAATATACAGGTTGTGAGCAATCCTGACTTACTTCAATTTAGGCTACATTGGGTTAATGGTTATTGAGGCCTAGTTAGAGGCTTTCTGAGAATGAGCTACTGGGAAAGAGATAACTTAATCGGCAACAGAGGAGGAAAATAGTTATGTGGGAAGAAGGTCCCGTGAGAATGGTATGTGGTTGGAGTATAAGGCCACCTGCATGATAAGATGATGTAAACAAGGCTCCTCTATATAAAGTGAGTGCAAGTTGCTAATAAACGATTTTCCTGCAATCATATTGATGCGTACATGGAATCCTTAAGCCTCCGCAGATTGCTTTCCCACAAATGGCGCCCGAACAGGGACTAAGGGTGGCCCGGACCAGGGTCTAAGGACGGCCCGGACCAGAGACTCTTATGCTGTTGCTTCCAGGAGCGATAAAGACAGCTGGAATAAGAGGGCGGAGAGGCCAGTCGAAAGGAGATTGCTGCCCCGGCAATCTATGTAGCTGGTGCCCGGCTACGGAATAAACGAGCTCGGAATTGAAGAATCTTGCCCTGATCAGGTGAGCGGCTGGGGAGGAGATGGGGTCTACACTCTCTAAAGAAGAAGAGGCAGTAGTTAAGCTCCTCCAATATATTCTCTCTAAGAGAGGTTTATCATATGATAGCAAAATCTTACAAGAATTGCTGAAATGGGCACGGGATAGAGACTTGATCCCCTCGATGGGTACCGTTTTTGAGTTACCTACTTGGGAAGCCATAGGTATTGCCCTGTGGAAAAAAATTAGCGAAGGAGATAAGGAGGCGGGACGCTTAGCGTTACTTTGGAAGTTGATTAAAGTAACTTTAGAAGAGATGGAAAGTGAAAGAGCGGCAGCCGCCTCTGTTTTCGCTGCACCGATTCCCGAGGAGAATAGTGGAAGTGTTAGGACTGGTTGCTCAGCCGCTGCGGCTCCTGCTAGCGAAATGCCGCAGGCGCTTCCACTGAATCCTTTTGCCAGTAGCCCGCCGCCGCCCTTACGGGGAACTTTCGGCACCACAACATCGCGCGGACAGCTGGAATGTGCGGGTGCAGGAGAAAGTGCATCTAATGAACTCGGTTTGCCGCCTCCTCCGAGTGAGGATGAGTTAAGACAATTTTTTTAAAATGAGTCTGGTACTTTATCTGAAGCCCAGTGTGCTAACCGATCGGAAGCCTTACAGAGCACAGAGTGTCCACCATTGTCAGACAATTCTCTTATCAGCGCAGAACGAGAAGGATCTGTTGAAAAGTTGCTAAACAGCCTTATTCAAAAACTGGGGGATCTTACAGCTAAACCGGCAGGAGAGCGCTTGGGTTCAGAGTCTTCGGCCCTGGTACCGCTTAACTCTTCACAGACTCCTCCGTATGCGGGAGCAATTATTCCATCTAATTTGCGGAATCCGGTTCCTGAGCTTCCAGGAGAACCCAGACCTGGACAAAGGTGGAGAGGGGTCGTACGCGATGCAATACTGGAGGGACAGTTTGTACCTAACTTAGCGGCGTTCCCCGTGACGATACAAGCGGATGGGACACGAAAATGGGAGCCTTTTGATTGGAAAATACTAGAAAAGGCTAAAGCAGCAATAAGTCAACATGGCCTTAAGTCTTCTATGGCCCAACAAATGTTGAAATATATCTTTACGAGTGATTTGTTAACACCGCAAGATATATCTCAGTTAACTGATATTTTGCTTTCCCCTTCTCAATTACTATTGTTTTCTAGGGAATGGCAGAAATTATGCAGTATTGAAGCATCTCAGCCGCGAAAACGAGACGACCCATTATATGGTATTCAGGTGCAAATGCTAATGGGTCAAGGTCCTTTTGCCGATAACAATTTGCAAATTCAGTTTGCGCCACAGGTGTTGCAATTAACTCAAAAGCTTGCTTTACAGGCGCTATCAATCCAGGAACCTGGCCGACTGCATGCCTTTGCTCATATTAGACAGGGTTTAAATGAGTCTTTTTCTGATTTTGTTGATAAACTGTTCAGAGCGATCCAAAACCACCCTGATTTAGATGATGATTCCAAACAGCGTATGTTTAGGGTTTTGGCTTTTGATAATGCGAATGATAAAACAAGGCAAATTTTAGGACCATTGCCTCGATCGGCTGAGGTTGCAGATATGATTGAGCTCGTAGAACGCACTCGGCAATCGGAAAAGGCTGCCTATATGGCTGCGGCGCTGAAAGATGTGGTTTCAACAGCGCCCAAAGGCAGGTTGCCGAATGATAAAAAATGTTTTAATTGTGGGAAAACAGGTCATTTTAGATCCCAATGCAGAGGTGCAGGATCCAGACGAAAATGGTGCTCGAATTGCAATAGAGATAATCATAATACATCTGAGTGCCGACACTCGGGAAACCGTCTGCGGAGCGCGAACTACCCGCGCGCCAAGACACAAGTTCGGGGAGCTTGGTCCGCTGCTCAGGGACCTCAGGGACCTCAGGAGCTCTTGACACTGCCAGCTCCGCCACGCACGGGAGTGCCGGAGTTGACGTGGAAACCGCAGTAGATGTAACATTGTTAAACACTGACGTGCATTTAGTGGACTCGAATATTCAGGGACCCTTAGGACATAATTTGTGTGCTTTGTTTTTAGGACGATCATCTACTTCTAGGCAAGGTATTTTTGTAGTTCCTGGCGTGATTGATGCTGATTCTACTGGGTTAGTAAAAATTATGGTTTATACTATTACTCCACCGGTATCCATTCCAAAAGGCAGCAGGATCGCACAACTAGTACCATTTGTGTCACAGGTGCCGTGTAAAGGTGACAGGGATAGAGGAAGTGGAGGTTTTGGCTCCACTGGAATGCCGGAGGTTTATTTTGCAATGGATATAATGAAAGGGAAACCTGAGGTAGAAGTATTGCTCAGATCTAAATGGAATGAGACTATTACATTGACAATGATGATTGATACGGGAGCAGATGTCACAATAATTTCTCAGCGGCACTGGCCGTTAACATGGCCCACAGTACCGTCCCCCGCAAGTATTATGGGGGTAGGAGGAATGCAGGAGACCAGGATTAGTAAAGATCCAGTTGCTTTGCAATTTACTGACGGGTCTCAAGTGTCAGTTAGACCGTATGTTATGTGTGCACCTATTATGCTAATAGGGAGAGATGTACTCAGTCAGCTGAATGCTAGGCTCGTAACACAGCCTTTTTAGTAGCGGTCACTGAGGGGCAGCCTATCCTAAAAATTAAGTGGTCTACCGACAATCCTGTCTGGATAGATCAGTGGCCGCTAACTAATGATCGGCTGCAGCATGTGAAGGAATTGGTACAAGAACAACTTCTGGCTGGACATATTGTACCATCTACCTCACCATGGAATACGCCTATATTTACAATTCCTAAAAAATCTGGACAGTGGCGTTTACTGCATGACTTGCGTGCTATCAATGCGGTCATGGAAGATATGGGAGCGTTACAGCATGGACTACCGTCCCCAGTAATGTTACCAGAAAATTGGGATCTATTGGTAATAGATTTAAAAGATTGTTTCTTTACAATTCCTTTACATCCAGATGATGCTGAACGTTTTGCTTTTTCAGTTCCTTCTGTTAATAAGGCTGAGCCAGCACAAAGATATCACTGGGTTGTATTACCGCAGGGAATGAAGAACTCCCCAACAATGTGTCAAAATTATGTTGCTTGGGCCCTACAGCCCTTAAGATCGCAATTTTCTGAGTTGATTATCTATCACTATATGGATGACATTTTAATTGCAGGGAGAACACTCAATCACGATGATGTTTTAGCGCATGTAACACAGATTGTAGAACAACGTGGTTTAAAAATTGCTCCAGAAAAGGTACAGAAGCATGAGCCTTGGAAATATCTGGGGTGGACAATAACAGGGAGTGCAGTACGGCCACAGAAGGTTGCTTTTAAAACAGAAATTCATACTTTAAGTGATGTACAGAAGCTTGTGGGTGACATCCAATGGGCAAGGTCACTTTGTGGGATTACTAATGATGATTTACAGCCTTTGCTTGATCTTTTGGGTACCACGTCTAATGTGACTGATAAAAGAGAGTTACAGCCCGTACACCAAAAGGCCTTGACTGTTATTCAAGAGAAAATTTTAACGTGTCACGCATCTCGCTTTGTAGCCGAGTTGCCGATAACGTTAATGGTAATAAATTCAGGTCAAGATGGAATTCATCCTTTTGGGCTATTAGTTCAATGGGATGCTAAGAAAATACAAGCTTTACAAATCTTAGAGTGGATCTTTTTGTCAATCCGTTTACGCAAAACAATTACGACAAGGGTTGCAGTTTTATCTCAAATTGTTATAAAGGGCAGAGCGCAATGTCAAGACATCGCTGGAGCGGATCCAGGACAGATCATCTTGCCCTTTATGCAGGGCTATTTGGTTTGGCTGTTGCGAACTTCCACAGACTTGCAAATAGCCTTGGCACAGTTTGGTGGGGAAATAACGAATTCTTACCACTCATATCGCTTGTTACCACTTTTATCTAACATGCAGTGGGAGTCATGTAGTTTTTTGTCTGACAGTCCAGTGGACGGCTTAACGGTCTTTACAGATGCTGGACGAAAATCCCATAAAGCTGTTGTCACCTGGGAGGAGACGCCTGGGCAATGGCAAGAACATTTAATTCAAGGGAAGTCATTTGACTCTTTGCAAACCCTTGAACTTACCGCAGTTATTTGGGTTTTTGAAAAGTGGAATAATGCTGCTGTAAATATAGTTTCTGATTCACTTTATGTAGTAGGTATTGTTTTAAGAATGTATCATGCCGTTTTGAAGGAAATTTCGAATAAGCATTTGTATTTCTTGTTGCAGAAGTTATTAAGACTCTTAGCAGAAAGAGAACATCCTTATTTTATCACTCATATCCGGAGTCATCTTAGTGACCGAGGTTTGGCTATCGGTAATAACAGAGCTGATTATTTAGTTGCACCAGCGTGGACTGGTCCTTCTGTTGATGTTTTTTCACAGGCTCGACAATCTCATGCATTTTTTCATCAATCTGCTAAAGTGCTAGCAAAGAAATTTCATTTACCTTTGGGGGATGCCCAGGGAATTGTGAAATCTTGTCCTGATTGTCAAAAGGTTGATCTTGGTATTGGAATGGGAGTTAATCCTAAAGGTTTAAAATCCCTAGAACTGTGGCAAATGGATGTCACTCATGTACAACAGTTTGGACGCTTAAAATATGTGCATGTTGTTATAGATACTTTTTCTATGGCCGTTTGGGCCTCTGCTCAGACTGGTGAAGCAACGAAACATGTTATCAGACATCTATATGTATCCTTTGCTGTTCTTGGAGTACCTCAGTCTATTAAGACGGACAATGGCCCCGCTTATACTTCTGCTCGTTTTCGGCAGTTTTGTGGACAATGGGGTATTCGTCACGTTACTGGTATTCCTCATAACCCTACGGGTCAAGCAGTAGTGGAACGTTGCCATTCGGTACTAAAGACACTCCTTGAAAGACAAAAAAGGGGGGAGGAAGGGAGTCCTCCTCAGGACGGGTTAAGTAAGGCTGTATATGTCATGAACTATTTACGCCTTACAGGAGAACGTACAGAACCTCCGATACTGATTCACCAAAAAGCTTTAACAGACTTTGCTTCGGAATCTTCCCACAAAATTTTGGTGGAATTCAAGAATTCCATCACTGGACAATGGGAAGGGCCAGCAGAGGTGAAACTGACTGGTCGGGGTTATATGTGCTTACTTACAGGTACTGGAGTGCGTTGGGTACCGAGCAGATGGGTTCGACCATGGAAACAAAGGCCTTTAAATGTGGATCCACAGTGATAATATTTCTGATACAAGTATTTGGTTTGGGAGATTGTATTGATCTCTTTTATTTTAGGCTGATTCCACCAGATTTTAGTAGTAATAGTGTTTTGGGTTTTTAAAGTTTTGATAGGTGTTGTTAAGTTTATCTCATATATTGGTAAGGAGTACGAAAGATTCATGAGAATGTTTTTCAGAGGCTGAGAATTGCTGCGGAGAGAAAGTAAATCTACACCCCCACCCCCACCCCCCGTCCTCTTTCCCCCGCGGCTGCTTTTCCACCCCCCTTCGCGTGCTTGGCGAGTGCTCTCAGCAAGCTGGTTACAGCTGCAGGTGCTGCCTCTGCCCCCGCAGACACTGTAGCTGTGAGCCCTGCTGGGAGGGGAAGGAAAGGACACCACATAGCCTCATTAAAAGGACAAAAAAAGAGACAAGTTTTCTCTAATGCCTTCTTAAAGGTATGCAGCAGAAGTGAGAAATATTTTTACATTGTTCTGGGCATTAAATGTCCAGGCCTGAATTTTGGTAAGCAGTAACTTAAGGGTTATCTGCTACTCATAAAACATAGTGATATTTTCTTTTCTTTGAAAGGAGAATTTCACTATCTATGAAACAGAATTTTTTTGGTGTGTTGAGCCGTGTGGAAGGCTGCAGACACATAAAAAAAAAAAAAAAAGAAAAGTAACTTCAATTAGGTAGTGTCACTACTCTGCTTTTATGCAAACTCCAGATATTTTAAAACAACTTACTTTGATGGGCACATTGATTATAATTTGATCTATTATTTAAAAGAGTTTAAAAGATGCTCAAAGCTGCATTGCAAAATACTGTATACTATGCAGGGAGTGGTGTGATAGAAAGAAATTTCTTCAAGTTTAGTTTGAAACCATTAGAGCACATGATTTGATAATAAAACTATTTTCATTACAGTAAAAAAAAAAAAAAAAAGAGGGAAAAGACAAGGGAAGAGTGTATACCCTTATGAGAAGAAAAAAGAGCGTGACCTCATGAAAGCACTAATGAGTTATCAATAATAACATTTGCGATCAAACTGGTCAATGTAAGAATTAGGCCTAGAATATAAGGGAAAATTTGAAATTTGGGTTTCTTGCTGTTTCATTGGTATCACACATAGCAAGAAGAAAAGCCTTTGGTAAAGAATTGATAAAAGTCATAAAATATACCAGTTA
Organism: Calypte anna; assembly: GCF_003957555.1. NCBI lineage: Eukaryota > Metazoa > Chordata > Aves > Apodiformes > Trochilidae > Calypte > Calypte anna. Next base: position 16,137,071 of record NC_044276.1, read on the forward strand.
GCTTGTTGGCTTGCAGATTTAATTAGATAAGGCTTATTAGTTATATACATTATTATTGCTTTTATATTACTAGTATGTTATTATTGCTTTTGCATCAGTATGTGTGTTGTTGTTGCTTTTGCATTGTTGGTATGTTATTGCTTTTGCATTACTAGTGTGCTGCTTATGACAATATATCATTAGCATGTTATATTATGTAACAAAATAAGTCAGAATTGCTCAAAAAACAAAAAGGGGAATATGTTGGGGAAACAGTTCAGAAATATACAGGTTGTGAGCAATCCTGACTTACTTCAATTTAGGCTACATTGGGTTAATGGTTATTGAGGCCTAGTTAGAGGCTTTCTGAGAATGAGCTACTGGGAAAGAGATAACTTAATCGGCAACAGAAGAGGAAAATAGTTATGTGGGAAGAAGGTCCCGTGAGAATGGTATGTGGTTGGAGTATAAGGCCACCTGCATGATAAGATGATGTAAACAAGGCTCCTCTATATAAAGTGAGTGCAAGTTGCTAATAAACGATTTTCCTGCAATCATATTGATGCGTACATGGAATCCTTAAGCCTCCGCAGATTGCTTTCCCACAATGGTCAGCCAAGGGCAAATAGTAGAAGCTGAACCTTCCTCAACAAGGATGAGTGCACAAGGATCAGAGCTAGTAGCTTTAGTGCGCACAACACATCTGGGAAAAGGTAAATGAGTCAATATCTATATGGACACTCTGTAAGCCTTCAGGGTATGCCATGCAACAAGAACATTATTGAAAGAATGAGGATTTTGCACATCATCAGGAAAGAGAGTATCGAATGGGGAAGAAATATGGAATTTGTTGGAATCAGCCCAACTACCTAAAGAAGTTGCTGTGATGCGTTGCTCAGCCCATACTAAGGGTACTTCATAAATGAGTACAGAAAATGCCTTAGCTGACGCAGCTGCAAAGGCTGCAGGCCAACAACCCCTGAAAGACTTTGTAATTTAATTCCAGTAGTGAATGAGAGAAAATGGCCAAATTTAACAGATCCTAAAACCATGTATGAGAAAGCCTGTTCAGCATAAGAAAAGAAATACATAATTACTGTGACTAGGTGGTTTCATGACAAAACTCATGTGGGGGCAGAGGCGATAACTAATCAGGTACAGAAAGTATGGGCAGCACCAGGCATTTATGCTGCAACAAAAAGGATCACTAGCAGCTGTCCGACTTGTCAAAAATTTTCTAGTACCAGACCAAACTCAAAAGTGGGGAAATAACTGTGGGCTTGCTTGCCTTTCCAATGATTGCAAAAAGATCGCTCAGCTATGCCATCTGCTAAAGCATACAAAAGTTTTCTTTTAATAGTAGATTGTCAGGCTGTGTGGAAGCCTTCCCAACAAGAAAAGCTGGCACAGGAGTGTCCTCGTTTGGGCCAGGATACAGCCAATTTTCTTTCTTGTAACTTAGCTTTCAGCTAAGTCTCTTCTAAGTAGCTGCACTTGCTGAAATGAACAGCAAGTTTCTCAGTCAGTTTCTGCTTCTAGGACTGATAATGCTCAATGTTTATAGTTACTGCTGGAGAATGGTGTGCAGAACCAAGGCCACTGCTTGGTTTTGAAAAACATCTTCTGCTCTGTAAAGAGAAAGGGAGTGAAGGGGCCACACCTGAGATCCTCCTTTAGGGAGGAGCAGAGCAAATTGACCAAACAGTATTCCATCCCATACACATCATAGTATAAATTTGAGGGATCACAAGGGTCAAGCTCTATTCATCCATGACCAGCATCCTGGTAGGATTCTGTCTCTTTGTCTGCCTGTGATCCTGATCTGTTCCTTCCTGAATCTACTGCTGACTCCAGGAGCCCAGCCTGGGACTTTCCCAGGGCTGCCCTGTAGCTTCGGTGGCGATGTGAGCATTATTGGGGTAAAGGGGGGAGGAACGTGATATTGCTTGTATATGTATTTGTACATATTTAACCATTTTCCTTTCATCATTACTGTTTCATTAAAGCTGTGTAGTTTAGTTCCAACCTGTAAGTCTCTCCCTTTTTCTTTCTCCTTTCTTTATCAGGGAGGGGAAGGGAATTAATAGACAGCATCTGTCATTCATTTACTTGCTGATGGAGTGTTAAACCGTGAAAAGGAGGAGTAATCAAAAACTTTGTTGAGAGACATTATACCTAGATATGGGATCCCAGAAGCAATTGAATCAAACAGGGCTTCTCATTTTACAGCAAATACAATCAATCAACTATACAAATCACTGGGAATAGAGAGAAATAGCCCGTATCACTCACAGTCTTTAGGACAAGTAGAAAGGATAAACAGGACATTAAAAGAAAATATGATAAAAGTATGTACACACACTGATTTAAAATGGACAGAAGCACTAAACATAGTTTTATGTGATGTTCGAAACACTCTACAACAGCCCAATGGACTAACACCAGCAGAGATTATCTTTGGGAGGCACCTAGCTATGCCATGGTCTTGCTTTCCAGATAAGACCAGCCTATGGGTCAGAGATGAACAGCTGACCTGATACATTTTATAGATGCAAAAAAGATTTTAAGGTAAAATGAAATATGCCCAGTGGTGCCAACCCACACTACTTGAAATACAAGTACATGATATATAGCCAGGAGACAAAGTCTTAGAGTTTCTTCCTTAAAATTGAAATTGGAATCCAAATGGGAGGGGCCATACACTGTCTTATTGTGTGTTTATTTTGCTGTTAAAATTTTAGGAAAAGAAAATTGGATACACCATTCTCATATAAAATGAGTGGTGGATAGCCAACCAGCTGACAGATTCCTGAAAAACAACAAAGAATGAAGTGAGATATTTCACTACTTCTGGTACTGTTGAATTTGGTGACTGCTACAGCATCGCTAAGAATAAAATTTTAAAGTATGGATAATCCAGAGTAGTGGAAAGGAGATAAATTGGAAAGGAAGATAATCTATCTAGTTTATACAGGATCTGATTTCTCAATTCTTGAAAAACCCGAAGGAGGGCCTCATTTTTTATTGTGTATTGGATAAGGAGTATGATCTAACTGTGACAGAGGCAGTCAGAAAAAAACAGATTTCATTGTCCCAATAATACCAATTGCTGTTTAACACTTGATCCCAGTTGTTGTGTGCAGATTAATGGTGTAATTGGCAGAATACAAACTAATGTTTCTTATAAAAGAATTGACTCAATACCAACTACAGTCCCTCTACCCTCTATGATGAATCCAACATCAACTCCACTAATGAGAGGAGTTGATCCTGCATATATCTGAAATTGGACTGTATGCTATCAAACATGTAAAGCAACAGTTGTTATTTAATCCCTCATGGTCACTGACACAGGTTAGAACTGGATACAAGTTAATGTTTCTGAAATCAAACTGACTTGTTCACCATTCTTAAGTATGTCCCATTCATGATTACATGAGCAAATGTTTACCTCCTTGAGACAAAAAGAGATGCAACTGGTATCATAGAGACATGATTGGGAGTCTTAAATAGTATAAATGCTGAAGTACTTATAAACTGAGCACAACTGCAAGTGACTTAAGCAAATTGGAATACCCACTGAGGCCCTCTCTGCTAGCATTAGGGGCTGATCAATGGCTTGTGTCTGATATACTACCTCAGTGGGAAAAAAATAATGAAAAAGCCCACCAGTTGATTGTAGATGTTGTTGGGACAGCCCAAGGCAATGTTTCATTAGCCTCTAGCTATATCAACTGTATGTAGATGTAGTTTATAGTAGAAGCATTTATAAGAGAAGGTGAAGAAGGCATTTTGCCTATGGAGATTTGAAAGCTAATTAGGGGCAATGCAACTAAATTCAAAAGATAATTCTAATCCTGGTGATATTTAGTCAATTTTACTTATGAACACATCAACAGTAGGGCCACTGCTCTTATAACAGAATGCAATGCTTCAGTGTACACTATATACCAAATCACTGCATTAGGCTTAAATCACAGTGTAAGGTGCTTTCAAGTTCCAGTAAATGGATTAGTTACTTAAGAAATGCCAGGAACACAATGCTAGAATTAATCAAGGGCAGCACATTCTGTCAAGATTAAAAGTAATTTTGCAGTGTATTAGAAAATTAATACCTCCCTGCTTTGTCTCATAACTTTCCCAGCCCCCCCCTCCCCCAACCTCCTCATCTGAAAGGACAAATGTCAGGATGGCTTCAGCCCCCTGCAAGGCTCAAAGGATCACATGGCCAACATGGCAGTTGGGAGCTACTGATCATCTGCTCCAAAGTACTGCTCTGCGTGGAGGGTCTTAGCTTTCCCTCTTCATAAAGGTGTACCATGCACTGGGATAGGTAAGAGAGAAGCTACAGGCCTTAGGTGTAGAACTGTGGTCAGAAGTTCAGCTTGACAGTTACTTGGATCATTTGTGCCAAAAACTGAGTATGGGGCATATTCCAGGGATGCTAAAGTCTCAGCAGAAAGATTTGCAGCCTCTGTAATCGGTGCCTGCATTTATTTATTTCTAGTGTTGTCAAAAGTTTCCCTTTTTCCAGGTGTTTTCTCTCTCCACATACCCCCTGCATTGCGTAGTGTGTGTTGCATATTAGGCACATGGACTTGTCTACAACAGACATTTCAGAGGTGCTAGACAATTGGAAAGGATGCAACTATATTTAAGGTTGCCTTTGAGAAGACACAGACTGGAACTGTTGCTGTAAATCTCATCCCCATATAGCTACTGTATTCTAGGAAAGTACTCACCTAGGGACCAATGCTGGGTAATTTCTCTATGTATATGAGACGTAAAAGAGGTCAGTGATAGGAAAAACACCAGGGAAAGCACGATACATTTCCTCACTTGCTGTGGTGCGACCCAACCCAGACGACAACTGAAGGAGGTTTGTACTGGACCCCCTTGCTTGCTAGTCTCCTCAGAGAGGAGCTTAGGTGCAGCTGTATCCAGTCCTCCTCCCAAACCCTGAATACTCCTTGTTCAGATTAAGGCAAAAATATTGCACAAGGTCTGTTTGTCTATAAACAAAATAGCAATGTTATTGCTCTAACAGTTAAAGGTTATTTTGTAGCAAAACCAAATAGCCCACAAGTATGTGGTATATGTAAAGGGGAAACAAAAATTAGAAAGGAGGGGGGGGGGGGGGTTGTAAGAAAATAAAGAGAGAGAGAAAATCACCAGTCCTGGATCCAAGTGTTGAGCTAGCCAGCAGGGGAGGGTTGATGTTGATGAGACTCCCCAAGTCTACCAGTGCAGACCCTCATTTTGTAGGTCCGTTTCCTTTGTTTTGTAACAAGTAAGCGTGGTTGAGTCATCACAACTAAGCAGATAGAATGGACTTCAGCCCTATCTGCTTCTCCATAGTTTTCATCCTCAATGTTATCGTTATCACGATATGCAAGACTTAGGCCACTTATATATGCTTTTGTCCTGGTTTGGGCAAGGATAAAGGTAATTTTCTGTCTTGTACTTTTGCTTTCAGCTAAGTCTCTTGTCAGTAGCTGCACTTACTGAAATTAACAGCAAGTTTCTCAGTGTCTGCTTCTGGGACTGATAACGCTCGATGTTTATAAGTTACAGCTAGAGACTGGTATGCAGAGCCAAGGACACTGCTCAGTTCTGAAGAACATTTTGCCCTCCAGAAGGAGAAAAGGAATAAAAAGGTTGCACCTGCAAACCCTCTCTTAGGGAGGAACGGACAAGATAGATGGCCAACATTGACCAAACAGAGTATTCCATCCCACACACGTCATACTCAGTATAAATTTGAGGGATCACGAGGGTCAAACCCCTTCCTGCTTCCCCTTCTTTGCCTGTCCATGTTTGCTTCGGCATCCTAGGAGGATTCCATCTGTTTATCTGCCTGTGGTCCTGATCCATGCCAGCCTGAATCTGTGTGTTCCTGCCTCCAGCTCCCAACTGCTGCTGACTCCAGGAGTCCAGCCTGGACTTTCCCAGGGCTGCCCTGCAGCCTTGGTGGTGATGTGAGAGTTATTGGGGGAAAGGAGGAATGTGGTATCAATTCTCCTGTATATTTGTATATATTTAGTAATTGTTCCTCTTTATCATTACTGTTTCATTAGAGCTGTGTAGTTTAGTTTCCAACCCATAAGTTTCTCTCCCTTATTCTGTCTTCTTTCTTTATCTGGGAGGAGAGGGGGATTAATAAAGAGCATCTGTTACTCGGTTTAATTGCTAGGCCAGTGTTAAACTTTGACAGATTTATTGGTGCCCAATGTGGGGCCCGAGCTAATTAGCTCGAGCCTAGTTCAACTTTTGACTAATTTGCCTGTATAGTTTGTATTCCAACCACAGTGGGAGGATACCAATATGGCTTTGCTGAGTGGGAATCAAACTTCTTTCTTTGGAAATTTCACAGGGTTGGAGATTAAACCAATCATGCCATACCTTTGGTATTCAGGGTATGTGATATGTGCTTTTGCAGCTGGGATTAGTGTTACTATGTGGTTTATTTTTTGTAAGAGCTGCTTAAGAACCATCATTGCAATATGATCCTCAATACTGATCTATATTGTGGTGCATGGTGCAGTGGTAATTCATACAGAATAAAAAACTTGCTTGGTAATTAAAATTTCAGTTTTAATTTGTGAAATTATACTGCTCCATCTTATTTCAGGCTGACTTCACCAGATTTTAGTAACAATAGAATTTCATTTCTGAATCTTCCGGTGGGTGTTGTTAATTTTTCTCATATTTGTGAGGAGTAAGACCAAAAACCACAGTCATGAGACTGAGGATGTCTTTTCGGAGGTCAAGAGTTGCTGTTCAGAGAGCAAGAGCTGCCCCTCGTAAAGAAAGCACCCCCACTCCTGCCTCCGCAGCCACTTCTTGCCCCCCCTCACGCAAGGGCACAACTCGGATACAGCCAGCAAGCATTGCCAGCGTATCTGCTACAGCTGTAGCTGCTCTCTCTACTCCCACAGACACTGCTGCTGTTCAGAAAGTGAGTGCTGCTGCTGCTGCAGACACCACAGCCTCTCCCCCTCAGCCCACACAGTTACTTGTAGACCCTGTGACTAATCAGAAATTAGCCTTAACCCTTCCAGGTCTGAACGAGATGAACAGGTGATAGAGGAGATAGAGGATACTGCCTCTCCTCATAGAGCACCTAAAGCAGACTATAAAGCAGAATCAGCTGAGGAGGACTCAGAAGAATATCCTCAGTCCTATTCTATGAAGGACTTGTTTACTCTGAGAAAAGACTTCAGCCTTTTTGTCAGTGAACCACTTCTCACCTCATCATTCCGATGCTGGAATGATGGGGCTGCTACCATAACATTCACTCAGAAGGAAGCCAGGCAGATGGGATCCCTGGCCAAAGATGCAGGTATTGATCAGGCATTTGGGGAAAAGGCTGGAACCACCAGCCTATGGAAGCGACTCTTGTCAGCTGTAAGGGAGAGATATCCCTATAAAGAGGAAATAAACTGCCCACAGGTCAAAGCAGCCACACTTGAAAAAGCTACCTGGTATCTGGAAGAATTGGCTGTACAAGATGTGATCTATAACGATGATAACATTGAAGATCCTTACCACATGCCATAGCCTAAGCCTATGAGGCAAAGGTTTGTGCATGCTGCACCACCACCTTTTAACCATACACTATCAGTAATGCTATGGGTTCCTGGAGATATGGAGGGAAGTGTGGGTGATATGATTAAAACAGCACAATAATATGAAGATGCTGTCATGGCCCCTTGTCGAACCTGGGTCTCATCTGTAAAGGGAACATCTGAGAATCTGTGCTTGCCCTTTTTTTTCCTCAGATAGGACGAGGACGCCGCATTGCAGCCATTAAGAGGAGACGCCCTCCTATGAGACTGAATCAAGAGAAACAGAATTCAGTAAGAGGAATCCTATGGACACTCCTGAGTGAGTGTGGAGAGGACATGACAAAGTGGGATCAGAAACCTACTGCTGTCCTAGAGGACCAAGTATGTAAGTTGATGAGTAAGGCGAATGCAAAAGGAGGTCCTTCTAAAAAGGTGGCTGCTCAAGTCTCCAGCGTGGAGTTAGCCAATTCAAATATGCCAGTGACTCAAGATCCCTGTACGTCAGGTGTGAGTACTGGGGAGGCAAACTGCAGTAATGCACATACTGACAACGCTGTATGTGCTCAAGCTTAGAGGTGCCCTGCCTCCAGCCAGGTGGAGGAGAGGGACAACCAAACTTATTGGACTGTGTCAATTTGATGGCCTGGCACATTAGAGCCACAGAAGTATAAAGCCTTGGTGGACACTGGTGCACAGTGCACCCTAATGCCATCAAATCAGAAAGGGACAGAATCCGTCACTATTTCTGGAGTGACGGGGTGATCTAAAGAACTGACTATTGTAAAGGCTGATGTGAGCCTCACTAGA